>NC_080800.1:847500-1147500 GCF_028018385.1 Neofelis nebulosa | reverse complement strand
GACAGCTCAGAACCTGAATCCTGCTTTGAATTCTGTGTGTGTCTCTCTCTCTGCCCCACCCCCACTTAAGGTCAGTCTCCCTCTCTCTCTGTCTCTCAAAAATAAATAAACATTAAAAAAAAATTTAAATGGGTGTTTTTCTTCACTGAGGTGAAATCCACATAAAATTCACCACTTTAAACTGCACAATTCAATGGCATTTAGCACATGCACATTTATTTTTGATTTTTTTTGATGTTTTTATTTATTTTTGAGAGACAGACGCAGAGCACAAGTGGGGGAGGGACAGAGACAGAGGGAGACACAGAATCCGAAGCAGGCTCCAGGCTCAGAGCCGTGAGCACAGAGCCCAATGCGGGGGTCAAACCCATGAACCGTGAGATCATGACCTGAGCCAAAGTCGGACGCTCAACTGACTGAGCCCCCCAGGTGCCCAGCACGTGCACATTTGGACCACCACCTCTGTTCAGTTCCAGAACATTCTCAACTCCCCGAAGGAGACCCCATCCCCATTAGCAATGCCTCTGCACTCCCCGTCCCCAGCGCCTGACAGTCACTGACTCAATTTTATTCCATGCACTTGCCCTTGAGCAGGCAAGTGATACAAATGAAGTCACACCCTCCACAGCCCTGGGGGTCTGCCTCCTCCCTGAGCGTCGTGTTTTCAAGGTCCACCCACCTGTTAGCGGGTGTCTGACCGCAACTCCTTTTTCACAGCTGTGTCGTATTCCCCCGTCAGCTGCCCCAAGGAAAGATGACGGGCTATTTTCACTTAGCAAGAGAGCAAGGGGGCTTTCTCCTGATTTGTGAACTGGGTTTCTTTCCCGAAAACGTACTGGGAGCAGGTGTGAATGGACAGCTTCCCCCTGCGTACGTCTAACCAGCACGTGTCCGAGTGCCGGGGGGACAGAAGGCCCCATCTCTCAAGATGTAGAAACCTGTAGGACCCAGCTTGGGCTATGGTACCATCATCAGGATTCAGGGATGATTCACTGCGTGTAAGAAAGGAAACACTGCCACCTTAGCCATGGGCAGTGGAAGGTTTGCAGGGGTGGGGGTGGGGATCCACGTAGCGTATGTTCTTTCCCTCGGGTCCTGTTGTGGTCTGTTCCCTGCAGACAGACTTTCTCTGCTCTCCGTGAATCATACGAGCAAAGACGTGAGCCCTCGACCTGTCAGCTCATGAGGCCATCCGTCTGTGATGGTTAACTGTGTGTGTCCAGTTGGCCGCGGCCATGGTGCCCAGGTATGTGGCCAAATACCATTCTGGATGTTTCTGTGAAAGTATTTTGTGAGTGACATACACAGTACAATCAGTGGGTTTTGGAGTAGAGGATATTGTGAGGCTTAATGTTGGTGGGCCCCCTCCAATCAGGTGACGGACTTAAGAGAACAGAACTTGAACTCTCCCTCCCCACCCCCCACCCCCGAGCAAAAGGTCTTTCAGCCTGTGGAACAGGCTTAAGGCTCATCATATCCATCCATCCATCCATCCATCGTCCATCGATCCATTCATCATATCCATCCATCTATCCATCCATCATATCTTTTTATCTATCTATCTATCTATCTATCATCTATCCATCCACCCATCCATCATATATATTATTTATCTGTCTGTGTATGTGCCTACCTATCCATCATCTATCCACCCACCTATCCATCCATCCATCCATCCATCCATCCATCATCTATCCATCCATTCATCATATCCATCCATCCATCCATCCATCCATCCATCCATCCATCATCTATCCATCCATTCATCATATCCATCCATCCATCCATCCATCCATCATATCTTTTTATCTATCTATCTATCATCCATCCATCCATCCATCCATCCATCCATGCATCTGTGCATCCTTCCATCCACTTACCAATCTATCTATGCCAGTAGTTCACAACCAAGAACAGTTCTGCCCCCAGGGGACATCTTTCATTGTCTCCTGGGAGACATTTCTGGTGGTCACACTGAGGAGGAGATCCTACTAGCATCTGGTGGGTGGAGACTAGAGACGCTGCCCCACACCCTATATTGCAGAGGACGCCCCACATTAGAGAATGACCCACCCACATGTCACTAGGGCCGAGGCTGAGAAACTCTGCCCTAAAAGAAGGCGTCTGTCCACAATGTCCCTCCTGATTCCATCTCTGGCTGACCCACTCGACCGCACTCTTTGGGGGATGTTATGTGGTCCTCATGCATGTTGATGATAACATATGTGTGCATTGTATATTCACCGGACATTTCTACATTATCGTTTCTCTCTTTATCCCCTCTCTTTACCCCTATATGCCTCCAGACTCTGCCTTTCCCTGGTGGATTTAGTATTGGATGACATCTCATTTTTTCCTTACCACCTTCAGCATTGCTCAGGAAGGCAGTCGGAGGAACACAAATACCATGCTATTTCGCTTTTAATTTGTTTGTTTTTAAAGAATGCTTTGTGCCGTCCTTCCGACTCCTGATTTTTCCCTGATGACTTTTCTCTAAGAACCACCCCAAATGGGAGTCTGATCTCTGCCAGACCTGCTGATGGCATCAGGGCACATACTGTCTTCAGACATATGACTCAAGCTGTGCCAATGAGATGCAAGTCCAGAATCTGAGCCTGAAGTCTGAGCCTGAAGCTCAGGATGGATGGATGATGGATGGATGATGGATGGATGGATGGATGGATGTTTAATGGATGGATGGATGGATGGATGGATGGATGGATATGGTGAATGGATCCATGGATGATGGATGGATGGATGGATGGATGGATGGATGGATGGATACGGTGAATGGATAGATGGGTGATGGATGGATACATGGATGGATGTATGGATGGATGGATATGGTGAATGGATCCATGGATGAGGATGGATAGATGGATAGATGGATGGATGGATGGATGGATGGATAGATGGATGGATGGATATGGTGAATGGATCCATGGATGATGGATGGATGGATGGATGGATGGATGGATGGATACGTGGGTGGATAGATGGTGGATAGGTAGGTAGATACACAGACAGATAAATAAAAATATATGATGGATGATGGATGCGTGCATGCATGGATGGATGGATAGATGATGGATGGATGGATAGATAGATAGATAAAAAGATATGATGGATGGATGGATGGATGGATGGATGGATGGACGGTCAGATGGATGGAAGGACGGACAGATAGTGGATGGGTGGATGGATAGATGGATGGATAGATGGATGAATGGATGGACGGATATGGTGAATGGATAGATGGATGATGGATGATGGATGGATGGATGGACAGATGGATGGATGATGGATGGATCGATGGATGGATGGGCGGATGGATACGTGGGTGGATAGATGGTGGATAGGTAGGTAGATACACAGACAGATAAATAAAAATATATGATGGATAATGGATGCATGCATGCATGGATGGATGGATGCATGAATGGATGGATAGATGATGGATGGATGGATGGATGGATGGATGGATGGATGTTTAATGGATGGATGGATGGATGGATGGATGGATATGGTGAATGGATCCATGGATGATGGATGGATGGATGGATGGATACATGGATGGATAGATGGTGGATAGGTAGGTAGATACACAGACAGATAAATAAAAATATATGATGGATAATGGATGCGTGCATGCATGGATGGATGGATGCATGGATGGATGGATAGATGATGGATGGATGGATAGATAGATAGATAAAAAGATATGATGGATGGATGGATGGATGGATGGATGGATGGATGGATAGATGGACGGTCAGATGGATGGAAGGACGGACAGATAGATGGATGGGTGGATGGATAGATGGATGGATAGATGGATGAATGGATGGATGGATATGGTGAATGGATAGATGGATGATGGATGATGGATGGATGGATGGACAGATGGATGATAGGTGCACAGACAGATGAATAGACTGATTGCTACACACACAGATACATAAATAGATGATGAATACATAGATGACATTCATATAGAAAGAAAGAAAAAAGAAAGAAAGAAAAGAAAAGATGGACAAGTAGATGATTAATAGATAGACATAATGTGCTCACACACAAACATAGACAGGTGAGGCTCTGCGCAGTTTCCAAGCTCTGGAAAATAGGGGAGCATGAGAAGCAGGGTAGAAGGGCCCCTCACCCTGAGTAGGTCTGTCTTTACTGTGACAACAGGACATCAGACAAGGGGCGGCCTCACACCGACCCCAGAGGAAAACCCCAAACCACATGGGCGTTGTTTCTTTCTGTGGGTGGACCCACAACCGTCAGCTACCTCAGGATCAACCTGTTCACCACTGCAAAAGCTAGCAGAGATCGGGGCAGGGGGGAGGACTCTGGGGAGGCCCCACGGCCCCCTCCCCTGCAGGTGAGCCCCACTTTGGGAGCTGAGAGCTTCTGGAAGTCACAGGGAAGGAGCGGGGCGGGGGGACAGGCGTCCCCATCCCCAGTACCACAAACATGTTAGTGCTTCTGTGCATCGGGACGTTTTCTCAGACCCAGCTTGTTTCTGGTGACTTTTAGGCAGTTGTGAGGCGTGTTGGTCAGGGAGCTTGTGGGACGTGACTGGGTTCACAGTTTGTGCTAATCTCTAATCGCCAATCTCATGATTAGAGAGGAGTTGTGGGTTTGGGGGAGAAAGAGCACAGATGTGACAGTTTAGTCATGTCACATCCAGGGTGCCTGCGCTCAGCCTGACTCACCCCTGTGCACGCCGACCTTGGCCACCTGCCCTGTAAAGTTATAACAGCCCCCCCTTTGGATTCTCTGCTCTTGGAAGCAGCCCAGACTCGGGGAGGGGGGGCAGTTAGGTGAGCAGAAACGTTTATCTTAATATATCATCACCCCACCCAGGCCCACTGCACCCCAGTTCTGTCTGTATTGTGCCGTCCATCTGGCCCGCCAAGAAAGGCCTTTGCTTATCGGCTATAGCAATAGTTCAAGCATAAGGGCTGGGTCGGGACAGGTGTGGTGGGAGGGGAGAGCCCTCCATGCCCAGCTGTGTCCTCCTATGTCCCATATTGCCTGGAATTTCACATTAGAGATTCATTCCTTTGGCGTTGATGAGGCACTTCCTAAAGCCTTAATTAACGACCATATTAACAAGAGGTAATCTTATGAACACTATGTCCATCCAAGGTAAGAATAGACCCAAGATGAAAAGTCAAGGATTGACCCGACTACTTGGGTCATCCCCTCACTTCTTGGTGGGTTCACCAAGCTGATGATGCATCCAGGCATTTCTGGCCCAGCATGCCCTACCTGGTCTTGTCCCTCTTGCAGTCTTGGGGTGACTCTGGCCCTCCCCAGGCCCCTCTGTCTATCCTCCCGTCCAGAACGTGTGCATTCCCCACACCAGGTGGGTCCGCAGGAAAGGCGATGGGGCGGACCCTCGAGGCGTCCCGTCTGTGAAGCATGTTACACATGTTGACGTCTTCCCCCCAGCAATCTCGGCGAGGCTCCCTTCTGCCTTTCTCCCCACTGCTTTGTCTTTTACAGCACGACCAGGTCCCCGGCCTCCCTCTTTTGGACGGCCACCACTGTAGGACACGTGCGTCTGCTTGTCTCCAGCTCTGGGGAGCGAGCCAGGTCTGGGGAGCGAGCCAGGCGCGCCCGGAGCGGGTCACGACGGCCAGCCACCCAGCAGGTTATCATCGACTCGCACCTCCGAGCCCTGGTGTTTGCCTGGCGTATGTGTGCACGTTGTGTACCTGTGCACCTATGGGTGTGACCGTCTCGTGTTTGCCTTGGGGAACAGAGGCCCGTTTTGAGTTTGATATCCCGACAGGACAGCACAAATATATAAATAAAATGTCATGGCACAAGTCTCCTAGCAAATTAATATTCCTATCTCTATATGTAGTTAAAATATCAGATATACAACCTTATATGATGCACAGCATATGTATACATATGTAAGTGTTGTATATAGGTTGTATATCATCTAATGTCGTATACAACAATATATCGCATACATCACATATACTTATGTATATATTTATGTGTACAATATAAAATGTATAAGTAAATATATAATAGTTATATAATATGATTGTATCATAAACATTATATATTATATATAATTATATATAACATTGCAATGTAATGTAATATAATGTAAGGTAATAACGTAATTATTACATATAATAATTATATGTAATACAATATACAATATACGATAGGTATACAAGAGGTTATATACAATATAACGTTATATGTAATAATATTACAGATTATATATAATTTTATATAATTTTACACATCATAATTATATATAACATATGATTATATGATGATGTCATATAATAATTATACATAATGTTGGATATTATTATATTATTATATGCAACATCGTACATTGTGTAATGTTGTATATCTTCTGCTTTTAAATATATAAACAATTATAATTAATTTAATATATTATATATTATTTTGTATGTTTTAATATGTTATTTATACAAAAATCATATCATTTTTTTCTGTATTTAAAAAATGATTTTGGGGGTGCCTGGGTGGCTCAGTCAGTTGGGCGGCCGACTTCGGCTCAGGTCATGATCTCGCGGTCCGTGAGTTCGAGCCCCGAGTCGGGCTCTGTGCTGACCGCTCAGAGCCTGGAGCCTGTTTCGGATTCTGTGTCTCCCTCTCTCTCTGACCTTCCCCCGTTCATGCTCTGTCTCTCTCTGTATCTAAAATGAATAAACGTTAAAAAAATTTTTAAAAAATGATCTTGTCTATTTGTATTATCTGTACACATAATGGACCATCGCTCAGCCTGGAAGACCAGGGCCATCCCGCCGTGTGCAGGAACACAGCTGGACCTCGAGGGGGTGATGCCCTGTGCAACACGTCACATGGAGGAAGTCACGTTCTGCACACTCACACGTGGACGTGGATCTCAAGTGCTCAGATCATAGAAGCAGAGGGCAGGCGCGGCTTCCAGGGGCTGGAGGTCGGGAGACGCAGAGACGTTGGTCCAGGGGCACGAGTTTTCTGCTCTACGACGAGTCGGTTCTGGGGTGTCTTGTAGATCGGTGATGGCACCTGACAATATTGTGGTGATTTGTGACCACCACACGGCAACAGTCACACACCCAGGGATTTACAGTGGGGGAGCTTGGGGGGCTCCTGGGTGTGTCTGACTCTTGATCTCCGCTCAGACGTTGATCTCGCGGTTCGTGGGTTCGAGCCCCACGTCGGGCTCTGTGCCGACCGCTGGGAGCCTGGATCCTCCTTCGGTTTCTGTGTCTGCCTCTCTCTCTGCCCCTCCCCCACTCACACTCTATCTCTTTCTGTCTCTCAAAACTAAATAAATATTAAAATAAAAAAGAAATGCCTTTCCAGTGGGGGCGCCTCGGTAGCTCAGTCACTTAAGCATCCAACTTCAGTTCAGGTCATGAACTCACCACCGTGGGTTCCCCGGGCTCTGAGGTGACTCCCTCCCATCTTCCACGTGCTCCCTCTGCTCTCATCCCACGCTCCAGGGGAGAGACCTTCTGGAGACCAGACTCTCAGATCCGGGCAGGGCAGGGCCACTGATCCAGGAGGGGCAGGGCTGCTGAGATCCAGGAGGGGCAGGACCACTGAGATCCAGGCAGGGCAGGGCCACTGAGATCCAGGCAGGGCTGCTGAGATCCAGGAGGGGCAGGACCACTGAGATCCGGGGGGGACAAGACAGCTGAGATCCAGGAGGGGCAGGGCTTCTGAGACCCAGGAGGGGCAGGGCTGCTGAGATCCAGGAGGGGCAGGAGCACTGAGATCCAGGCAGGGCAGGGCCACTGAGATCCAGGCAGGGCTGCTGAGATCCAGGAGGGGCAGGAGCACTGAGATCCAGGAGGAGCAGGACCACTGAGATCCAGGCAGGGCTGCTGAGATCCAGGAGGGGCAGGACCACTGAGATCCGGCGGGGCAGGGCAGGGCCGCTGAGATCCAGGCAGGGCAGGGCCAGTGAGATCCAGGCAGGGCTGCTGAGATCCAGGAGGGGCAGGACCACTGAGATCCGGGGGGGACAAGACAGCTGAGATCCAGGAGGGGCAGGGCTTCTGAGACCCAGGAGGGGCAGGGCTGCTGAGATCCAGGAGGGGCAGGAGCACTGAGATCCAGGAGGAGCAGGACCACTGAGATCCAGGCAGGGCTGCTGAGATCCAGGAGGGGCAGGACCACTGAGATCCGGCGGGGCAGGGCAGGGCCGCTGAGATCCAGGCAGGGCAGGGCCAGTGAGATCCAGGCAGGGCTGCTGAGATCCAGGAGGGGCAGGACCACTGAGATCCGGGGGGGACAAGACAGCTGAGATCCAGGAGGGGCAGGGCTTCTGAGACCCAGGAGGGGCAGGGCTGCTGAGATCCAGGAGGGGCAGGAGCACTGAGATCCAGGAGGAGCAGGACCACTGAGATCCAGGCAGGGCTGCTGAGATCCAGGAGGGGCAGGACCACTGAGATCCGGCGGGGCAGGGCAGGGCCGCTGAGATCCAGGCAGGGCAGGGCCAGTGAGATCCAGGCAGGGCTGCTGAGATCCAGGAGGGGCAGGACCACTGAGATCCGGGGGGGACAAGACAGCTGAGATCCAGGAGGGGCAGGGCTTCTGAGACCCAGGAGGGGCAGGGCTGCTGAGATCCAGGAGGGGCAGGAGCACTGAGATCCAGGCAGGGCAGGGCCACTGAGATCCAGGCAGGGAAGGGCTTCTGAGATCCAGTTGGGTCGGGACCACTGAGATCCAGTTGGGTCAGGACCACTGAGATCTAGGGCGTGGGGGGGGGGGCGCGGACAGAGCCACTGAAATACAGGGCAAGATCGCTGACACCAGGAGGGGCTGGACCACTGAGACCCAAGAGGGGCAGGACCCCTCAGATCCAGGGCGGGTAGGGCCCCTTAAATCCAGGCAGGGTTGTGCCCCCTCCTGAGGCTCTAAGGGAGGCTCCTTCCTGCCTCTCCCAGCTTCTGGGGCTCCAGGCGCCCCTGGGCTTGTGGCCACATCCCTCCCGTCTCTGCCTCCCTGTTCACGTGGCTTCTCCTCTGTGTCTGTGTCTCCTGTCCTGTCTCTTCCAATGACACCTGCCATTGGATTCAGGGCCACCGTGATCCAGAGGGACCTCACCTCAGATACTTCAGTTTGTCACTTCTGCAAAGACCCTGGTTCCTAAACACAGGCTCCTGAGTTTAGGACTGGGACGTATCTTCCAGCGGCCCCCACTGAGACCTGCAGACCTGCCTTTGACAAATGACCTTCCCACCGATTAACCACAGATGACGATGTGTTGAGCAAGTGCCCAGAGAGCTGTGAGCACGGCAATCGCTGTTATTATGGAGATCGTTCCCCCTCCTCTTGCCCCGACACACCCCACCCTGAGGCTGCCTCTCAAGGTGACCCCGGGGGGAAAACAGCCTCATTGATTCATGTGCCTCCCGGTGAATCAAATGCACATACGAAGCCAAAGCATTCCGGAAGGCACACAATTCTAACGGGACACACAGCAATTCTGCCTAGTGTTTGTCCCCAGCACACCCTCTGGGTCCCCTTGTGTCCCAGCCTCAGCCCCTGTGTTGTGACAGAAGCCAGGTCTGACCTCAGCTGCCTGCACCCAGCCCCACTGTCCCGCCGTGGTCTGCCATCCATGGCCACTGGAGGTTGCCACAAAAGCCTGGACACAGACCTGATGCCTGGTGTGGTGGCAGCCACCTTGCACCATGAGGCAACAGAGGCGAGAATGCCGATTTACTAAGAGAGGTGCTGGGAAACCATTAAAAACCCAGGTGCCCTTGCTGACATCATGAAGCTGAAGCTGTCAACCCCGCCCTGGAGGGCTTGTCTCTCGATTTCTTCCTAAGTAAAGAAAAAAATAACCATAATAATCCCTGGATTTAGGCCATTCTTTTTCATGACTTGCTGTTAGAAGCCTTCGTCACGAGTCAGTTATGTGAAGAGACAGGCACGCTTCTCCAGCCTCTCACTGAGTCCTCCCTCTGGATGCAAAGACCCCCTCTCAATGGCCCAGGAGGTGGGGTCCCTCACCTCCAGTTAGCATCTGAGACACATTACGCATCTGGGACAATCTCGCCTTTCAGAAAGCACTTCGGGGTGTCTGCTTGTCCTGGAGACGCATCAGGACAACGCGTTCCTGCCTTTTTTTTTTCTGGGGTGCCACTGATCGAGCCACATGACCAACACGATCACCCCCTTAGGAGGTCCAAGTGCCCTGCTGGGGCTCGCGGTGCCCCCACAAGAAGGGAACGCCGCTGGGGTCCCTCAGGTGTCACCCTGGCCTCTCCGTCCTTCTCTGGGGGTCTTGGGAGCGTGGCCGTCCACATGCCAGGAAGCTGATGTCCATGCCAGCCCTTAAAGGGTGCAGGAGAAAGCACAGCCCAGTTTCCCAGGGCCAGAGTGGTTATTTCCAGCCTGTTCTCCCTGCGGGACCTCTAGATTCCTCCTCACTCACTCAGGATCGGCCCCCAGCTCCCCAAGGGCACAGGGACATCCGGTCCCTCTGGCCTCCTCACAGCCAGCCCCGAACAACCTAGTCGCAGGGACCCAGTTGGCCTGTGCCCAGCTTCTCCTCCCTGTTTGATGTTTCTGGGGTCTAGGACCAATTCCGGACCCCAGGAGGGATATGAGTGCAACTTCTCTGCAAGGTGCACACACACAGCATGGCCCCGGGAACGCGCAGCTCACGGCCAGCCCCAGCATATCCACCTGGGGGTGCAGCCCGTGGGCAGGGACCTCACTGTTCCACCCCGAAGTCCACCACATGCACAGGGACCACAGAGCAGGGGACAAAAACTCAGCCTTCAGGCCTGATCCGGCCCCCAGCTTGCTTTTGTCAATAAAGTTTTATTGGCACACCGCTGTACCCACTTGGTCACACGTCGCCTCCGGCCGCGTTCATGACAACCGCAGAGTCGAGGGATCTCAACAGACGCCGCGTGGACCTCGGAGCTTAACTGTTTACCATCTTCTTCCGTTCAGCCGAGATGTTTCCACCCCGAGCTCAGAGATGAATATTCACAAAAAGGTGTCAAATGCACTCCATGGCCTTGGATGCATTCATCCAATGAAGGCTGATCTGGAAGAGAGGTATGCACCAGATCGTCTAAAAGCCTTGACTCTTGCCAGGGGGTTGCTTTATCCTTGGCGGCTGGAACCTGCCCACGGGACAGGACAGTGGGCACAGGTGAGTCCCTCTGGTCTGTTTAAAGGAAATGAAGGCACAGGGAGTCAGTATGCTTCCTGGAGATCCTATGCACCCGATGGATAGATACCTAGATAGATAGATAATACATAGATAGATAGATAGATAGATAATAGATGGATAGATAGATGATAGATAGATAGATAGATAGATAGACAATAGATGGATAGATAGATACATAGATACATAGATATGATGGATGGATGGATGGATGGATGGATGGATGGATAGATAGATGGATAGATGACAATACACAGATAGAAAGATAGATAGATAGATAGATAGATAGATAGATAGATAATGGATAGATGATAGATACATAGATGATAGATAGATAGATAGATAGATAGATAGATAGATAGATGATAGATAGATGATAGATAGATAGATACATAGATACATAGATAATAGATAGATAGATGATAGATACATAGACGATAGATACATAGATAGACAGATAGATAGATACATAGATACATAGATATGATGGATGGAGGGATAGATGGATAGATGGATAGATACATAGATACACAGATATGATGGATGGAGGGATAGATGGATCGATGGATGGATAGATAGATAGATAGATAGATAGATAATGGATAGATGATAGATACATAGATGATAGATACATAGATACATAGATATGATGGATGGAGGGATAGATGGATCGATGGATGGATAGATGGATAGATAGATAGATAGATAGATAGATAGATAGATAGATATAATGCGTGGATGGATGGATGCATGGATGGATGGATGAATGGATAGATACATAGATACATAGATATGATGGATAGATGGACAGATGGATAGATAGATAGATGATAGATAGATAGATAGATAGATAGATATAATGGATGGATGGATGCATGGATGGATGGATGAATGGACACATAGATACATAGATATGATGGATGGATGGATGGATGGATAGATGGATAGATAGATGATAGACAGATACATAGATACATAGATAAACAGACATGATGGATGGATGGATAGGTAGATAGATAGATATGATAGAGGGATAGATGAGAAATTATTGATAAGTAAATAACAAGTACATGGATAGTAGTTGGATAGATATGATTAGATACATAGGTATATATTAAAAGACAAATAAATAGCTACATATTAGTAGATATAAGCTATAGATATTGATAGGTATGGACACACAGATGATAGAATTCACATATAGATTAAGACTACAGGTAGAAATAAACAGATATCTGATCAATAGGTGGGTAATGGATAAACAGACGGGTAGGAATACGATGGATGATAAGTAGATGTAGACAAGCGATACATAGACAAACACACAGATCACACCCGTGCGTTTCCCCCTGCAGGAGTGAGTGGTTCGGTACCTGCGAGTTCAGCGCTCAGGGAGACCTTCCAGAGTATCATCCCTCAGTCCCAACGCCTGGGTCTCCCACGGGACACAGGTGCCTGAGCTCAGAACTCGGCCCCCGCCCTCGGGGGGTCGGTGGTCGTGCAGCCAGCGAGCCCCGACCCCCCCCCCCCCAACCCTCCCCCGAGGCCATCCCTGCGCCGCCGAGGCCTGGGCCTTCTGGCTGCTCGCCAAAAGATGTCGCAATGCACACAGCTTTCCAACGCGAACGGAAATATGTTCCGCCAACAATTTTGTAAAGTTCTTTATTAATTTAAAAACAGAAAGAAAGTACATAATTTCAGCGGAAAACAGGAGTTCGCCCCGTCTGGGGATGCGCCTTTCCTTACCCGCGTGCGGGGATGTTGCGGGGGGGTCCCTGCTGCGGGCCGGGGTTGCGCGCGATTGCTCCGTGCGCACGCCCCCTCCCCCGGCGGGCCCTGCGGGGTCTCCCTGAGGCCCTCCGCCAGCACCCCTGAGGTCACAGGCTGCAGAGGTCACCCCCTCCTTCCCCTCCGCGGGGCCGGGCTGCGCGCGCGCCTCCTAGGAGGCGGGGGCTCCCGACGGGCTTGGCCGTCCACACAGCGCTCAGGCGGTTAGTAACACAGGAAATTTCAAAACGGGTTTCCTCTCTACCCACCCTGCCTGCCTCCAGGGGCTGCGTGCCCGGAGGTGGACCCCGAGGCATTTGCATTTGGACAACGGCAGGCAGACCGCGTCATGCGCCCCGTGCGCCCTGCGGCAGCCACACACCGGCCACCCGGGCCGGCGGATCAGTCCCAGGCCCGTCACCCGTCACCCGGCGGGGCTGCAGCAGGAGGCTGGCCGGCTTCCTGACCCCAGACGCTGAGCCACAGCTGAGGGCGGCCCTCTGAGACCTCGTCCCCAGGTGAGCGCTGCGCCCGTTCCTGCGCCCCTGCACGGTCTGGAATGGGAGAGGTCGGGACCGGCGGGGTCTCACGGGTGCAAGGGGCAGGTGCACGCGGACGCAGAGAAACCCCCAGAGAGGGTGCGCACGCCTCCCGAGCATCGAACCCCCTACCCCCTGCACACCCTCCCTCGGCCACAGGCAGCGGTGCAGAGGTGAGCCCCACGGTGCCCCAGCGGATGTCCCCGCACCCATAAAGGGCCCCCGCGGGGACCCTGAGGCCACCCCCCTCCCCCCGACATGAGCTCGTTGGTGCGGGTCACTCACACACAAAAAAAACTGGGTCTCTGAGCGTGAGCACAGCCGCCCCTGCAGCGTCTGGGGAGAAGCGACCCGGTGGCGCGGGCTGGACCGCGGTTTGGACACAAACACCCACCTGCAGGGCTCGGTTCACACTCGCTGGGGAGGAGGCGGAACTCCGGAGCGCGCGGTTCGGTGCCCAAAGCAAACAAGGTTTCCTGGCGTCCTTGTCGTGTTGTACGTTCAGAAGCAGGGCCCCGCGCAAGGGCGCTGAGGAAGCCGCACCCCCGTCGGCCCCCCAGGCACGGTCCCACGCACGGCCCTGCCGGGAATGTGCGTCGGGCGCGAGGGGCCGGCCCTTCGCTGCTGGAACAGGGGCATGCCATGCCCGCATTGCCATTGGTGCAGGGAGACGGGGGGTGTGTCCCCCGCGGACGTCGGCCCCCAAATCCCGGAGACCCAGAGCTCTGGAGGAGTCAGGAGGTCGCGCGTCGGCCTCCAGCCGGTGCACACGTGGTTGTGTCTGCCTCCCGCAATGTCCCCGCTCAGCCGCGCTGACCGAGGGAGGCAGGACAGACAGCTGGACCCCGTGCGAGGCGCACCTGGGACCCCCTCCCCAACGGCGCCAGAGGCGCGCCCGGGACAAGGGGGCGGGGAAGAAGGTCCGGCTGGTGATGAGGAGGCGCCTGGGAAACCAACAGGCCGCCTGGAGATGCCGCTTGGCCGGGCCGGTGAGCCCTCCTATCGACCCCCACCCTGGGGGGCCGCTCTCCTTTTTCTCCGTGTGACCACCCGCCCAGCGGCACCGCGGTTGGGGGCCTCCCTTTCACATCCCTTTCGGTGTCCCTGGAGGCAGCCGGGAGGGCGGGCAGGATATGAGGAAGCGAACACACACCTGCTACCTCGCTCTGTGTCCCCCAGTGAGGACATTTGCCAGGCCCCCCCCCGCCCCCCCGGAGGTGACCCACGCCTGCCAACTGAGCCTCTGCACCCTTCCCCGGGACCAGCAACGCCGTGGGGAATCGTGACCCTGTGACCAAGTTCGGGCAGCAGCTGCGGGGACGTCCCTGGGGACCGCGCCGGGCATCCCCACCTGTGTGCGTCCGGAGCCTCGAAGAGATCTGCCAGCCGCGTGCGCTTCTGAGATGTGCTGGGGTCTCGGGGGTCGGGGGCTGCGCCAACATCATCCTTGTGCTTCGTGTGGGGAAACTGAGGCTGGAAGGGGCGCGGGAGGTGGCCCAAGCACACTGCACCAGGTTTCTGGCCTCCAAGGCCTTTCTGCTTGGCCAGGTGCCTGGCCGCGGAACACCTCGTCACGTGCTGGGCTCAGTGCTGAGCTTTTCTGGGGGGAGGAGGACTCAAAACATTGAGATGCAGACCTGGGCTTCAGGCTGCGAGGATGTGAGGTGGGAAGAAATCCAGAATGGCTTCCAGGAAGAGGTGGGACTGGTGGCCAGGTCAAGGTGGCACCAGGGATGTCCTGAGAAGGATCAGGGGCAGGGATGCGGTGTGTGTGTGTGTGTGTGTGTGTGTGTGTGTGTTCTGGGCGGGGCTGGGGACGACCCCAGCAGGAGGGTGACATTTTAGCACCAAGCCCACAAAAGCTGTGGAAGCTTACAACACTGTTGGCAATTTTGGAGCTGAGCTTTGGAAAGAGAGCAGGTTGGGGCCGTGGTCCGGGGTCGGGATGTGAGTGGGGTGAGCGGTGCCTGAGTGGGGAACACCACACAGGTGGAGTCCCTGGGTTGCCAGCAGATGACAGGGGCTGGAATAGAGGGGAGGGGTGCCCTGTGACTCCCGATGGCTGGGAGGCAGGGAGGCATGGACCAAGGCAGGACAGTGATGTCTGTTGAACGTGGTGCCCTTGTCCACCAGCTGGTGCCGGCTGGACCCCCAGAGAGGCTTACAAACAGGTGTGGGGCTCTTATTAGGGACCCCGGGTGACCTTGGTGTTGTTTACGGGGGACCCCAGACAGGGGGAGGGGCCAGGGGAAGCTAGTGGCAAAGGGGGGGGGGTTGAGGACAGAATCAAGTGTCAGATACGCAGGGCCAGGGCATGGTCTCTCTGGTGTGGCACTGCTCACATCCGGGCTGGGTTATTCTGTCATGTTCTATGGGGCATTGGGTGGTATCACTCGTCTACACCCATCAGATGCCAGTACATTTCCTCCCCCAAGTTGGGGCAACCAGAAATGTCCAAAGTCCCCTGGAAGAGGGGCAAATTCACTGCTGGTCATGAACTACTGTGATAGAGAGATGATATACAGATGATAGATAGATAGATAGATAGATAGATAGATAGATAGATAGATAGATATTGATGGACAGATGGATAGATGGTTGGATGGTGGATGGATGGGTGCATGGATGGATGGATGAATACATAGATGGATGAATGGGTGGGTGGATGGATGGATGGATGGATGGAAGAAAGAATGTGTTGATGGCTGAATGGGTGGATAGATGGAAGGAAGGAAGGAAAGGAGGGTGAGTGGATGGATGCATGGATGGAGCAATAGTTGGATGGAATGATGTGTGCATGGGTGAATGGACAGTTAGATAGATACATGGATGGATGGAAAGATGGATGGATAGATGGGTAGATGGATGGGTGAATGGGTGCATGGATGGACAGATGGGTGGATGGGCAGATGGGCTGATGGATGGGTGAACAAATGGATGGATGGGCGGATGGAAGGATGGATGGATGGATGGATGGATGGATGGATGGATGGACGGACAGATGGATGGGTGGATGGACAGACAGATGGATGTGTGGATGGGTGGATGGACGGACAGATGGATGGATGGACAGATGGACTGATGGATGGGTGGATGGAAGGATGGATGGATGAATGGATGGATGAACAGATGGATGCGTGGATGGACGGACAGATGGATGTGTGGATGGGTGGATGGACAGAGAGATGGGTGGATGGACAGATGGACTGATAGATGGGTGTATAGGTGGATGGATGGATGGATGGATGGATGGACAGATGGATGGGTGGATGGATGGACAGATGGATGCGTGGATGGGTGGATGGACAGATGGACTGATGGATAGGTGAACAGATGGATGGATGGGTGCATGGAAGGATGGATGGATGGATGGACAGATGGACTGATAGCTGGGTGAACAGGTGGATAGATGGATGGATGGATGGATGGATGGATGTGTAGACAGGTGGATGGATGGGTGGATGGATGGATGGATGGATGGGTGTGTAGACAGGTGGATGGATGGGTGCATGGATGGGTGCATGGATGCAGGAATAGGTAGCTGGATCGGTGATGTATGTGTGGACCGATGAAGCAATCCCAGTACCTCTCTCAGCACCTGTCTCTTAGGGCAGCTGTAACACATGAGCAGAAACTGGTGTCAGGGATGTTGGCACCACCGAGGTGGTGGTTACGCAACACGGTGAATGCACTTGAAGCCACTGCAGTGTTGACTTTAACATGGTGCCTTGTGTGTCAGTATCAAAAAGACCGAGTGGAAGAAACTAGCCGTCGGATGCTGGTGCTCTTACTTCGTCATCCTGGGCTATAAACAGTGCCTACAGGACACACTGCCAGTGCCCTGGGTGGCACAGGTTCTGAGTCACGCTCACAGGAAGCCATGAAGGGGCGTTCCTGAAAACCCCAGCACAAGATGCCCATCCTAGGCCACAGCTGGCTGGTTTCCTTCCCCCCGAGCAAGGCTCCCTTCTAAATAAACACATTGGCCGCCATTTGTAAACAGGCGTGCACACAATGGAAACGCCGAGCGTCTGCACCTGGGGCGGTGTGCAGAACGTCCTCTGAGCTGTGGCCTTGATTCCCAGCTCATGCTGGCACCACGGTGACATTCGACACCGTGCATTCCACGCTGGCTACCCAGTGCTGATGTCAGGCTCCATGCACAGCGCGGTTGGTGAAAACGGATGCTGGGGCGAGGAGATGGGGGACCAGAGGGATTATCCAGGGACCAGAGAAATGTTTAGGGACAAGGACATTTTGGGAACAGAGGGCTTATTGGAGACACATGCCGAGGATCGTGGCCCCGTCATCCACATTCAGGGATCTCACTGGGGTCACAGGGACCCGCTGAACGCCCTTTCCCAAGAATGTCAACAGGCCACGTGTGCTCCGGCAGAATGACCCAACTCACAGCATCTGACCTGTGTCCCAGCCCAACACAAGAATTCTCCTCGGATCCTCTTTCCTCCTGACACTAGTTTCCATTTCGCTCAGCATATCACACAACTTCCTTAGAGCTTTCTACTCATCCTGAGGCTCCGGGAGGCGTAACAGCAAGCCCAGGTCACGTGCCCTGGGGCTTCCCATAGGGCACTTGGGGGCAGGGGCTGGGTGGCTCCTCAGCCCCCTGCCTGGTGCCGCCCTCCACGGGAGGAGTGATGTCGGCATGGCGTGGTCAGGGCTGTCCTTGTAGGTCCCGCCTCCCTGAAGGTCAGGCTTCAACACCCTCCAAGCACAACCCAGCCCCTGCCTAACACTGCAATTCTCACCTGTCCCCAAGGTGAGCACCCCACACCCCACCCCATCTTCTGTGCACTCGCCTAGCAGGAGGCCAGGGACCCCATGCCATCCCCCGGCTCTCTGACCACTTCTGCTGTGATACCTCATGCACCTGGGTGGGATGCCTGATGACAGGTCCTCATATGAACAGAGTAACTGCAGGACACAGCTCTTCTCTCCCAAGCGCGTAGCCCAGACCATTCGAAACATGCTCAGACAGATACTTCTTCATAGTGGCATTACTCACAACACCAAGAAGTGGGGAAAACCCAAATACCTATCAATGGAAACATGGATAAACAACATGGGAGGTTCATCCACATGATGGAATATGACTCCACCATGAAAAGGAAGGACATTCTGACACCTGCTACCCCATGGATGGACCTTGAAAAGATGATACTCAAGGAGAGAAGCCAGATGCACAAGGACACATCGTGTGGGATTCTATTTACAGGAACTAGAAGCTGAGGTCAGGGTGTGGCTGATTCTGTATCTGGTGGGAGTGTGCTTCCTAGTCCACAATGACCACCATGCTCCATGATGAGGAAAGGAGTAAAGACAATAAGTGTCCACAGAAAGCAGCTGCTGGTGGCCTGACGTGGCCAGACCTTACTGTCCAGGTGTTGGGTACACGGTGTACAGTGACCAGCCATCTTGATTTGCCTGGGAAGCAGGAGGTCTTGACAGGCAGGACCTGGAGGTCTAAAATGGGGACAATCCTGGCAAAATGGGTGTAGTCAGTTGAATGGTGGACCCCTTACCCCCAAATATATGTCCATGCAATAATCCCCCCAGAACCTGTGGACCGTATTTGGAAGTCCACGTCTTTGCACATGTGGTTAACTGAAGGATCTGAGATGAGGTCATCTTGGATGAGGTTGGGCCTTAAATCCAATGACAGGTGTCCTTGTAAGAGACAGAAGAGGAGACACAGAGGAGAACCCACGGGAAAATGGAGGCAAAGATGGGAGGTCTAGTGCAGGATAAGGTTGGATAGATAGCTAGATAATAGATAGATGTATATGGATGGATGGATAGATAGATAGATAGATAGATAGATACATACATACATACATACATACATACAAACATAGATGCATAGGATGGATGGATGGATGGATTAGGTGGGTAGATAGATGGATGGATGGATAGATAGATAGATGGATAGATAGATACAGTGGGTGGATGGATGGATGGATGGATTAGGTAGGTAGAGATAGATAGATAGATAGATAGATGATAGATAGATGATAGATATAGTGGATGGATGGATGGATGGATTAGGTAGGTAGGTAGGTAGGTAAATAGATAGATATAGATAGATGATAGATAGATAGATAGATAGATAGATAGATAGATAGATGATAGATATAGTGGATGGATGGATGGATGGATGGATGGATGGATTAGGTAGGTAGGTAGATAGATAGATAGATGATAGATATAGTGGATGGATGATAGATAGATAGACAGAGAGGATAGATCAGTTGTTTTTCATGCTAGGTCCTGGGCACTGCTGACATGTGCAGCTGGATGGCTTTATGAAGCTGGGCGTCCTGTGCACTGAGGGTGATGAGTGTGACCAGGAAAAAGAGCCCTATACATTGCAGAGTGTCACCTGGGGACCCAGTTACCTCCGGCAGAAGGCCCTTGGCCAACACCGAGCCTGGTTGAGCGGGAGCATTCATACCACATCTCATCGTCGCGGTCCACAGTGTTGAGACACGCTGGGGCTCTCCTTGGGGGTCTCAGGGAACACCCAACCATATTGACTACAAAAATCCACATACGCTGCAGTGAATCCCATGTATTAACACCGAGGCTAGCCCAGGGGGTTCTTTCGCCAAGCCCCAGGGAGTCTGTCTGGGGCTCCATGATGTGGATAGATCAGACACAGCCTCCGATCTCATGTGAGGCCCAGGACGTGATATTGTCCTTCCGAAGGGCCTTGACAGTGAGATCAGTTCTGTGCCTCCATCATAGGACACACGGTAAATTAGGAAGTGTGATGCGTTACGAGCTCCGCGACAGTTTTCTGGTGTCAATGCTGCGTGGGGACCCAATGTTTTCACACAACCACCTGGTCCATGAGCGGTGGGGGTTGATCTTCCGTGGCACTCAGGAGAGTCCGTCATGGGCTCCAACACATGCCCAGGGCCCCCTGCAGGACAACTGAGCCCATCTCCCCACCATGCTTCTTCTGCTCGGAGGCAGGCCGTGGGTTGCACCTGGAGAGGGGCCTCCGGGGGGGGACAAGACGTCCTGGGGCCACACGCCTTCTGATTGAAACACCGAAGAAACCTTTCCCAGGACCGAGTCGCCCCTCTCCTCAGCCTTGTCCGGCGCCTGGGACTCCGAGTCTCCAACGCTTCTGACAAGATAACATCTCAAGGTCGACCCACATCCAATTCAAGTGGAGCTGCCCCGATTCATGCCGTGTGCTTTGAAATAACCTGATTCCACCCTCCGCGGAGAGTCTTGTCATTAAATATCCCTGGGCCCGTCTGGAGGGGAACGTGCCAGTTCCAACACAAGATGGCATGTGTCTTTGGAAAGCAGAGGTCTCAGAGGTCAGAGAGAGAAATGCATTCACTCTCTGCGCTGGGAAAAATTAGCAATGGCACCCGGGGGCTTCCTCCTCTGGGGGTTTCTGTGTTGATCGAGGTTCTCAACAGAAGCAGACTGTGGTGGTTAATTTTATGTGTGAAGTTGGCTGGGCCTCAGGTGGCCTGGATGTTGGGGCCAACAGGACTCAGGGTGCGTCTGGGGGAGATAAGCATTGTATCGGTGGACTGACTAAAGCAGACGGCCTTCCCCAGGGTGGGTAGGACTCCTGCAGTCCTGCGATCCTTTCACAGCCAGAGGACAACACAAGGTGGCTAACAGGAGACCCAGCTCCCTCTGCCTCACCGTCTCCAAGCTGAGACATCTGTCTTCCACTGTCCCCAGACCGGAACATACAGAGTCCGCTTTCCTGGGCCTCCAGTCTGCAGACAGGAGACCACGTGAGCCTCCGCAATCATGTGAGCCAATTCCTTTAATAAACTTCTTTATATGTGTGTGTAGATATCATACTGGTTCTCCTTCTCCTTCTCTTATATGAATGACAAGGATCATTCATATAAGAAACACAAGGATGGATGGATATAGAGAAAGGAGGGAGGGAAGGAAGAAAGGAAGGAAGGAAGGGAGGGAGGAAGAGAGGGAGGGAGGGATAGAGAGAAAGACAGAGAGAGAGAAAAAGAAAGAAAGAAAGAAAGAAAGAAAGAAAGAAAGAAAGAAAGAAAGAAAGAAAGGAAGGGAGGGAGGTGATTGATACATACATGATAAATAGGTAATACAAAGATAGATGATGGATGGATGGATGGATAGATAGATAAATAGATAGAGGATAGTGGATGGATAGATAGATAAGAATGATGGATAGACGGATAGTAGATGGATGGATAGATAGATGGACAGATCTACATCTATCTATAGGAGAGACAAAGACAGATAAGGAGACAGAGATCTTTTTTACTTATTTATTTTGAGAGAGAGATTTATTTTAAGGAACTGACGGCTATAACCGTGGATACTGGCAAGTCTGAATTCTGCAGGGTCGACCAGCAGGCTGGGGCCCAGGGAAGCAATGATGCTGTATCTTGAGCGTGAACACCATCTGAAGGCAGAATTCCCACTTCCTCACAGGAGGAGATCAGTCTGTTTCCCTTAGAGCCTTCAACTGATGGGACGAGGCCCACCACCTCACGGAGGGCAACCCGCTTTACTCAAAGTCCACCAATTTAAACGTTAATCCCATCTAAAAGAAATGCCTGCACAGGAACATGTAGGCTCGTGCTTGACCGCAGATCTTCATACTGGGGCGCAGCCAAGTGGACACATAAAACTCCACATCACCTGGCAGCAATGAAGAAGGGCTCTCTCAAGGGTGCTCTGGGATTTGGGGCAGGTGGCACGGCCACATTCATCCCATGGCTCTCTACCCTGGGATGAGGCTCGTCTTAGAGGGCACGAGGGCACCTGGTTTGTTGTATGTTGGTTTTTGCAGAAGTCTTTGTGTGGACGTACATTCTCGTTTCTTTTCGCCCCCATTTTATTGAGATATACCTGATGTATAACTTTGTACGAGCCCCAGGGGGACAACATAATAATGCACCAGGTGAAATGTGCCAACGGGTTTTTATTCTTAAGTTTCGGAAGGGATAAGAAAGAACACTCGAGACCTTTGACCCTGGGAACCAAAGAATGAAAACCACTTTCCTGGTGAACTTCTCCTCTTGTGTTTTCTTAATCTAACTGGTCGTCCTCTGAGTTTCATCACCAGAAACCAAAGTGATATCTCTCGTCCACAGAGATACGTCACATGTATCAGGATGGGGTGGCTCGGTCTTTCATTCACCTCCTCTGGTGCACACCTTGTGAAATCCAGCAAGTGGATGGGATATGAGGACACAACACCCCAAAAATGAGACGCCTACTGTGGGGTCCTTGTGTTCACGGCAAGATACAGATCTGCTTCTCGTGATCTTAATCAGTTTTGCAACAGTGAGCCCAATGGCCTCCACACCACCCAGGAAACCCAGCTCTTTTCCTGCCTCCCAGGGGCCCTGCAGTTCACAGTGGGGGGCAGGGCGTAGGATTCTGTATCTGCAAAAGCACGCCCGCCCTCCCTCCCCGGCTACCAGCCTAGAACACAGATAAAGGGTGTGTGTGCATCGGGAAGTCGTATGTAACTCATAAGAAGGAAGCCAACAGAAAAATGAGGGGCCTACTTAGAGAGGTACCAGAGTGACGTGTGAATGCAGAAACATCACCCATTTAGGTATGGGACTGTGTCATTACGGGCTGAACTGCGTCGAAAATTCAGCTGTCAAAGTCCTCACCCCAAGACCTCAGAATGTGACCCCACTTGGAAATGGGGCTTTTGCAGATGTAATTCGGTAAGACAAAGTCACACTGGAGGAGGCTGGGTCCCCACTGCAATATGACCGGTATCCTCCTAAAAGGGAGAAATTTGGATACAGACACACACACCAAAGGAGGACCACAGGAGGACACAGGGAGTAGATGCTATCTACACACCCAGGAGAGAGGCCTCAAAAGGAGCCAGCCTCTACCCCACCTGGATCTCAGACACCCGGCCTCCAGGACCAGGAGGCGTAAAAATCTGTTTATTATTCTGTGACAAAATAAATTACAGACTCAGGTACTCTGTTACAACAACCATAGGAAACCCGTACGGTCGGGATGGCTTCCTACACAGCATTAGGACTCCAACCACTGTGGTTTTCTTTTCTGCTTCCTGCCCTGATCTGTTGTTTCTCAGAAATGGAAACCAGTTGCACCGAGAGCAACACCATGGCCTGTGGAGGATTCCTTGTCTCCCCCTGCAAGTCTTACTGGCCTCTGCACTTCAGTGTGATTTGCAGATGGCTTTCAGAGGGACTGATTGTGTCCACGGCCACTCCAGCTCAAGACCTGCCTGGAACAGATGGACGGACACGCACTGCTCTGCAGAGTTCTCTCTCCCATCGAGTATCGAAGGGGGCACTCCACGGGTCAGAGGCCACGAGGAAGAAAATATGGACAGGACTCCCTCAGGCCACCCCGGATTTCCTTATCTAAATTCCAGACCCCACCAGCGTAAGGATCAGCTCTACATAGTCACCAAACACAACATCTTGTGGGTCTGCAGCCAACCTCACATGTTTCCAAGGATGGAATGCATTCCCGATGCCACTCTCTGACCTCAAGGGACTTGAGCTGGAAACAAGTACCGAACAGCCGACCAGATTTTCTTCCACGGCTGCACCCTTCCACATAACCCACGGGCCAAAGAAGGAATTGTGATGAGAACAGAAAAGATTTTGAAGGAATGATGTCATCCGCAGACACGGCCCCACAGAGGCCCATGATGTCCTCATCCCCATGAGATAGGCAAATGCACAGAGCCCTATGTGGGGCTCGCAAGATCATGACCTGAGCTGAAGTCAGACGCTTAACAGGCTGAGCCAAGCAGGTGCCTTTGGCATTTAGCCGGAGAAACAGATTTTGGACTTCTGGCCGCTAGAACAGCGAGAAAGCAGATGTCTGCTGTCTAAAGCTTGTGGTGCTTTGTTACAGCAGCCTCGGGAGGCTCACACAAACAATAATGAAGACACAACGTATCAAAACACGTGAGATGGAACCAAAGCAGTAAACACAGGCAAATTCATAGCCTTGAATGCATTCCTGAGACATAAACACAGGCAAATTCATAGCCTTGAATGCATCCCTTAGACAAGAAGAAATGCTGTATGTCCAAGGCCCAAGATTCCTTCTTCAGTATTTAGAAAGAGCTAGCACAAACCAAAATAACGTGGAAAGAATACAATTATGAAAGCAAGAGATTGATAGAATGGGGGGAAAATGTACAGGAGAGGAAGAAAAAAATGTGGACAGGTTATCCTTGTGCAAAAAATGTGGACAGGTTATCCTTATGCTTGAGAGGTCCAGCGTTTAGATATGACTAGCGTCTACACCATGGAGTTGTTTCACAGGTTGAATGTGATTACACGTGTTTAAGGTTGGCTGACAGGAAATGCCTGATAAACACCCACTAATTACAATCAGGCATTCCAAAGCAAGTGACACCTTATTTCTGTTTTGTGTAACACCCTCTGTGTTACATTTCACATCACTGTGAAAGGATGGAGGCTGGGCACATCCCCTGTAAGATGCTTTCCCGTTTCCCCAGCAGATACTGTTTTTTCAGGATGGATGTGAATGTTGGTTTCTCCAGCTACGTGCAGAGACTTGGAACCTCTGAGCATTCCACTTCGTGTCACCCACATCCCCTTCTGAAAAATGCAGAAACACCACGCTCCCACACACAGCTAACATTTTGACATGTATTTCCAAACTCCCCAAAACAAAGCAGTGTCCCCGAGAACTGCTTTGCACACCGCCCCCTTTGCCTCAAATCCTACGTGATCCCCTCCCTCTCTGTGCATGAAGATTTAGGGCACCAGGGGTCTCTAAACTGAGATGCCCAGGGCACCAGGGACCACGTGGGGGTCCCTGTACACACTTAGTTTTTAAACAACCAAGTTGTGGGGCACCTGGGTGATTCAGATGGTTGAGCATCTGACTTCAGCTCAAGTCATGATCTCACGGTTCGTGAGTTCGAGTCCCGCATTGGGCTCTTTGCTGACAGCTCAGAGCCTGGAGCCTGCTTCACATTCTGTGTCTCCCTCTTTCTCTCTCTGCCTGCCCACAGCTTGCTCTCTCTCTCTTTCTCTCTCTCTCTCAAAAATAAATAGAAACATTAAAAAATTAAAAACAACAACAACAACCAACTCATGACAAAACACATAAAGTTGCTCCTTTTCTAATCAACATTCAGCTCCAATGCAAGTTCAAATACAAGCTCGAGAAAGTTCTAGAATTCTTGGCGTACAAGAGAAAAGTAGGTCCTCCTCCAGGATAAATCCTACCATGGTGCAAATAGACCCCAGCAGGTCCAAAGGAGATGCCCACCCTCTTAATATTCAGCCCCACGTATCCCAAACCTGGAGGGTCCCATGCTGCCTCCTGGAGGCACCAATGTTCATGGCTGGGAAAGTGACTCAGAAAGCAGGGGAAGCCCCACGTTCACCAGGGCAGATGCACTACTGACCTTTTCAGTTTATCCCCCTTCCCTCTTCCATCCCCAAAGAAGGAAGAGAAGTCAGAGGGACACATCGCTACTTTCCAACATGGCGGGATCCTTTCTCACTATGTGCAAGATACACAGTGGGGATTCCCATGGGTGACACTTGTGCACGGTTTCCTCCTGCTCTGGTCCGCGTTACTCCGTGAGTGAGCAACCCCTTATTGGAACCAATCGTGCTCCAGTGACCTTGACTCCTCCTGTGTGACCTTGTAAGATGCCTGGTCGAGTCAATGCCTGTCAAAAGCAAAAATAGCACGGTGGACGCGTCTGTCGCTTTACGGATATTCCCTTTTATTCAACGCGTGGGAAGGTCTCCACCAGAGTTCACCCCATTCGGGAAGTCGCGCCCGATACATTTCTTTACCGTCATGTTTAATAACTGTATCGAAGCCTCTG
Source organism: Neofelis nebulosa (assembly GCF_028018385.1). Classification (NCBI taxonomy): domain Eukaryota; kingdom Metazoa; phylum Chordata; class Mammalia; order Carnivora; family Felidae; genus Neofelis; species Neofelis nebulosa. Next base: position 1,121,126 of record NC_080800.1, on the reverse strand, counting down.
ATATATTTATGTCACTTGCATCAATTTGACCGCACTGACCACAGACTCAGAAGAAGCTTTTTAGCACAGAGGGTCCGGCGGACAGGAAGTGAAACATGTTTCCATTTCAACCCGCGTACCTATCTTTGTCGTCCTGACTTGGATGGGGTCATAGAGCAAAGACTTTCAAACCCGCCTCTATAAGACTCTAGGCTTAGAGTCTGCAAAAGCACTGATAACAGAGTAGCAGTTTGAGGAGAGAGGGCAAAACAAAATAATGTAACATTGCACGATCTTGAACAAGAGTTCCTTCGCGGGTTGGTTAAATGCATGCCACGGTACATGAAGGGGACACCGTTCGTGTGCCTTCGAAGGGGTCACCTGGCATTTGCATTTCTAAACGGTAATGTCCACGGTGTGTCCGACATTGTTTGCGTCTTTCAAATGTAAGATATTAGCTACAGTAGTAAATTCTTTTAGAGTCCACTTTAGAGAGGGTCATGTGTGATAGCATTGGGGGAGGGGTCTGTAACAAATAAACGACACACAGGTGGCTTAAAACAACAGAAATTCATGCTCTGCTAGCTCTGGAGACCAGAACTTTGAGATCCAGGCAGGGCAGGGTCGCTGAGACCCAGGAGGGGAAGGGCCACTGACATCCAGGCAGGGCAGGGCCACTGAGATCCAGGTAGGTCAGGACCGCTGAGATCCAGGAGGGGCAGGGCCGCTGAGATCCAGGCAGGGCAGGGCCGCTGAGACCCAGGAGGGGAAGGGCCACTGAGATCCAGGCAGGGAAGGGCCGCTGAGATCCAGGCAGGGCAGGACCACTGAGATCCAGGCAGGGCAGGGCCGCTGAGATCCAGGAAGGGCTGCTGAGATCCATGCAGGGCATTACCCCTGAGATCCAGGCAGGGCAGGACCACTGAGATCAAGGAGGGAAAGGACCACTGAGATCCCGTGGGGGCAGGGCCGCTGAGATCCAGGCAGGGCAGGGCCAATGAGATCCAGGAGGGGCATGACCACTGAGACCCAGGCAGGGCAGGGCCAATGAGATCCAGGAGGGCAGGACCCCTGAGACCCAGGAGGGGCAGGGCTGCTGAGACCCAGGCAGGGGAGGGTCGTGCTCCCTGCAGAGACTCCAGGGGAGGCTCCTTCCTGCCTCTTCCAGCTTCTGGGGCTCCAGGCGCCCCTGGGCTCATGGCTGTGTCCCTCCCGTCTCTTCCTCCGCCTTCATGTGGGTTCTCTTCTGTGTCTCTGTCTCCTCTTGTGTCTCTGACAAGGACCCCTGTCATCGGATTCAGGGCCCCCCTCCTCCAGGATGAGCTCACCTCAGATCCTTCCCTAACCCACATCTGCAAAGACCCAATTCCCAAAGAAAGCATCCTTCTCAGGTGCCGGGGGTGACTATGTGCACCGATCCTTTTGGGGTCACGTTTCCACCCCCAACCCCGTTGGAGGCCACGAATCAGGGCTCGGTGGATGGGGTGTTGAGCGTGGCCCCATTCCCGTAGGGCCAGGTGGGGAGAGGGCACGTGTGGGGGAAACAGGCCGGGCCCCCGAAGGTGCGGAGATAGAGGAACCAGTCCCCGCGGGGGCCAGTCCCTGTCTGATTGTCACCCACAGCAGCACCACGTTAGGAGTGGGGGAGGGCAGGAGGCACAGCAGCCGAGAACAAGGGTGATAAGTCTGTTCTCAGCAGTCTACACTCGCTGACTTCCCTCCACCCACAGCAAGCCTGGAAATGGCTGTGGGTCAGTCCAAAGGTAGAAGTCCGAGCCCAACAGACACGGGGGCCTGCGAGGGTCCGCGGGGTCCGTCCCAGGGACCCTGCAAATGTGTCCCCGGTCTGACATTTCCTCCTGCAGTCCAGTCCCGGGAATCACCCCAGCCCCTGCGGCCGCTTAAAAGGCCAGGGTTGAAATTCCCCACGTCCCTCAGGACAGAAGTGAGATGTTGTCTCACCGCCACGCTGGGCAGGCTTCACTTCCCTCCTGCTGGGTGTCGTGTCCCCCACACCCCATCCCCGGCGGGCGACCGGCTGGGCTCAGCTCCGGGCCCCTCCCGGGTTGGCCCTGAGATTCCCTTCTCCCGGGAAGCCCCTGGGGGCCCACTCCCTGGGCAGGCTGCTGGCCGCCCAGACTGCCCCGACTCGGTGCGGGGGGGCGTGTGGAGCAAAGGGGCACCCAGGCCGAGGGTGCCCTGGGCGCCCGGGGGTTCCCTGACCCCTTGTGCCGATGGCACAGGGGCCCCCGTGCCCCCTCGGAGTCTGGCGGTCTCGGGGAGTCCAACTTGCTTCCGAACTTTAAAAAGCACCCGTAAATGGCCCTCAGGCCCTTTCCCTCTTGCCTGGGACCGGCATCACGTGGGGCCGCGGGCCTCCCCGGGATTCGCGTCCACCTGTAGGGCCAAGCTGGGCAGAGGAGACCCGCTCGGGCGTGCACAGCGTCCCGTCTTCAGCCTGTCCGCAGCCACCCCAAACGCGACCTCGCGATGCACACGCAGAGTCCCCTGTGCCCCCGCGGCCCGGGGCGGGGAGCGGCAGCTGTACTGTGCTATGTGGCTTTTATTTTTCGTGGGGAGGACGGTTCCCACGCGACCTGCCTTCTGAGCACATTCGGACGGGCACGATCACGTCCCGCCGTCTGTAAGCACAAGGCCGCACGGCCGATCTCGAGGACCGTTTCATCCCGAGAACCTGGAGCCCCGACCCCGTCAAGCACCCCCTTGCCTTTCCGTGTCTCCCTGCCCCTGGCGCCCTGCACCGCAGCACGTGAGGGCCGGGGGACTGCCTCTGCGTGGAACCGCCACGGGATTTCCCCTCCCGCGTCTGGCTCGCGTCGCTGAGCGCTGTTCCCGAGTCCATCGGTGTCACAGCAGGTGCACAGCGTCCCTCCTGCTCGAGGCGGACTGCCAGTGCCCGGTGGGCGTGGACCACGGGGTGTAGGTCACGTGCTCACACGACCGAAATCGCAGCTTCCCTCTGATGCAGCAATCCCAGTCGGGACCCCAGAGCACCAAGCCAAGACCTCGGACAGCGGCCACACCTGCGTGTTCCCGACTCCGTTAGTCCCGGCGGCCGAGACGTGAGAACATCCCACGTGTCTGCGGAGGATGGGCCGACGTGCAAATTCTCTGTGGTGGGAGTGAGGTCGGGGGAGCTAAGCTTGACCGCCCCACCCTGGCTGGTCCTGGGCTCTTTGCACAGGACCGGGAGCCCCATCTCGGGCCCTACAAACCGTAGGGGATGCAGACACGCTCAAGCCCGATCCCGAGGCCGTGGGGATGGGTCACGGGCTCCCCTGTCTGGCCCCAGGCTTTCCAGAGCTCTGTCCCCTTCCTGCTCCCCACTATGACCCCAGGACGCCCACCCCGTGCATCACCTCTGGTCCCTACTGCTGGTCCCCTGGGTCCTGCCCGGGTGTTTTTGCCTCAGTGCCTACACTTGGCCTCTCAGAAGCCTGAAGAGACCCAGGAGGGGTGGGCGGCCAGCCCCGGGTCGGGGGGAGTCTCTGACCCCAGCCGTGCACCCTGCCCCCGCTCTCCGTACACCCCTGTGTGCACACATTCCAGGAGGCATCGTACTTAGTGGGACTGCACAAATGCATGCTGCTCCGCCCCAGGCCGTGGAAGGGAGACTCCTGTGTGCCCCCAAATACGTCCACTGCCTGCTCACCACATCCTGTATGTAGCTTCTGTTGGTTTGCAAACAGGGCATTGGGTTTGCATTTGCTGTGAAGGTGGTTCACCGGCTGACCTGGACGGAGATAGAATGCAGGACAGGAGGGACGGTGCCCAGGATGCTTTGCACACAGAGGAAGGGCCCCAACCCAAGGGACACAGGCCTCCAGGAGCTGGAACAGGGCCAGGCCGTGGGCTCACACTGACCTGTCCCCTAGCTGGATCGCCCCCCGCGTTGTGCGATGGGAACGTCACACTTTTTCAACAGGAAACAACAAATCCCACGTGCCCTCTGTGAGACAGGAGTCTGCAGGGGCGTCATTCCTAACACGCTAATGTTACAAACCTTCAAGGGCTTGCCCTGCATTCTGTAAGATGCATCTTCTAGATTCGTCCATGAAGCAACAGGACTGAGGCTGGGAGCATGACATCCAGGCAGAGCTGAGGCTGGGAGTCTGTTGTCCAGGAAGGACTGAGGCTGGGAGTCTCCAGGCAGGGCTGAGGCTGGGGATCTGAGATCCAGGTAGGGCTGAGGCTGGGAGCATGAGATCCAGGCAGAGCTGAGGCTGGGAGTGTGAGGTCCAGGAGGGGCTGAGGCTGGGAGTCTGTTGTCCAGGCAGGGCCGAGGCTGGGAGGCTGAGATCCAGGCAGGGCTGAAGCTGGGAGTCTATTGTCCAGGCAGGACTGAGGCTGGGAGTCTCCAGGCAGGGCTGAGGCTGGGGATCTGAGATCCAGGAAGGTCTGAGGCTGGGAGTCTGAGGTCCAGGCAGGGCTGAAGCTGGGAGTCTATTGTCCAGGCAGGGCTGAGGCTGGGAGTCTCCAGGCAGGGCTGAGGCTGGGAGGCTGAGATCCAGGCAGGGCTGAGGTTGGAGTCTGAGATCCAGACAGGGCTGAGGTTGGGGGGTCTGAGATCCAGGCAGGGCTGAGGCTGGGAATCTGAGATCCAGGCAGGGGTGAGGCTGGGAGGCTGAGATCCAGGTGGGGCCAAGGCTGGGAGGCTGAGATCCAGTCGGGGCTGAGGCTGGGGGTCTGAGATCCAGGCAGGGCTGAGGCTAGGAGTATGAGATCCAGGAGGGGCTGAGGCTGGGTGTCTGAGTTCCAGGCAGGGCTCAGGCTGGGAGTCGGAGATCCAGGCAGGGCTGAGGCCTAGAATCTGAGATCCAGGCAGGGCCGAGGCTGGGGGCCTGAGATCCAGGCAGGGCTGAGGCCTAGAATCTGAGATCCAGGCAGGGCTGAGGCTGGGATGCTGAGATCCAGCAGGGGCTGAGGCTGGGGGTCTGAGGTCCAGGAGGGTCTGAGTTTGGGAATCTGATGTCTAGGAGGGGCTGAGTTTGGAGGTCTGAGGTTCAGGCAGGGCTGAGGCTGGGAGCCTGAGGTCCAGGCAGGGCTGAGGCTGGGAGTCTGAGATACGGGCAGGGCTGAGGCTGGGGGTCTGAGATCCAGGCAGGGCCGAGGCTGGGGGTCTCAGATCCAGGCAGGGTCGAGGGTGGGACTCTGACATCCAGGCAGGGCCGAAGCTGGGAGTCTGAGATCCAGGGAGGGCCAAGGCTGGGAGTCTGAGGTCCAGGAGGGCCTGAGTCTGGGACTCTGACGTCCAGGAGGGTCTGAGCTTGGGAGTCTGAGATCCAGGCAGGGCTGAGGCCTAGAACCTGAGATCCAGGCAGGGGTGAGGCTGGGACTCTGAGATCTAGGTGGGGCCAAGGCTGGGTGTCTGAGGTCCAGGCAGGGCCGAGGCGGGGAGGCTGAGATCCAGGCAGGGCTGAGTCTGCTTCTTGCCGAGGCCTCTGTCCTGGGCGTGTAGATGCCGTGTTCTCCCCATGTCCTCACGTCCTCATGTGGTGGCTCCTGTGTGTGTGTCTGTGGTCTGACCTCCTCTTCTTCTAAGGACATCAGAGCCCTGGGGATCCGGGCCACCCTGCTGATGTCATTTGATTTAATTACCTGTTTAAAGACCCTGTGTCCAAATCCTGCACATTCTGAGGTCCTGGGGAGAGGGCTCCAGGACGTGAATTTCAGGGGGTGGTTGGGGCGGGGGTGTGGGACACAATTCAGCCCATCGCAGGGGGGACCCTCAGAAAATAGGCCGTTGTACGTTCTCGAGCTGCTTCCTCGAGAACAGTGAGCAGTCATCCCATGTAAAATGATATTACAAGTTTTGAAAGAAAACCAAGCTTCAGTCTCCCACCTGTTCTCATCATGCACGAGCCCCCATCAAGTGCTGCCCTGAATATGTATTCAGGGGAACCTTTTTTTTTGATGACATGTTTTTTTTAAAAAAATGTGTTAAAAAATATGTAAAATCCCAGCAGCGACCAGGGAGCCGGCTGTGAAAAAGAGGAACCCCCATGCGCTGTGGCTGTGCCCTGGGGCTCCGCCTTTCGTAACCTCAGTGCGTTTAATTAAATCTGCACATGACAGGTTTTCGTTACAAGCGGCCAGCTGGGTCCCCGGGGGTTGGGGACCGGGTCGAGTGTGCTGGGGGACCGGCAGTGGGGTCCCGCGGCCTCTGTTCCTTCTCCACACGGACAGCCACATCTGCACCAGGGGGAGGGTCCCCACCGCTCAGCTCTGAAACTCCACGGGGCCGGCTCGCCCAGGACGGTCACCTGTAAGTCATGGGACCCAAGGAGACGCGTGCAAGCCTTGGGGGGCGGGGGGCGGACGCTGAGGCAGGGCAGACCCCAGGGACCCACCTGCACGGGCTGCTCTGTGTCCCCAAAGACGCAAGGTCGCCTTCTTCAAAGATTTTTATTCCAGAATTGTCTGAACACGTGCCGTTTGCTCCTTTTTTTTTTTTTTTTTTTTTTTTTTAGTTTTGGTTTAATGGGGGCAGAGGGATGTTGCTTCTGGCTTTTAGGAATAATAGTTAACACGGAGGGAGCACTGACATTACACCGGCCACATTTACGAGGGTTTTGTCCCGGGACTTTTCTGACACTTAATCCAGGCGGGTACTCTCATTCCGGTTTTCCTGACAGGGAAACCGAGGCCCTGAGTTAAGTAACGCTTTTGATGGCAAACAACAGAAACTTGACTCATGCGATCTTAGGTCAACGTGGAAATTGGCAAATGGGTACTTAGACGTCTATGTCAGCTTCAGGCATGGCTGGATCCAGGGGGCCTCGGCTGTCCAGGCCTGGACGTGGGGACCCTGCGGACACCCTCTGCCTCTTCTGTCCCGGTGTTGTGACTCGTCCCCACACCCCGATGCTCACACCCTGCAAAGGGCAGGTGCGAACTCACCTGGCAGGTCAGGGTGAACTGTCTCAAGTGGACACAGTTCCCTGCATTTGGGAAAACCAGGGCTGAATAAAGGGGGGCACAAGCGAGGGTCTCGGGGCGGTCCCTTCAGCCCTCAGGGAACGCTCGGCACCCAGTGTGGCCCCAAAAATACCCACCGAGCGCAGACAGCGAGACAGGCTGCTGAACGCGGTGCGGGAGGAGGGCTCAGACAGTGCTTGGCTCAAACCACTGCGTAGGACCCGGGTGCTTTCTACTCGTGGTCAGAAAACGTGGGCCTGGGCTCTGATGACACCTCTCACTGGCCGCTCAGCTTCCTTCGGCCCTCTGTGCCTCGGTTTCCCCACCTTGGGACGTGTGTCCGGGGCGCGTCTGGAGGGACTCTGTGCCTCAGTTTCCCCACCTTGGGACGTGTGTCCGGGGCGCGTCTGGAGGGATTCTGTGCCTCGGTTTCCCCACCTTGGGACGTGTGTCTGGGGCGCGTCTGGAGGGACTCTGTGCCTCAGTTTCCCCACCTTGGGATGTGTGTCCAGGGAGCGTCTGGAGGGACTCTGTGCCTCGGTTTCCCCACCTTGGGACGTGTGTCCGGGGCGCGTCTGGAGGGACTCTGTGCCTCGGTTTCCCCACCTGTGGACGTGTGTCCGGGGCGCGTCTAGAGGGCCTCTGTGCCTCGGTTTCCCCACCTGTCGACGTGTGTCCGGGGCGCGTCTGGAGGGACTCTGTGCCTCAGTTTCCCCACCTTGGGACGTGTGTCCGGGGCGCGTCTGGAGGGATTCTGTGCCTTGGTTTCCCCACCTTGGGACGTGTGTCTGGGGCGCGTCTAGAGGGACTCTGTGCCTCCGTTTCCCCACCTGTGGGACCTGTGTCCAGGGCGCATCTGGAGGGACTCTGTGCCTCGGTTTCCCCACCTGTGGACGTGCGTCCGGGGCGCGTCTGGAGGGACTCTGTGCCTCGGTTTCCCCACCTTGGGACGTGGTCTCTCTCAGAGAAAGCGTTTGCAAACGTGTAGTGTGACGCATGCTCAGGGTGGGCAGACGCCCTCTTCGGGCTCCCTGGCACTCGGCCCATGCCTTCCCCTTCACCCCCGGGACGCGGGCCAGGAAGAAATCTGTCTGCGGCCTCGGAAAAGAAGGAAATGAGAACAATTTCAGCCCCTGGGACCCTGAACCAGTGCATGCTGGCTTCCTGGGGGAAAGTGTTACTTAATCAGTGAAGGTGGCCACTCTCAACGCTTCCTCTCGACTCTGGCCCCGCCTGGGGTTCAACCGGCCACGGCAACCACACACCAGGAGACGTGGGCGGCCAGCTCCAGACACCCCAGCAGTGACCCGAGGGGTGAGGATGTCTCAGGAGGTGGGGCAAACGGGGGACAGCAGGGAGGACATAGGAGCAACAGCCGGCTGAGACACAGGGAACTAAAACAGAAATGTCTTCAGGCTCCCCCCACCGACCCCGTGACCCACGAGGCATGTGTTTATTGAGATGTCATTCACATCACACACGACTCACTCTTTAAAAGGAGACAGTTCGGGGGGCGCCTGGGTGGCTCAGTCGGTTAGGCGTCAGACTTCGGCTCAGCTCATGATCTCACAGTTCGTGGGTTCGAGCCCCGCATCGGGCTCTGTGCCGACAGCTCGGAGCCTGGAGCCTGCTTCGGATTATGTGTCTCCCTCTCTCTCTGTCCCTCCCTGGCCCACGCTCCGTCTCTGTCTCTCAAAAATAAACATTAGAAAATTTTAAGAAATTTGGGGCATTTAGCACATTTTCAATTTACCACCTCTATCTGCTTCCAGAACATTCTCATCCCATGGATGGATGGATAGAGATAGATAGATAGATAGATAGATAGATAGATATGATGGATGGATAGATGGATGGAATCATAGATAGATAGATAGATAGATAGATAGATAGATAGATATGATGGATGGATAGATGGATGGAATCATAGATAGATAGATAGATAGATAGATAGAATCATAGATAGATAGATAGATAGATAGATAGATAGCAGACAGATAGATAACAGACAGACATAAATGAACAGATGGATATATAGATGGATGGACAGATGGATGGACACATAGACAGATATACATACATACGTACATACATACCTAGATAACAAATGTAGATGGACAGATGCCTGGATAATCTAGAGAGATTCAGGACTTCACACATTCACGTGAACTATTTCCCCCTCAGTTGCCTCCTTTCAACGCCCAGTCCACCAGCTTACTTGAGAAAGACGTCCCTTGTTAACTGAACCCTCCTTCAGAAGGAACCAGCCCTCCTAACACCTTGGCTTCGGACTTCTGGCCCCCAGAGTTGTGAGAGAGAAAGTCTCTGTGGTTTGTAGTGCCCCCCACGTGTGGTCATGTGTTGCTGTAGCCACAGGAAAGCAATACTATCCCGTCTTCCAAGGTGGCAACTGGGCTCACAGAAGGAGGTCGCTGCCCAGAGGCCATGCACCTCCCACGGACAGAGCTGGGATTTGAACCCAGTCTTGCTAATGAAGCCCACCCCCGCCCTGAGTCTGGGCCACTCATCACCGGGCCATCCTGCCCTCATGGACTCAAGCAGGGCAGGCTATAGATTTCACATGGAAACAAATGTAAATGGGTCCATTTAGGGGATTTTCCCCTCCCCCACCCCCAGTCAGCCGTTTTCCTTCGACTCATTTCATGACACTGCTTCTCTGATGAAACAATAAAGTAAACATCTAATTTCATATAAATTTTAACTGTGGATGGGGGGCTTGCAGAAGATTAGTTTCAGTTAGTCTTTGTTAAGTAGGATGATGAATCATGCATTGAAATCAGGCGATCAAAGGTCAAATATGTGAGCTAAATATGTTCCAGCTTCCTACCCATTTACCTAGACTATCCATCCACCTATCCATCCATATCTATCTATCTTCTATCTATACATATCATCTATCTATCCATTTATTATCTATCTATCCATCCATCCATTCACCCATCCATTATATCCATCTATCTATCTATCTATCTATCTATCCATCTACCTATCCATCCCTCATATCTACCATCTATCTATCTATCTATCTATCTATCCATCCATCCATCCATTCACCCATCCATTATATCTATCTATCTATCTATCTATCTATCTATCTATCTATCTATCCATTCACCCATCCATTATATCTATCTATCTATCTATCTATCCATCCACCTATCCATCCCTCATATCTACCATCTATCTATCTATCTATCTATCTATCTATCTATCATCTATCTATCCATCCATCCATTCACCCATCCATTATATCTATCTATCTATCTATCTATCCATCCATCCATCCATCCATCCATGCATCCATCCATCCATGGGTGAATCCATCCATGCACCCATCCATTCTATCTATCTATCTATCTATCTATCTATCTATCCATCATCCATCCATCCATTCACCTATCCATTATATCTATCTATCTATCTATCTATCTATCTATCTATCCATTCACCCATCCATTATATCTATCTATCTATCTATCTATCTATCTATCTATCTATCCATCCATCCACCCATTCTATCTATCTATCTATCTATCTATCTATCTATCTATCTATCCATCCATTCACCCATCCATTATATCTATCTATCTATCTATCTATCTATCTATCTATCCATCCACCCATCCATTATATCTATCTATCTATCTATCTATCTATCTAACTATCTGTCAACCCTGTATCCACGTATCCATCTATCCATGTGTCATTCCATCTTTTATCTGTCTATTTATCTAGCCATCTCTCTACCTATCAATCATCGATCAATGCACCCATCCATCTAACAGTATCTGTCATCTATTTACCTATCTGCCTAACACTATTGCCCATTACTCATCTATCTGTCCCTATCGTGTATTTGTTGATCTGCATATATATGGATACATCTGCACGGTGCCCGAGAGGGTTTACTATGGTGCCTTTTTTTTAAAAGACCCTTCTCTAGAACCCGAACACTTCCTGACATCACCTGGAGGTGCACCTGTGTCTGCTTTCATCGTCATGTTGGGGAGGTCTTCACGTCCACAACAGAGAGGTTTAAACACTGTCTGGAAATCAGGGAAATGTGTATACCCAGGGCACGTCATACTGAAGGGCTCCGGTCCCCAGGGGTTTGAATACAGCGAACAAGGGAAGGGACTCATCCTCGGGGTCAGGCAAATGCGAGACCACGAGGATGCCTTGGCCTCTCCTCAAACGTTCCTTGCCCGGGCTTTCTCCTTGGTAGCTTTGCTGGGCACGTTGCTAGAAACCAGAGGGGGACAAATCACCCTACTTATGGTTAAACTATTCTTTGGCAAGTTAGCATGTCAACCTACAGAAGAGATTTGAATGAGCATCTCTGAATAGAGGACAGTGTTAGTGAGTTGACCACATACCCCTCCCCCACCTCCAAAACTCTATCAACTCTATCAAACTCTATCACCTTCAAACTCTATCGAAACTCTATCAACCGGCTCAACACCCTCTCTCCAACATATTCTCCGCGTTTGCCCTTCTGGCTCCGTCGGGGTCGAGCGCACCTGAAACTCCTGTTATGTGCTATTTCCAACCTACCACTTCCCGGCAGGTCCCCAGCGCCCAGGCCTGTCGGCTTTAGTTTCACAGAATAGCGCTTCACGTTAATTAATGCCTGCACGCAGTTGCTTCCTGCCCTACAGACGGAGGCTGGCGTGGCAGGTGCCACTCAGACAGCACAGCTGAGAAACTCCTGCGTAGGGGGTGAGCCTCGAAAATGGAAAAAAAAAAAAAAGCAAGAGAGACAGAAAACAGCGTAAGGCAGACAGAAAGCAAGGGGCGTCTTGCATTTCAGAGAATCCGGTCTCTGGCTGGTCAGCTAGCCCTTTGGCTGTGCCCCGAGTCTGGGTGGCGGGGGGAAGAAAAAGACACGGAAGCGAAAGGACCCTGCTGTCTTGCAGGAGACGGAGATTAAAATCTGCACGCTCCACACTCGTTTGGACAGACAACGGCATGCAAATCACCCGTAATTTACGGTGCACTCGGGTTGCGCAATGCAGAGCGAAACAGCAGAGAGGAGGCAACACCACCACACGTGTGCCTGTGCGCTGAGCACCGACGGCTCTTGCACTGTGATCTGAGCACTCGGCCAGGTCCTCTGCCCCTCAGCCCCCAGCTGTCCCCGTAAACTGCGTTCTGTCACCTCTTTGAAGTCTTAGAACACAGGGTTCACTCGGAGGCGATGCAGCGGTCATGTGCATCTCAGGTCTACAGAGATGGGGGCCTCTGCAGACATGGGCGGTATCCTGTCAGACTTCAAGAGGACGCCGTTACCGCCTCCAGGGTGGCCACGAGGCCACCGGTGATGCAAAGGCCCCCTCAGAATGCCCCTCGCTGACTGACGACCGTTGCACATCCTCAGCGGGGTTTGTCGTTGCCAGTGGTTTCAGACCCCAGTCATTCCGATACCTGTCTGGTGGCATCTCGTTGTGGGGCTGATGTCCCCATCCCTGGTGACACATCGTGGCCGGTGCTTCTGTGCTAGCCGAACGTCTCCTCTGGGGACGTGTCTGCTCAGGTCTGTTGCCCAAGTTTCAGATGGGGGTCTGTTTGTTCTCTTACTGTTGAGCTTTAAAAGCTCCTTGTATATTTCACACATGTGTTTTTGGTTTAGACACATCGTCTTCTCTTGCAGATATTTTCTCTCAGTCTGTGGCTTGTGTTCACAACACTCTCTTGACATTCTTTTGGAGGACTGTTTCATTTTGATGAAGCAGGTTTATCCGCTATTCGTTCCACGGATCGTCCCTTTGGCGTCCCGTCTAAAAAGTCATCACCGCGGCTTAAGATTATCCAGAATTTCTCCCGTGTTAGTTCGGAGGAGTATTAGCCTTTTGCACTCTACGTGAGGTCTGTGACCCATTTTGAGTTATGTTTTTTGTGAAGGGTGTCTACATCCTCGGGGTTTTGGCGGGGGGGGGGGTCAGGGAGGGGTTGATTTTTGGGTTTTGTGTATGGATGTCCCGTCGCTCCAGCCAGATCTGTGGAACAGACTATCTGTGCTCCAGTGTTTTGCCCTTGATTTTTGTCAAAGACCAGTTGGCTGTATTTATGGGGCTCTGTTTTGGGGGTCTCATTCTGCTCCATCAATCTATTTGTCTATTGTTTTGCCAACACCAGCCTGCCTTCATTTCTGTTACTAGGATCAGTTGGTCAATAACCACATCTTGTAGGGGCGCCTGGGTGGCGCAGTCGGTTAAGCGTCCGACTTCAGCCAGGTCACGATCTCGCGGTCCGTGAGTTCGAGCCCCGCGTCAGGCTCTGGGCTGATGGCTCGGAGCCTGGAGCCTGTTTCCGATTCTGTGTCTCCCTCTCTCTCTGCCCCTCCCCCGTTCATGCTCTGTCTCTCTCTGCCCCAAAAATAAATTAAAAAAAAAAACGTTGAAAAAAAAAAAATTTAAAAATAACCACATCTTGTAAAAAAAAAAAAAAAACACCACATCTTGTAAGGGGACATTGGGATTGCAAGTTATCTCTCCTCTACCCCACACAGGCCTTTGCACGTTAAGGCGAGGGCTTGCAACCCCAGCTGGGGGACAGTCAAGTACAGATGGCTGGATGAGTGAGCCCGGGGATCTCTCAGGTACCGTCATTTTCTGAGAGTTTGTGATTTTATGTCATGTTTTCTTAGACCCCCGTCTCATACGTTCTCTCAGCAGATACCAAATCTGGGTTAAGAGCACACATGATGACAATCCCTGTGTGTGACAGCATGTGAGGAACGATTATAATACAGCTTGCCAACAGACCCAAGATGACAACTGGAAAATAACAATAAAATTTCTTACAGCACTCAGAAAAGAGGGAGGAGATTTTATAGTCACAGGGTGCAAAAGATACCTTGCTTAGGTATAAAATACAGAAGATATCACAGGAAAATTTTGTGACATAAAGATATGAAACATTAACGTGACTTGAAACACTGCCAACAAAATTAGAAGGTGGGTGGGTGGGTGGATGAATAGGTAGATGGATAGAGATGATGGATGGATGGATGGATGGATGGATGGATGGGTGGATGGAAGGATGGATGGATAGATAGATCGTAGATATGACAGTTGGATAGATAGATATGATGGATGGATGGATAGATAGATGATAGATAGATAGATAGATAGATAGATAGATAGATATAGGGATGGATGGATGGGTGGGTGGATAGATATCATGGATGGATGGATGGATGGATGGATGGATGGATGGATGGATATGATGGATGGATGGATGGATGGATAGGTAGGTAAGTAGATAGATAGATAGATAGATAGATAGATAGATAGATATAGGGATGGATGGATGGATGGATGGATGGATGGATGGATAGGTACATATATAGATAGATGATAGATATGATGGATGGATGGATAGATAGATAGATAGATAGATAGATAGATAGATATAGGGATGGATGGATGGATGGATGCATGCATGCATGGATGGAAGGATGGATAGATGGATATGATGAATGGATGGATGGATGGATGGATGGATAGGTACATATATAGATAGATGATAGATATGATGGATGGATGGATGGATAGGTAGGTAGGTAAGTAGATAGATAGATAGATAGATAGATAGATAGATAGATAGATATAGGGATGGATGGATGGATGGATAGATATGATGAATGGATGGATGGATGGATGGATGGATGGATGGATGAATGGATGGATGGATAGGTACATATATAGATAGATGATAGATATGATGGATGGATGGATGGACAGATAGGTAGATATGATGGATGGATGCATGCATGGATAGATAGATACATATATAGATAAATGATAGACAGATGAGTCTGGGTGGAGCATTGTGTCCTCTACAGGCGTTGAGCAGCATCCCGGTGTCCCCTGATGAGTCTGGCAAAGTATCCCGGGTGAGAACCCCTGGGCTATGTGGACTGTCACCCCACCAGTACCTTTTATCCATCTAGGTGACGTGTCCTTTTCCTGAATCAATAATCAAAACGGTTTCTGTCCTCTCCCATGGCCGGCTCGTCATCTGTGTTACCTGGAAATCCTACTTTTCTCATGCTTGATCGTTTCTTGGAAGCCCTTCCCTTTCTTTAATGAAGGACGATCGTGGTTCGTATCATTTCTTTAGCTTGCTGGAGTCTGTTAATGAAACCCCTTCCCTCTTTTTTTTCGTGCCTTCGTTTCCCAGAAATGTGCTGTGACAAATTACCCCCACACGGGGGGCTGAAACAGCACAAATGTATTCTGTCTCATCTCTGGGGACCAGAAGTCTGAGGTCAAGGTGTCCA
Organism: Neofelis nebulosa; assembly: GCF_028018385.1. NCBI lineage: Eukaryota > Metazoa > Chordata > Mammalia > Carnivora > Felidae > Neofelis > Neofelis nebulosa. Next base: position 1,105,903 of record NC_080800.1, on the reverse strand, counting down.
CAGGACCGATTCCCCCTGGAGCGTCTAGTCTGTTCTGTTCCTCAGTCCATCTTCTCTGCTTCCAACCCCACGTGACCTCCTCTCCATGTGCCTGTCTGTGTCCAAATTTCCCCTTTCTATAAGGACCTCAGGCATATTGGAGTCAGGGTGGGACCTGACAATGGTCAGGTTTGACAATGGCCAAAGACCCTATTTCTAACCAAAGTCGCATCTGAGATGTGGGCAATTAGGGCTTCTACATATGAATCTGGTGTCAGTGTGTTTGAGCCCATGACAACCACAGGCTTTCTTGTGTCTTTACTGAGTTGCCCATGGTTGACCAGAAAACCCAATGCAGCTTCCTCCCCCGGGGTCACATCATAATATCGGCCACGTCCTGGGGCTGTGGGTGAAAGGCGGTCTCCCAGACAAGACTGCTGATAAAGGCACACCGCTTCCTGCCGTCCGTGTGCGAATGGCCAGACCTTGTGGGTGTCATGGTCAGACCCCAAAGCACGGTCTTCCTGCCTCCGCTGATGCACACTGGGCATCCCGGGGAATCTCTCCGAGAACGTCCCTCGGCAGCGGTGGGGAGATCACCGTAGCCGGAAGCACCACCCTGGGATTCACCGAGGATAAGCAGAAGCTGGGTGGAGGGAGGGCCTCCGGGGGGAGGCTCTCCTGCTGGTGAGGCCCCTGGAGAAGCCACTCGTCACGGATGCTTATGCTCAACGCGGTTCTGCCCATTGGTTGAAGGCGCGGGGCCCAGAAAATACTGCAAACAGCTCTTAGGAAAATTCTCCTCCTGGACACCGTGCAGTGGGTTGCATGGGGGTCCCCTAAAGACATGGCCCCCAGAACCTATGAATGTGATGTGTTTGGAAACAGAGTCTTTGCAGATGTCATGAGGGGTCTGAGATGAGCTCATCCTGCATCAGGGGGGCCCTGACTCCAATGGCAGGTGTCCTTGTAAGAGACGGAAAGGGACACACAGACACAGGGGAGAAGCCACGTGAAGGCGGAGACAGAGACGGGAGGGACACAGCCATGAGCCCAGGGACGCCTGGAGCCCCCAGAAGCTGGAAGACGCAGGAAGGACCGTCCCCTGGAGCCTCTGGAAGGAGCACGGCCCTGGCCGCCCTGGATCTCCGACTTCCGGTCTCCAGAACCAGGAGAACATGAATCCCTGTGGTTTTAAGTCCCCGGTTTGTGGTCACTTGTTAGGACCTGCTACAAAGTGTCTCGCCTTCATCGGGTCACTGCCGAGTGACTGAACACCCACTTGGGTTTTTCCAACCTCACCAGGCCTGCAAGGTGGTGGCACTTTGTGGGGCTGAGCCTCCCACGGCTGCCACAACAGAGCCCCACAAACCGGGCCAGCTGAAAACCCAAGACACGGAGGAGGAGAGACCAGCCCACAGTGCGGGGGGCGGGGGGCGGCGGCTGGCTCGTGGCTTCCCGGGGTGGGGACCCTCTGGTGCCTGCAGTGGGCTCAGCACCTGGGACAGTTCCCAGCACTCCGGAAACGCCCACGCACGGGGAGCCCAACGGAGACCTGCATCCCACGTGTCCATCCATCAGCGGTCGTGCCTGCAGGGGAGTGGGACTCAGCCATGAGAAGGAACCGAGCTGTGCCCACTGCCACCCCAACGATGGCACCTGGCGCCTGAAACTGTGACACTCAGTGAGGGGAGCCAGACATACGTGGGCCACCCCGCGAGTGATCCCTTTTCCGTAAAACGTGCAGAGAGGGTCCGGCGACAGAGACGGGAATTGGGTTCGTGGTTGCCTGGGTCGGGGAGGGGGGCCTCGGGGCGATGGCCTGGGGGGTCGGGGAGGGGGATCGCGGGGCGACGGCCTGGGGGGGTCGGGGAGGGGGGCCGGGGAGGGGGGCCGCGCGGCGAAAGCCTGGGGTGGGGGAGGGGGGTCGGGGAGGGGGGCCTCGGGGGGACGGCCTGGGGGGGTCGGGGAGGGGGGCCTCGGGGGGACGGCCTGGGGGGGTCGGGGAGGGGGGCCTCGGGGCGACGGCCTGGGAGGGTCAGGGAGGGGGGCCGCGGGGCGACGGCCTGGGGGGGTCGGGGAGGGGGGCCGCGGGGCGACGGCCTGGGGGGGCCGCGGGCGACAGCTCGGGTCTGCGGGGTTTCCTTCAGGGGCGACCAGGACGTTGCGGGGTTGCACTCTGCCTCGGACGCTTTCGACACGTGAACCACACCCATGACGCCGTTAAGACCAAAAGCAAAAGCGACGGGGAGGCCGTACCCCCACCCAGGACGGTACTCGGCCTTCAGGCGCTCAGGCCGCCCCGCACACCGTGACAGGCTGTCCCTCCCGCGGCCTCCGAGCGCCCGGCCCGCGATCTCTCTGCAAGGGTCCCCTGTGCGCTCAACCGTGGGGGCCTTTGCTCAGTTCCTGCAATTTCCATCCCGCCGTCCGCGGCTGCCGGGTCCAAACCACAAGTGTGCGCGTTACAGGCGCCGGGTCCGCCGGGGTTGATTTCTTTATTAATCACCCGTGGCACTCAGGGGGCGGCCACCCCGCAGGGACCCAGACGCCCCGAGGCCACAGCTGGTGCTCTGGAGCACGCAGGGGGCCGCGTGGCCTCCCGAGATGACAGAAGAAACACGGGGGGGGGGGGGGGTCCGGCGGGCAGGGTGGCTTCTTGGTGACGCTTTCAGTGCCGTTGCGCACCATGCAAATGTGTGCACCTAAGCGGCCGCCACCTGGGGGACGACAACAATAGATCCCCACGTCCCCCGCTCCGTGAGCAGAAACGGAGACGATGGCCCCCCAAAGGCCGCCCTCTGCTCGCAAGCCCAGGGCCCCGTCCGGCTCAGAAGGGTCGCCTTCCAGCCCGCGGTCCTGTGCCCGGGACCTGTGCTCAGACGCCTGCAGTAGACACGCGGACAGGCACGTCCGCTAGAGCTCACAGCCGCGTCCTCCTCCCTCACCGTCCGCGCCCTGCAAGGTATGGCTGTCTGTCCGCTCCCCACGCGTGTCCCTCCGCGGCTCCCGCGGGGACCCCGGGACCCCATGTCCCTTTGCGTCCTGGCGCCTAGGCCGGACCGAGGTGGCCCGGGAAACAGGCCCTCCCCCCGCCCCCGGGTGCTGGGGGATCCGCACCTGAGCGTGCCTCAGCGGAGCAGAAAGCGTCACAGTCAAAGTGAAACTCGGGGCCATTTTTAAACTCGTTTTGAGGAACCTCTTTCCGCGGATGCCGGTGGCAGATGGCAGGCCTTCTACGCAGGAAGAAACGCCATTTCAGGGCACGCGGGCTCGACAGGGCAGCTGAAGATCTAGACGCGCTCCGGAGGCCGTGCGCTGGCCTCCCCGGCACGTGAACCCTGCGCGTCCTGCTGGCGGGCGCCCCTGCCATGGCGGGCGGGCGCCCCTGTGACCAAGCGGCCCGCGCCCAGGCCAGCCGCCCTCGGGGAGACGCAGGTCGCTGGGAGCAGCGGGGACGCCGCTGGGCTTTCCGTCCCAGGGTCAGACTGGGAGCCAACAGAGACAGCCGCCTGCGGAACAGCAAGCGGGAACCCGCTGTCAGACCCCAAGCGCCCGAAGGGAGGAGGACAGACCTCAGCAGCCCCCGCCCCAGTCCCAGACCGTCCTCCCGCGGGCGGTTCGCCGGGCTCCCGGGGAAAGACCTGCTCACGTTGCCCTGACATGCTCTGCGCGAGCCGGGGCCCCCGGTCTCTGCGTGAAGGCAGCCAGAACCAACGGGGGTTGGAAAAACCGCACACAACTGGTCAAACGGGGCAAAGAACCAGAATACGGGCTCTGGGATCTGCGCTGCGGGGAATAGACACCTGTGCCCATGGCTGTGACGGCCTGAGGCCATCACCATAATGGTAGTGGGGCTCCCCGTCCATAAGAAGGCCAACACAGCAGGTGATGCCCTGAGGCCATCAGTGGAATGGTAGTGAGGCTCCTGGTCTGTAAGAAGGCCAAGATACCAGGCGATGGTGTGAGGGCATCAGTATAAGGGTAGCGAGGCTGACAGTTCAGAGGAACAACAAGACCTCAGGTGACGGCCTGAGGCCATCACCATAATGGTAATGGGGCTCCCAGTCCATAAGAAGGCCAACACAGCAGGTGATGCCCTGAGGCCATCAGTGTAATGGTAGTGAGGCTCCTGGTCAATAAGAAGGCCAAGATACCAGGCAACGGCATGAGGGCATCAGTATGATGTTAGTGAGGCTGACAGTTCACCAGCACAGCAAGACATCAGGTGACGGCCTGAAGCCATCAGTATAACGGTAGTGAGGCTCAAGTTCACTAGAACAGCAAGACATCAGATGACAGCCTGAGACCATCAGTGTAATGGTAGTGAGGCTCCTGGTCCGTAAGAAGGCCAAGATACCAGGCAATGGTGTGAGGGCATCAGGATAATGGTAGTGAGGCTGACAGTTCACCAGGACAGCAAGACATCAGGCGATGGCCTGTGGCCATCGGTATAACAGTAGTGAGGCTCAGGTTCACCGGAACAGCAAGACATCAGATGACAGCCTGCGGCCATCGGTATAATGGTAGTGAGGCTCAGGTTCACCAGAACAGCAAGACATCAGATGACAGCCTGAGGCCATCAGTATAATGAGGCTCGCAGTTCACAACAAGAATGCCAAGACTTCAGGAGACACTACAGCCCCACTGTTAACCGCCCTGGGCCCGTGCAAACCCCAGCTCTATGCTTGCCCCTCCTGGAACCTCTGAGTCCTGTCTGTAAGATGTGAACGTGACACCAGCCTCACCGCTTCCCGGCCTTGCAGCAGGGACCAGGGAACGGCCTAGGGACTCTGTGATGTGCGGTGTCTACAGTGAGGGCGGGTCACGGTGACTCCGAGATCACAGGACCTCACTGCAATCACAGTGGGAGTGGTGCCTGCCGCAACGGCCTGAGGCCATCAGTATAATTTCTGGCTTAGCTCGGGCTGCTAACACCGAATCCCAGAGACGGGGCGGCTTCGGCAACAGATATCCATTTCTCATGGTTCCGGAGGCTGGACGCCCGAGATCCAGGCACCAGCCTAGACGGGTTCTGGGGAGGCCTCTGCCCTCGGCTTGCACAGGGCCCCACACCTCCGAGGAAACTTGGGGGTTCCAGGACGCATCTTCAGGATGCTTTACGGGAAGATTCCGTGTGACGTTGAGCATCCATCCCTCTGTGGGGGCGGAAGAGGTCGGGATCGGAAGTCAGTGGAAGAAACACACGCTCACAACTGGAGTTCCGTGAGCGGGGGAAGGTTTGCTTCGACCCGCCTCATTAGCCGGCTTTCCACACTCGCGGCTGTCCCGGGGAGGGCAGCACGGTGCCCCGTCGTCACGCCGCTCTCCGTCAGGCGGTGAAACCTCACGGCCAAAGCAGCTGACGGAGGGGCCTGGGTTTCCAGGGTCCCAGCGCCGGTGCACGGGTGTCTGTGACCCAGATCCCCCGTTCCCCTCCGTGAGGAGCTCCAAGCCTGTCCGTCAGACCTCGGGGAGCACCGGGCGGGCGGCATGGGGGACCTTCCCAAGTCCCGGTGAGCCCGGCAGCAGGGCCTCGACCTGAACCCTGTCTCTGAACCCCTGGGCTGTGCAGCATTGTCTGTGGCAGGCCCCAACGTGCCGGCTGCCCGTTGCAAACATGCTGTGATGAAAACTAGTATGTGGGGACGGGCCGTGCAGACGCCCAGAGCAGCAGGGCTAAAAGGGGACTCGGTAACCACTTTATCAGAGAAAATGTCTGTGTGAGAGCAAACAGGAAGCCGTTGGGGGAAGGCGGGAGCTGTGGGACCTTGATGTGAGTGGAGGAAGGAGGTCCCGAGGCAGGGGGCAGGCGCCCTGATTGCAGAGGCCCCGGGGGGCGGGGGGGGGGGGGATGCGCACAGCACGTGGGGTCCTGGGGCCAAATGCGGCATCAGAGGAGACCCTGTCCTCATCCCACAGGAATAGCACCTCTCTCCTGACGAGGACCAGCCTGCTGGCCCGGCCTCTGCACACATGTGGGGACAGAGGTCGGAGGCTGGACGTGGGGCCTCACCAACCACGCTGCCCTGGGGAGGGGGGGGGGGGCGGCCTATGAGGACCACACGTGCCCGTCCCATAGTCTCTTCACATGAGAGTCAGCTAGGAACTGTCCCCCAGCCCCCGTGAGACACCTGGGCAGGAGGCCATCATCCCTGGGTAAGTCAGGGCCTCTCCGGACAAACACACACAAGGGGCCAGACATGGACAGACAGATGGATAGGTAGATAGATCCGTAGACGACAGATAGATACGTAGACGTATGGATAGATTAGACCGTAGGTAGGTCAGCAGATACATAGTTGGATAGATACGTGACAGACAGACCAGACTGAGGACAGCTGGGGTGCCCAGGGACAAGGCACTGTGGGCAGAAGACGTCAGGGGAGCAGGCACAGGGCGACGGTAACGCGCCTGCTGGGACACATCGATGCTGGCGGCACAGCGACCTCGTGTGGCCGGGCAGGGCAGCCAGGGACACACAGGACCTCTCCAGGAGTGGGGGAAGGGAGAGCGCCCCTTCCAGGCCCCGCCCCCCACCCCGGAGAGACTCTTTTGCAGCTGGAAACCAGGTTAGGCACCTGGTCCCTTTGTAAGGGCGGGGTGTGCGGGGACCTGGCGAACGCGGCGGGGGCGGGCGGCAGGAAGGGTGCGGGGCAGGAAGGGGAGGCGGAGACAGGCAGGGCTGGGCCCCGTGGTGCGCCCCTCACCCCGCTCCCCCCTCCCCCCCCCCCCCTGCGTCTTGCCTTCCAGCCCCGCCCGCGCCCGCCAGAATGGACATGAACGTGACCGGCCCGGACAACGCCACGATCCTCATGCTGCGGGACCCGACCATCGCCGTGGTCCTGCCCGTCGTCTACTCGCTGGTGGCGCTGGTCAGCATCCCCGGAAACCTGTTCTCGCTCTGGGTGCTGTGCTGCCACATCGGGCCCACGTCCCCGTCCGTCATCTTCATGATCAACCTGAGCGTCACGGACCTGATGCTGGCCAGCGTGCTGCCCTTCCAGATCTATTACCACTGCAACGGCAACCACTGGGTGTTCGGCGAGCTGCTGTGCAACGCCGTCACCGTGGCCTTCTACGCCAACATGTACTCGTCCATCCTGACCATGACGTGCATCAGCGTGGAGCGCTTCCTGGGCGTGGTGTACCCGCTGGCGTCCGCGCGCTGGCGCCGGCGCCGCTACGCCGTGGCCGCGTGCGCCGGGCTGTGGCTGCTGCTGCTGGCCGCCCTGTCCCCGCTGGCGCGCACCGACCTCACCTACACCGTCGAGGCGCTGGGCATCGTCACCTGCTTCGACGTGCTCAAGTCCACCATGCTGCCCAGCGTGGCCATGTGGGCCATGTTCCTCTTCACGCTGTTCATCGTGCTGTTCCTCATCCCCTTCCTGGTCACCGTGGCCTGCTACACGGCCACCATCCTGACGCTGCTGCGCACCAGCGACCCGCACAGCCGGGGGCAGCGGCGCCGCGCCGTGGCGCTGGCTGCCGTGGTGCTGCTGGCCTTCGTCACCTGCTTCGCGCCCAACAACTTCGTGCTGTTGGTGCACGTGGTCAACCGCCTGTTCCTGGGCAGGACCTACTACCACGTGTACAAGCTGACCCTGTGCCTCAGCTGCCTCAACAACTGCCTGGACCCCTTCGTGTACTACTTCGCGTCCCGCGAGTTCCAGCTGCGCCTGCGGCTCTACTTGGGCTACGGGCGCCTCGCCGCCGGCTGCCGCCACGCGCGCTCGGACAGCGTGTTCTCCGCCCGGACGCTGTCGGCGCGCTCCATGTCCAGCGGCCACGAGGGGCTGGAGGAGGCAGGGAGGCCCTCGCTCAGGAGGCAGGAGAGTGTGTTCTGAGCCGGGCACCCCGCCCCCGCACCCGGGGACGGCTGGTGGGACGGCTCGCACGGGCCTTCACGCGTGCGAACCGCTGCGCGTCCACCGCCGTGGCGCGTGGAGAGGGTCCCCAGGAGCGCACGTCCTAAATCGGGCCACCGGGACAGAACGGCTGGGGGACGGCGCGCACCGGCTTTCCCCCCTGCGAACCGCTGCGCGTCCACCGCCGTGGCGCGTGGAGAGGGTCCCCAGGGGCGCACGTCCTAAATCGGGGCACCGGGACAGAACGGCTGGGGGACGGCGCGCACCGGCTTTCCCCCCTGCGAACCGCTGCGCGTCCACCGCCGTGGCGCGTGGAGAGGGTCCCCAGGAGCGCACGTCCTAACACGGGGCACCGGGACAGAACAGCTGGGGGACGGTGCGCACCGGCCTTCCCCGTGCGAACTGCTGTGCCTCCGCCGCCGTGGCGCATGGAGAGGGTTCCCAGGAGCGCACGTCCTAAAACGGGGCACCGGCATGGAACACCCCACGGCGTAATGACACAGGACGCAGCGTGCAGGACGCACTGGGCTCCGCTCCTCAGGACGGGGACCCAAGCTGACCGTGAGCTCAGCCAGCCCACCTGAGTCCCTCTGGAGCCCCAGCATCCACCTGCCGTGTTCTCTGTGCCTTGTGCTGGGGTCGCCCATGGCACCTGCTATTCCCCAGCCTGGCACAGCCTGGTGCTTTTTGTTCAGCCCACTCTTGGTCATCGTGCGTTCTGGGATTCACCCAGACCACCAGGCACAGGCCCCTTTGGGTCGGTGCCCCGGGAGCCCACAGGACCCCCCCCCCCCCCGGCATTTGTTTTTTTTTTTTTTTTTTAATTTTTGTTAATGTTTATTTATTTTGAGGGAGAGAGAGACAGAGTGTGAGCAGGGGAGGGGCAGAGACAGAGAGGGAGACACAGAACCTGAAGCAGGCTCCAGGCTCTGAGCTGTCAGCACAGAGCCCGATGCGGGACTTGAACTCACAAACTGAGAGATCATGACCTGAGCCAAAGTCAGACACTCAACTGACTGAGCCACCCAGGTGCCCCCCCCCGCATTTGATCTGCTGCCCCCAGGAGCCACCATGACAGCTTACAAATGGTTTGGTCACTCTGTTTCCTCGAGGCTCACATCCTACAAGTCACAATGTCCAGACGGGAAGGACATCCGTCCAGGAGGTGTGGCTCAGCCCCCCACTTCCCCCACACACACACACACAAGGCTTGAGGGTCTCCAGCTCCATGAGAAGCTGCGGAAGCTGAGTTTTGGGAAGGATGACGTGGGGCCGCAGCTACTGTGGGGCTCCCTGACGGGCTCCAGGGTGCGGCCTCCCCCCAGGTGCCCTCCTGCCGGTCCTCTGCCACCTGGTCCCAGCCTAGAGCCCCTGAGCCACGTGCAAGCCCTCCCAGGCTGTGAAGTGGCCTCGTGCACCTGACCTGAGTCCTGGCACCCCGTGGCGCCCGGGCCCCGGACAAGACCACCAAGCACACAAGCCTGCAAAAGGATCACACCCAAGCCCCCTCTGTGCCCGTCCGTTCCTGAGCCCAGGACGCGGCAGTACCAGCCCCAAAATATGTGCCACTCCGGGAAGACGAGGACCCCTGTCCCTGGGGAGTCTGGGATGCCAAAATACTGGGTTTCCTGGAGCCGGGGATCCGTCTGGAACAGCACTGCCTGATATTTTGTTCATCACACTGGGATGCACAGCGTTGGGTTCAGGGACCCTCAGGCTGGGATGGCTGGGGGGCAGGCAGCATCCCCACTGTAGGTTTGGCACAGATGGAGACTGGCAGCTGCCATCTGAGGGCTCTGGGAGCACCTGCTCCTCCCGTCACTGCTTTGGGAGAAAAGCAGACACACCTGTCCTGGAGGGAATAATGTCCCCCCAAACCCACATCCACGCAAGTGCACAATGTGACCTCTCAGATCGGGATGGCCATCAATCCAATGGCACGTGTCCTTGTAAGAGACAAAAGAGAGACAGAGACACAGAGGAGAAGCCCCGTGAAGACACAGGCGGAGACGGGAGGGACGCAGACACAAGCCCAGGGACGTCTGGAGCCACGGAGGCTGGAAGAGGCAGGAAGGACCCTCCCCTGGAGCCTCTGGAGGGAACACGGCCCCTCCTGGATCTCAGTAGTCCTGCCCCCCCTGGATCTCAGAGGTCATGCCCTGCCTGGATCTCAGTGGCCCTTCCCTGCCTGAATCTCAGGGGCCCTGTCCTGCCTGGATCTCAGCAGCCGTGCCCCTCCTGGGTCTCAGCGGCGCTGCCCTGCCTGGATCTCAGCGGTCCTGACCCTCCTGGATCTCAGCAGCCTTGCCCTGCCTGGATCTCAGCGGTCCTGCCCCTCCTGGGTCTCAGTGGCCCTGCCCTGCCTGGATCTCAGTGGCCCTGCCCTGCCTGGATCTCAGTGGCCCTTCCCTGCCTGGATCTCAGGGGTCCTGCCCCTCCTGGGTCTCAGTGGTCCTGCCCTCCTGGGTCTCAGGGGTCCTGCCCCTCCTGGGTCTCAGTGGCCCTGCCCTGCCTGGATCTCAGTGGCCCTTCCCTGCCTGGATCTCAGTGGCCCTGCCCCTCCTGGATCTCAGGGGTCCTGCCCCTCCTGGGTCTCAGTGGCCCTGCCCTGTCTGGTTCTCAGTGGTCCTGCCCTGCCTGGATCTCAGGGGTCCTGCCCCTCCTGGGTCTCAGTGGCCCTGCCCTGCCTGGATCTCAGTGGCCCTTCCCTGCCTGGATCTCAGGGGTCCTGCCCCTCCTGGATCTCAGCGGTCCTGCCCTGCCTGGATCTCAGCAGCCGTGCCCCTCCTGGGTCTCAGCGGCGCTGCCCTGCCTGGATCTCAGCGGTCCTGACCCTCCTGGATCTCAGCAGCCTTGCCCTGCCTGGATCTCAGCGGTCCTGACCCTCCTGGATCTCAGCAGCCGTGTCCTGCCTGGATCTCAGTGGCCCTGGCCTGCCTGGATCTCAGGGGTCCTGCCCCTCCTGGATCTCAGCGGTCCTGCCCTGCCTGGATCTCAGCGGCCCTGCCCCTCCTGGATCTCAGCGGTCCTGCCCCCCCTGGATCTCAGAGGTCATGCCCTGCCTGGATCTCAGTGGCCCTTCCCTGCCTGAATCTCAGGGGCCCTGTCCTGCCTGGATCTCAGCAGCCGTGCCCCTCCTGGGTCTCAGCGGCACTGCTCTGCCTGGATCTCAGCGGTCCTGACCCTCCTGGATCTCAGCAGCCTTGCCCTGCCTGGATCTCAGCGGTCCTGACCCTCCTGGATCTCAGCAGCCGTGTCCTGCCTGGATCTCAGTGGCCCTGGCCTGCCTGGATCTCAGGGGTCCTGACCCTCCTGGATCTCAGCGGCCCTGGCCTGCCTGGATCTCAGGGGTCCTGCCCCTCCTGGATCTCAGCGGTCCTGCCCTGCCTGGATCTCAGCAGCCGTGCCCCTCCTGGGTCTCAGCGGCGCTGCCCTGCCTGGATCTCAGCGGTCCTGACCCTCCTGGATCTCAGCAGCCTTGCCCTGCCTGGATCTCAGCGGTCCTGACCCTCCTGGATCTCAGCAGCCGTGTCCTGCCTGGATCTCAGTGGCCCTGGCCTGCCTGGATCTCAGGGGTCCTGCCCCTCCTGGATCTCAGCGGTCCTGCCCTGCCTGGATCTCAGCGGCCCTGCCCCTCCTGGATCTCAGCGGTCCTGCCCCACCTGGACCTCAGACTCGGGTGTCCAGAGCTAGGAGGGATCCATCCCTGTGGTTTTAAGTCCCCAGGGGACAACTGCCCCATGACACACACCATTGGTGTCACTCTGAAATTGGAGGCCCATCTAAACCTCGTCCTCTGGGTGGGTAATGGCAGGGAACCTGCTCTCTGGGTCCCAGTCCCGTGGCACGCAGGGCTCTGGGCTCCCCCAGAGTCGGCCCTGGCGATTCCCAGTGCGAATGCTGCGCACAGAGCCGCCCGGACAGTCCCCAATGCCACAGCAGCAGAGATTTCCCGCCACCAATGCCTTTCTGCACACTGTGCCCCCGATTTTAATTCTGGAATAGGCCTCCCACGCGGACAAGGTGAGAGCACTGTGATCCCGGAGGCCTGGCCCAGAATCCTGGCTCCCTGTGAGGGGCTGTGGCCCCCGGAGCTTAGCTGGTAAACTGTGGGCGCTGATTCCGGCCTCCAAAGCCTCTAGGCCCCGCCCCCTGTGCGTGGTCCTCGACTCAAACCCACGTTCCCAACTTGGGGCGGTGCTGGGGGGCACAGGCACCTGCAGGTGGAGACCCAGGTGAGCCCGTAACCCTCGTCCTTGGGACCCGAGAGGCATCCTTGGGGTCCCGTCGACATCCTCCAGCCCAGGCCAGCATCGGGCACAGTCCTCGTCCACCGTCTTGCAGCTGGGACGTCCCTGCCGGGGGCAGTGTCTGGGCCAATCGGGCCTCACTGCCCAGCTGTGTGCAGGGGGCTCAGAGCCCCCACAGGGAGCCTTCAGAGCGACCCCCGGAGACTTATCTGGCTAAAGGTTCACTTGGGGGTGGGGGTGGGGGGCAGGGGGCTAAGGTGGCTCCAAGAAGGCGGGCGTTAGAGACCCGGATTCTCCAGAGAAGGAGCCACGACCCCCGCCCTTCCCGACTGTCCCAAACCCGAAGGCTAGAAAGCAACGTCGAGGCAGCAGCATCCAGGGTCGGAAATCCTGAGCCAGCGAGACGCCCCACCCACGTGCTGGGCGTGGGCCTCGGTGAGTCTCATGCGGAAAAGCTGTGAAAACCTCAAACCACCAGGGCCTGTGACAGCTGCACACCTTGAACGCGGAGGACGCCCGTCTACATAATATCCTCGTCCACAGGATGTCGGGCCCTGTAGCCCTCCGGTGACTCCTGGGGTTCAAGCAACAAACGCACCTCGGACCACGTGTGCTGTGTCCGTGTGCGCCCCAGACGCGCACCCTGTTCCCGTTAAGTATCGAATAAAAATATCACACACATGTGCACACGCGCGGATGAGAAATGTCTGTAAAGCTGTGACCCCATCATTGAGGTCATGGCAGCACGGGGCGGGGGGGCACCGGTGCGCTGAGACGTAAGACCCTGGACACTGACCCAAATCCTCCCCCCCACCCCCCCCCCCACCCCCCCGTGCAGAAGGTGAGTACATTTCTCTCTCTGGCCCCTGAGACCCCTGCTTTCCAGACGTGCGCCTTCTCTCTGAACCGCACGTTCCCCTCCGGCTGGACCCCGGGATCTTCCTCCTATGGCGGAGTCAGGTTATTTGGGAGCCCGAGGCTGAATCCGGGCAGCGCGACACGGAGGGCGCATGGCGTGAAGTCAGGGTTTTTGGCGCCAAAGATGGGGATTTTAAAAGAAATATTTTTGTGTAAGAGGTGTGTGTGCAAATATCCATGCGTGTGATGATACAATGTTTGCTGTTGGACGTAAAATACCAGAGGAGGTACATGTACATGCACGCACTCATGCACAAGTACCCACATGCACACACACACACACACGTAGCCACATGCACACACGCACACATACATGCACGCACGCATGCACACGTACCCACATGCACACAAGCACACGTACATGTACACACGCACACATACACGCACGCACACACAGGTACCCATATGCGCACACGCACGTACCCACATGCACACACGCACACATACACACGCACATGTAGATGCACGCACGTGTACCCACATGCACACATGTACATGCACGCACAGGTATCCACATGCACACACGCACACATACATGCACGCACCCATGCACACGTACCCACATGCACACGCACACGCACACACACGTAGCCACATGCACACACGCACACATACATACACGCACATATGCACACGTACCCACACGTACATGTACACACGCACACATACACGCACGCGTACCCACAGGCACGCACGCACAGGTACCCATATGCACACATGCACATGTACATGCTCGCACGCATGCACATGTACCCACATGCACACACGCACATGTACATACGCACACGTAGATGCACGCAGGCATACCCACACATGTACCCACACGTGTACATGCACGCACAGGTATCCACATGCACACACGCACACGTACATGCACGCACTCATGCACACATACCCACATGCACACACGCACACGTGCATGCACACACATATGCAGTTACCCACGTGCACACACGCACGCACACTTACCCACATGTGCACACGTACACACATACATGTATACATACACATGCACACACACGTGCAGACACCCACCCATGCACATGCACCCACACACACACATACATGCACACACATGTGCAGGCATACACATGCACGCACATGTACACACACGTGCAGACACCCACCCATATATGCTCACGTAATGCACTCACATGGACACACACACACATGCACACACGTGTAAGGCACCCACCCATGTACGCACACATACATGCACACACATGTACGCACGGACACACGCATGCACGAACATGTACACACGTGTGCAGGCACCCACCCATGCACACACATACATATATAATGCACACGTGTGCATCATACAAATTTGGGGGCCTCGAAGAAAAACAGGAAAAAGCTGGTCGCTCACAATGGTTGAAGCTGGGTGAACAGAACATGGGGCCCCATTCTAGAATTCTCTTTCCTTTGAGCACATTTAAAAATACCTGTACAAAAAATGAGGTGTATTGGCAAATGTCACACAAAGACCTTGATTTCTGCCCAGTGTATCACTGAACCCTGGAAACCATGTCCACTGGAATTGCATGCTATGGAAGAGACCAACGTTCCGACCCCGGCTCTCTTTTTGTTTTTCTTTTCCTTCCCATTTCTTAAATTGCGATAAAATGAAACAGGCAACATAACATGTACCACCTGCACTGTGTTTAAGCATGTATCAAGGCATCATTGAGGCCACGGAATTAGCCCGGTGTTTAGTACACATGCGCTAAAGGTGTCCCCAAACACGGCAGCTTAGCCACAGGACGTTTGCACGGCCCCAGATGCCCGATGCCCTTTGTTCCCCGTCCATCCCTACGGCCAGCTGGATACGCTTTCTGGCTCCGTGGACTTGTTTTTCTGCTATTGCCACATCAGTGGGGTCACGGGGCACGTGGGGGGCTGCATTGCTTTCTCACCACGGTGTTCTTGGGGGGCTCACGCACAGGGGACTATCACTACTCTTCCCTCCTCGTTCCATGGACAGGGCGACCACCCCGTGCCCATCACGTGAGTCGTGGAAGATTTTGACCTCAATCCCCAAGAAAGGTTCAGACTGGCTGTTCGCTGGAAAGCTTGAACGTTTGACCTCGGCTTTTATTTTATTATTATTGTTTTTTTTCTTTTCATGTCTGAGCTGTCTTTGGAAATCCGTGTGATTCCACAAAGCCAGTGAGATTCATTTTTTCGTTTTTTTTTTAAGTTTATTTATTTTTGAGAGAGACAGAGAGTGAGCGGGGGAGAGGGAGAGGGAGAGGGAGAGGGATAGGAAGAGGGAGAGAGAGAGAGAGAGAGAGAGAGAGAGAGAGAGAGAGAGAGAGAATCCAAAGCAGGTTCCATGCTGTCAGCCCAGAGCCCGACACAGGGCTCGAACCCACAGCCGCGAGCTCATGACCTGAGCTGAGATCAAGGGTCAGATGCTTAACCGACTGAGCCACCCAGGCGTCCTCACTAAAGGTGAGGCTGTTTAGTGCCCTGACCATACCGCCAGTGTGGGCGTAAACACCAGTGAAGACACAGGGAGAGGGGCCCCTGATGACGGTAGGCCGTGTAATGAGCACCCTAGTTTCTGGGGCTCACAGATAAGGCCCAAACAGCCAGGAACGGTCATAGGATAAACCCCACACGAGGGCATCCCCCGTCTGTCCCCTGCATGAGTCCCTCATCTGACTACAACAAGGTGGGTGCCGCGCCCATTTTGCAGAGGATGACACTGAGGCCCAGAGACGTGGAGGGACTGGCCCCGGGTCCCAGCGCTGGTGAGTGGGAGACCCTGAGTCTGCAAGTGAACCTGCCCCCGGAGCCCGATCCCGCACTCGCTGGAGCCCAGCCGGGCCTGCCCACTGCTGCCTACGGCCCACGGCCCACCCCCTGACGTCACGTGTGGCCGGGCCCACCCAGCGGCGCACACTTCCGTCCACCAATGTGCCTTTGCTGGCACTTGTGCGTAGAAATGACGGCGTGTTGAGCGGAACAGAAAGGTGAACCTATCAGGAGCTGACTTCCAAAGAACGTGACCGGGTGCCTGGGCGGTTCAGCCGGTTAAGCATCCAACTCCTGGCTTTAGCTCAAGTTATGATCTCACGGCTCGTGGGTTCAAGCCCCACGTCGGGCTCTGTGCTCACCTGCTTGGGATTCTGTCTCCCTCTCTCTCTCTCTGCCCCTCCCCTGTGCGCGCGCTCTCTCTCTCTCTCCTAAAAATAAATAAATCAACATTTAAAAAATTTTAAAAAGTGCTTGGGATGTTTGGGGTCAGCTGTCCCGGGCGAGGCTAGCAGGCAATCCGAATGGCCATCGAGGGGCTGGCTGGTGGGGGCCAGCCCTCTGGTGACCGTAACCAAGAGAAGCTCCGTGGGAGGGTCCGGGGTGGGCCTGGGATGGACAGGCACAGGGGGTCAGGGAGGACGGGACAGGGGGTATTGGCTTGGATGCACCTGGGTATATTCGTCTGGGGACACTTCTGAAGGTCACGACAGTGAGGGGGCGGCGCTCCTGGCGTGTGCGGGGTGGAGACCAGACACGCTGCTCCACACCCTACCGCGCACAGAACGCCCCACCCCACAGGGTCATCCAGCCCCACGTGTCAGTAGTGCTGAGGCTGAGAACCCCGGACCTCACAAGAGGGACTCTATCTGCCTATCGATCGGTCATCTATCGATCTTCGCCGTGGTCAGGATTCTCAACCAAGGGGCTATTCGGTGCCCGGGGAAACCCCGGCCACGTTCAGGGGAGAATTTGGGTTGTCACAACTCGGGAGGAAGGTCCCGCCATCTAGTGGCGGAAACTGGGGATGCTTCTGAGGATCGTGCAACGAATCACCCAACCCCAGAAGTCAGTACTGCCGCGATTGGGAAGCCTCACCGCAGGAGAGACCTTGTCTGTCTGTCTGTCTGCCTGCCTACCTACCTGCTTACCTGTGTATCTGTATGCGGCAGTGGTTCTCAACCGAGGGCTATTCTGCCCCCTCCAGGAGAACCCCTATCCCTGCCCCTCCACCGCCTCCCGGGACCCCGACTCCGCGCCCCTCTGCCACTTCCCAGGAAGCCCCCGTTTCCGCGCCCCAGGGGCGTTCGAGGGAGACCCCCCCCCCATCTCCGCGCCCCTCCATCACCTCCCGGGGACTCCCATCTCCTCCTCCCCGGCCCCCAAATCCCCGGCTCCACAGGGGCCCCACGACTTCGCGCTCCCGGAGCCCGCCCGCAACCACATCCCCGCGGGCGCACCTGCTTGCGTGGGTTGGCGCGCAGGGCACACGCCGCCGGGAGACTGGACTTGGGAGGGAGGGGCGGGGCTCCGGCATGCCTGGGCGGAAGGGGAGGGAGCTGGGGGTGGGGCGGGGCTCCGGCTGGTCTGGGAGGATGGGGCGGGATCTGGGGGGCGGGGCGGGGCTCCGGCGGGTCTGGGCGGATGGGGCGGGATCTGGGTGGAAAGACGGGCTCCGGCGGGCCTGGGCGGACGGGGCGGGATCTGGGTGGAGGGGCGTGGCTCCGGCGGGCCTGGGCGAATGGGGCGGGATCTGGGGGGGGCGGCTCCGGCGGGCCTAGGCGGATGGGGCGGGATCTGGGGGGCGGGGCGGGGCTCCGGCGGGTCTGGGCGGATGGGGCGGGATCTGGGTGGAAAGACGGGCTCCGGCGGGCCTGGGCGGACGGGGCGGGATCTGGGTGGAGGGGCGTGGCTCCGGCGGGGCTGGGCGAATGGGGCGGGATCTGGGGGGGCGGCTCCGGCGGGCCTAGGCGGATGGGGCGGGATCTGGGGGGCGGGGCGGGGCTCCGGAGGGCCTGGGCGGATAGGGCGGGATCTGGGGGGCGGGGCGGGGCTCCGGAGGGCCTGGGCGGATAGGGCGGGATCTGGGTGAAGGGGCGGGGATCCGGCGGGACTGGGCGGGGCCTTGGGGGGCGGGGTTCCATTAGTCCCGGAGCGTGCGGCTCGGGCATCCGGATCCGGATCTGTGCTCGCGGTCTGGGGCCGTGCGCGGGGGTGGCAGGGGTCGCGGTGCCATGGTTCTGAGCCCGGTGATCGGGAAGCTGCTGCACAAGCGCGTGGTGTTGGCCAGCGCCTCCCCGCGCCGCCGGGAGATCCTCAGCCAAGCGGTGAGCGGCCGCGCCGGGCCTGTGGCTGGGGTCTGCGCCGGGCAGGTGACCGGGTCTCCTGGGGCGGGGGGGCCTGGAGCGGGGGCCTGGGGCCGGGGACCTAGTGACCTAGGGCATGCGGTCGGGGGACCTGGGGCAGGTGGGCCTGCGGCTGGAGGTCTAGAGACCTGGAGGCCTGGTGCCTGGGGTCCTGGTAACGGGGCCTGGCAATGGGGGCTGGGTATTGGGGGGGCCTGGTAGGGGCCTGGGGCCGGGGTTCTGGTGACCTGGGGTGCCGGGGCCGGGGAGGGGGTCTGGTGACCGGGGCTTCTGGTTCTGGTCCTGGGGGCCTGTGTGACCAGGGACCTAGTGACCTCAGGGTCTGGGATGGGGGCGGTCATGGTAGGGAGGGGCCTGGCGCTGGGAACCTGGTTTTCCCAGGAGTCTGGTGACCGAGGGCCTGGTGCCAGGTGGTCTGGTGACCAGGGACCTGGTGACCTGAGGGTGTGGTTTGGTGACCCCGGGGGTGTCTGGTGACCAGGGCCTGGTGACCAAGGGCCAGGTAGTGAGGGGCCTGGTGACCCTGGAGCCCTAGTGACAGAGGCCCTGGTGCCCGGGGTGCAGTGACCAGTGACTCTGGGCAGGGAGCTGGGGTCTGCAGACTGGAGGTCTTTGGGCCACGGCGTAATGACTCAGGGTCCTAGTGACTCAGGATAGTGGGGGTCTGTGTGATCTGGGACCAGAGTCTTCAGGCCAGGTCTAGTGGCCTAGCGGCGTGCTGGCCAAGGGGGTACGGAGATAGGGGCAGGTACACAGCCCAGAGGCAGGCAGAGGCCTGGGTCGGGGAAGGTACAGAGTGAGGGGTGCTCACTGTACCTCCCGAGGAGGGTTGTGGGGGGTACAGACCAAAGGAAGGCTCACAGGGCAGTCCAGGGGACATGGGGGTGTAGGAGGTCAGCTGCAGGGGGGCCTTTAGAGAGTTAGGGTCAGGATGAGGAGAGCCACTCTGGAGCTGTGCAGGAAGGTGCCTGTGGGGTTGGAAACACCCTCTGTGTTCCAGGCCCACATTCCTGTCCCCACACGACTCTGGGGGGGGTCACTCTCTACGCAAGTGGCTCCCCACTGGGGCCTGCCTTGCCCATGCACACGGGTTTGGGGACAACGGTAAAGCAGCCATCTTCCCTCACGGGTCCGCCCTTTGTGGCCCTGTGCGCGGGCGGTATGTTTTCAGCTGTTAGTGCACCCGTGGGCGTGATGTTCCTGGCCTCAGTGACACTCTGGGAGCCCTTTGACCCCTCAGAGCCGGAGACCCCACCCAACTCTCCTGCTGGGCTCTGTGTGGCCGCCGCGGGTACCTGTGCCTTCAGGCGGGTCCGCCGGGGCCCCCGCCAGCCTCCGCTCCGGGCCTTGGCTGAGCTCATCAGCGGTCAGTGACGAGGTGTGAGGGAGACACAGGGCACGTGGGGGGAGGCCGTGTTTCCTGGGAAACCAGCTCATTCTGCTCAGAGGCCTTCCCTCTTCCCGCAAACCCTCCAGACCCCCTCTTCCTCCTGTTCCAGGGTCTCAGGTTTGAGGTGGTTCCGTCCAGGTTCAAAGAGAAGCTCGATAAAGCCGCCTTCGCCACCCCTTATGCTTACGCCATCGAAACAGCGAAGCAGAAGGCCTTGGAGGTGGCCTCCAGGATGCACCAGGCAAGGGGGCCCTGCTACTGCTTTCTTCCCTGTTCTCTTGGGAGGACGGGACTTTCCGGCTTTAAACGTACATGTCACGGATCGGTGCCGTCTACCGTATGCAACCCCAACAGCCTACCCATGGCTCAGGGTTACTGTGTCGCATGCTGTTACAATCACTGTGGCCGTGTCCTTGATACGAGCCTCCATAATTGTCGTTAACAGAGGAGCGTCATTGACGGTAAAGAATCAATACAGGTTGCTTATTACCATATGCTAGCATGTAGCCCAGAATTTCAATTAGTGTGGTGATATCATTTCCAACAAAGAATGAACACACTTTGTCTGTTTCTGTGTATTACTGTGTAACATGCTATTGTAATGAACGTAACAGCATCACTTATGACACACTATTTAACAGAGCCTGTCTATGGAGCGTAGATTCTACGTTATATGCAGATACTGTTGTAATTAAAACAATAGCATCATTAACTCCTATTTTGCAACAGTATCACTTATGATACAGAACTAATGTAGATTATCCATTGCTTGGTATTAAAATAATATACTATTGCAACTAATGTCCTATAGGGAGTGCTTTGTGCCCAGTGCCGTATAACAACCATTGGTATAAATAAAGGAGTATTGACCGATTGATTTTCAGCAGTGGAAAGGTTAATATGTTAACTTTAACCTAAGTTCAACGTTCTATACAGACTTCAGATGTGTGCGTTCAGCCCCAAGCCTGAATTTTCCACCTGGATTTATTTTATTGTCCGGAGAACTTTTTTCTCAAATCACATTGAGCAGTTCGAAAAACCAGTTTTGTCCTTTTTTTTTTTTTTTTTAATTTTTTTAATGTTTATTTATTTTTGAGAAAGAGCACAAGCGGTAAGGGACAAAGAGAGAGGGAGACAGAGGATCCGAACGAGGCTCCAGGCTCTGAGCTGTCAGCACAGAGCCTGATGTGAGGCTCGAACTCACGTACTGTGAGATCATGACCTCAGCTGAAGTCGGATGCTTAACTGACTGAGCCACCGAGGTGCCCCCAAACCACCTTTGTCTTTAATTCAGCATAGCTTGGGGAGGACTTGGGGCCCTCACCCAACTCTCCTGGAACGGTCCCCTGCCCTGAGGGACGCGGAGCCCATGGGACTGGACACTGAGGTTTGCAGTGCTGTCCCTCAGGTGTCAGGGAGGGAGCCGGCAGGTGCTGTCCCCATCATGTGACCACAGAGCACCTCCAGGCTACAGCCCCCCACACATCCTGAGCCCTGCAGGGCAGGCCTCCTGGGGTCACCCTCGTGTCCTTGCTGGGGACACCGAGGACACCCACATCTTCCTTTCCGAAGTACCACCCGTCTCACCGCCAGCGCATTTGCATAAGACACACGGGTGTGATTTCCTCAGCTGAGTTTGCATTTCTTCCAGAAAGACCTCCGGGCCCCCGACGTCGTCATCGGAGCGGACACCATCGTGGTGAGTCTCCCTGGGGGCCCTTTTCTGGCCTCCAGTTTGGTTTGTGTGCCCTCGGTGACTGAAATCAAGGTGTGGACATCGCGGCTTCCACAGATCCGGCTTGGGGACAGTGAGCGCCCCCCGCCCTGGTTCTCTTGCAGACGATCGGGGGGCTGATTCTGGAGAAGCCAGCGGACAAGCAAGACGCGTACAGGATGCTCTCCAGGTGGGTCCCGGACTGTCCTCCTCGGAAGCAGCCTTGCCTCAGATACAGCCTGGGGCGGGGTCAGGACCTTGGGCGGGGTCAAGGTCTGAGGTGGGGTCAGCTCCTCTGTTGTGGGGCCCAGGGCAGGGTTAGGGCCCAGGGTGGGGTCTGCCGTCTCCGCCTGGGGCAGGGTTACGTCCCAGCCAGGTACCTGGGTCGCGCCCTGGGTGGGGTCCGTGCTGGGCCTTCCCGGCCACTCTTTTGGGTGAGATCAGAGGACGCAGCCTCGCACTTAATGCGGTGCTCACGCCCCCTAGGGGGACAGGGTCTCGGGGCAGACGGGTAGGTGGACAGGCGCGCAGGGGGACAGGCGGGCAGGTTGATAGTCCGCGCAGGTGCGCAGGTGGGCAGGGGCACAGGCAGGGAGGCGCACAGACTGGAAGGCGGGCAGGCGGGCTGGTTGATAGTCGAGGCAGGTGGACAGGCGTGCGGGCGGGCAGGTGCGCAGGCGCACAGGCGGGGCGGCGCGCAGGCGCACAGCGGGCCGGCAGGCAGCGTCCCTCCGTGCCGAGCACCGCCCACCACGCATGTGAGCGTGTCTCCGCGCCTGGGCCCTGCCTTGTCCGTGGGCTGGCATCCCCGTGCCACAGGGACGCGCACAGACCCTCCGAAGAGCGGGTGGCAGGGAACATGCTGTCCCACACGCTCCCCGTGGACACACTGCATGTGGGTCGTCCGTTGCAGGTTGAACGGGAAGGAGCACAGCGTGTTCACGGGCGTCGCCATCATCCACTGCTGCAGCGAAGGTACCTGCTGCCTCCCCAGGCCCGGGGCCACCGCGGGAGGAGCCGGGCGTCCTGCCGCCCCCGGGCCCTCTATGTCCCGCCGTGAGGGCCCTCCCCTCCCTCCTGCCTGCCAAAGTCGGGGCTGCTTCAGGCCTCGGTTCGCTTCCCGCTGAGCACCTGTGGGAGGCGGGGTGCCCCGACCAGCACGAGCCACACAGGTGCCACCTTTAGTCCAGAAGGGGGAGGGCCTTGGCTGTGCAACCTGAAATCCTAGGAACACGGGGGCGCCTGGGGGGCTCAGTCGGTTCAGCGTCCGACTCCGGCTCAGGTCATGATCTCGCGGTCCGTGAGTTCGAGCCCCGCGTCGGGCTCTGTGCCGACAGCTCAGGGCCTGGATCCCGCTTCGGATTCTATGTCTCCCTCTCTCTGCCCCTCCCCCTGCTCGTGCTCTGTCTCTCTCCCGCGAATAAATAAACATCAGAACAAATGTGTTTTAAGCACCAAAATGCTGAGGACCCGCTTGGCAGAAGGTGCCCGCTGGGCTGTGCCTGGCGCGTTTCTCACCTCCTACCGAGGCACGGAGGCCACCCCGAAGTTCAGTTCCCTACAGGGACACCTGAGCCCCTCACCGGCCTGGGTCTCCTTCCCTGATCTTGAAGCTTTCTTTTCCCCGATGTTCACCGTTCCCGCCTCTCCACTAGCTGTTCCTGCCGGAGTTGTCTATCCCCAGGCCCGGGGCGGATTTCCCGCAGGTGCCCGGCCGTGTGCCCGCCCCGTGCCCTGACCTGCCCTGCCCTTCTGTGTTGCAGACGGCCAGCTGGACACGGACGTGTGCGAGTTCCACGAGGAGACCACGGTGAAGTTCTCGGAGCTGTCCGAGGACCTTCTGTGGGAGTACATCGACAGCGGGGAGCCCATGTGAGTGCACACGGGGTCTCACGGGACGCTGATCCCGGCACGGCGGCTGCAGCCTCGCAACCGGACCCCCTCCCAGAGGCCCCAGCTCGTCACAGCGTCCCCTTGGGGGTTAGAGCTCACCCTACGAATTCTGGGGGGGCGCAGACATCCAGTCCACGGTGGTGTGCTTGCCGTCCTGATTTACCGTGGGGGCTGGGCCCAGGAGTGCGAGCAGGGCTGGCTGAGGAGGCGACCTGCCCGGTTCCAGGGCAGTGGATGAGGAAACAACTCACAGTGGGAGAAACAGTCAGGCCCTTCGCCCTGTGCTGCTGCCACGGGACTGGGAGGCCACACAGGTTAACACGCCTGCTCCCCCTTCTGCTCCCCCGTCACCCCGGAACGGGGCCGGGCCAGGGACAGGTGCATGCATGCAGGTGGGGGGGGGGGGCGGTCTCATCACTGGGGGCCCCCAGAACTAAAACCTTGTGTCCTTTTGGGAGCCTGGGGTCCGGGAGGCAGAGGAGGGAGGGTCAGATGGAAACCACGACGTGCCAAGTCGGGGTCCAGGAAAGGGTCTTTGAAGGCCCGTCCTCTGTCCCTAAGGAGGGGTCCACAGAGGCTCCTGGGCCAGCGGTGCAGATGTGGACAAGAGCACGGCCGGGGTCGGGGTACTCCCTGCGCTCCCCCCCCCCCCCCCCCCCCCGGGACTACCGCGCAGCCCTCGCATTCCGACTTCTCCGTGTCTCCCTCCCGCCCCGGTCTGCCTCCTTCCGCCCCACGCAGGGACAAGGCCGGCGGCTACGGGATCCAGGCCCTGGGCGGCATGCTGGTGGAGTACGTCCGTGGGGACTTCCTCAATGTCGTGGGCTTCCCGCTGAACCACTTCTGCAAGAAGCTGGTGCAGCTGTACTGCCCGCCCCACCGCGAGGACGTGCAGCGGGTCAAGCACGATTCCATCCCCGCCGTGGACACCTTCGAGATCGCGAGCGAGGCTGCTCAGGGTGACGAGGGCTGCGGCCCCAGCAGGGCAGGGGTGCACGGTCACACCGGACAGGCTCCTGCTGGCCCCCAGGGCCCAGACACGAATGGGCTGGTGGAGAACCCGCCCCCCTTCCCGTCCGACCTTCTAGACCTCATAGACGGCTTTAAAGCATCCAAGGTACTGGTCTGAGTGTCCGGGGCAGGCAGTGCTGAAGGACGCCACCCTGACTGCTTAAAACCCAGGGTGTGTCCTCTCCCAGCTCTGGAGACGACAGTCTGAGATCCAGGAGGGGCAGTGCCACTGAGATCCAGGTGGGGCAGGGCCCCTGAGATCCAGGCAGGGGAGGGCCACTGAGATCCAGGCAGGGGAGGGCCACTGAGATCCAGGCAGGGGAGGGCCACTGAGATCCAGGCAGGGTAGGGCCCCTGAGATCCAGGTGGGGCAGGGCCACTGAGATCCAGGAGGGGCAGGGCCGTTGAGATCCAGGCAGGGAGGGCCCCTGAGATCCAGGCGGGGCAGGACCACTGAGATCCAGGCAGGGTAGGACCGCTGAGATCCAGGTGAGACAGGACACTGAAATCCAGGAGGGACAAGACAGCTGAGATCCACGTGGGGCAGGGCCACTGAGGTCCAGGAGGGGCAGGGCCACTGAGATCCAGGAAGGGCAGGGCCGCTGAGATCCAGGAGGGGCAGGACCCCGGAGATCCAGGCAGGGCAGGGCCACTGAGATCCAGGCAGGGGAGGGCCACTGAGATCCAGGAGGGGCAGGACCCCTGAGATCCAGGAGGGGCAGGACCCCTGAGATCCAGGCAGGGCAGGACCCCTGAGATCCAGGAGGGGCAGGGCCACTGAGATCCAGGAGGGGCAGGGCTGTTGAGATCCAGGCAGGGCAGGGCCACTGAGATCCAGGCAGGGCAGGGCCGCTAAGACCCAGCAGGGGCAGGGCCCCTGAGATCCAGGCAGGGAAGGGCCACTGAGACCCAGGAGGGGCAGGACCCCTGAGATTCAGGCAGGGCAGGGCCACTGAGATCCAGGAGGGGCAGGGCCGCTGAGATCCAGGCAGGGCAGGACGGGGCTGGCCACGGCCGTCCCTGCACTCCCGTGGGTCCCCCGCGCACACCCGCCCGGCTGTGCCCTTCGTCTCTGCACCCCCTCGCTGCCCCACGTGGCCGGCCCTTCCAGCGTCTTCGGAGGACAGCCCTGCATGGGCTGGGCGGGGCTCCACGTCGGCGGCTGGAGGAGAGGTGGGGATGTGGGTGTGGGACTGGGGACCGCCCCTCCCCCCGCTCCAGCCCCGGCCACGCCCCTGTGACGGCCTCGCCAGGAGAGAAGTTCTGGGGTCAGGAGGGAGAGGTGGTTCTGCTGTGCTGTGCCCAAAATACCTAAGTCCCCCGGGAATAACCATGCGCACGGCGTCCCCACGTGGTGCAGCTGTGCCGCCGTCCCGGCACCTACCTGTGTCCCTCGGGGGTCTGTCCACCCAGCCACCTACCTCGGCACGTAGCCTCGCAGCGTCCCTCACCGATTACCTGTCCACCTGTGTAGCTGTCTTCCAACTGTCTGCCAATTATGTATGTGTCTGCCTACCTCTCACGTATCTGCCTGATCTAACATCTACCCCTTTGTCCGTCTACCCACCTACCCGTGTTTCCTTCTGCGAACCTGTTCCATTGCTCTCGCAGAAAGGTCTCCCGGCGGTCAGCTGACCCAGCCACGGGGCCGTAGGGACTCAGGGAGCACATGTCACGTTGCCAGGGCATCGTGAGGGTTCTAGAAACAAGCCAGCATCGTCGGGCCCTTCATGCAATGGCGTCACTTGTCGAAGAAGGTTTCTGCACGGCCGGGTGGGGGTACAGGTGACGGGGGGTGAGACCCTTGTCTGTCAACAGAAGGCCCCACACGCCTGATGGAGACGAAGAACGGCAGTGTTCTGAGTTCTGAGGCAGTGCCTTGGCTTTCACACTTAAATGTTCTGACTTCTGAGGCCTTTGGAAGAGCAGACACGCCCCACACGCGAAGAAGGTTTTTGCATTACCCACGTGAGCATGGGTCCTGAGCTGCATAGACCCTCTGCTCCTGAGGACAGGCATGTTTGTCTCCAAATCCAGCCACGTGCTGAGGTTCTGGGACGTAGGGCTTCAACAGTTGGATCTTGGGGGGAACACAGTTCAGCCCCACATAGGAACACGTTGGATTTTCTCCCATGGGACAGTTTTTCTCCTTGATATTCACTGATGTGC
Source organism: Neofelis nebulosa (assembly GCF_028018385.1). Lineage (NCBI taxonomy): Eukaryota > Metazoa > Chordata > Mammalia > Carnivora > Felidae > Neofelis > Neofelis nebulosa. The sequence goes on along the minus strand of NC_080800.1, from coordinate 1,079,585 downwards.
TTTTGTCTTGTGCGAGCCCTGTACCAGCTGGAAACTGCATGCACTGTTCTCTGCAGAAGAAGTTTCCATGCACAAGTTAAACAGTTTTGATAGCTGTGGCCTCCAGCTTTTGGGTCTGTGGGAGCGAAGGGCACTGCACAAGTCACGTCGTAAGTCTCACTGTTGTTGTTTTTAACGGACAGGCTCTGTTCACGGCTTGCAAACTGAAGGTGTTTGATGTACTGAAAGAGGAAGGCCCCCTGAAGGCGGTGGATGTTGCACGCAAACTTAACGCCTCTGTGTGTGGAACTGGACGGCTCCTGGATGTCTGCGTGGCCCTGGGATTACTGGAGAAGACAGACACAGGTAAGGGGACATGCGAAGTGTCCTGATGAGAATCTTTGCAGCTGGAAGGAAGTCATCCAGGGAAGGTGGCTTCTGGACCAGGGCAGGGAAGGCCCGACCATCTATCCTTCTGCCCTCAGAACATGGCTTTTCAGCGACGGTAAGAAGTACAGGATGAGGGAAAGGAAACACACAACTGTGTGTGTGGGTATGTGTCTTTCAGAAGAGTGGTTTTTAAAAAAATCTGTATTTATCTGACAGAGAGACAGAGAGAGAGAGCACAAGCAGGGGAGGGACAGAGTCCGAGGGAGCGAGAGAATCCCAAACAGGTTCCGCACTGTATGCACAGAGCCAACACAGGGTTCATTCAATGTCATGAACCGTGGGATCATGACCTAAGCTGAAATCAAGAGTCGGGCTCTTGTTTGTGTTTTTTAATGTTTATTTATTTTTGAGACACAGAGAGACAGAGTGAGAGCAAGGCAGGGGCAGAGAGAGGGAGACACAGAATCCAAAGCAGGCTCCAGGCTCTGACCTGTCAGCACAGAGCCTGACACGGGGCTTGAATTCACGAACCCTGAGATCATGACCTGAGCCAAAGTCGGATGCTTAACTGAGTGAGCCACCCAGGCGTCCTCTTTTTTTTTTTTTTTTTTTTTTTTTTGTTAATTTTTTTTTTATAATGTTTATTTTGAGGAAGAGAGAGAGTGAGAGCAGGAGAGGGACAGAGACAGAGGGGGACACACAATCGGAAGCAGGCTCCAGACTCTGAGCTGTCCGCACAGAGTCTGATGCGGGGCTCGAACCCACGGACCAAGAGATCATGAGATCGTGACTGAGCTGAAGTCAGACGCTTAAGCGACTGACCCACCCAGGTGCCCATAGGAGAGTGACATTTTCTTGGGCTCTGGTCTCAAAGAAGCTGTATCAGTCAGGGTTCACCAGAGAAACAGAGCCAGTGGATTATATATGTGTACAGCATGGGTACATGTTTGTTTTTACTTGTTTAGACAAATACGTGGGTACATAGATACAGATTGGTAGTACATGTGATAACTAGCTAAGTAGACAGATGATAGGAGATTTGGATCGACAGACAGATGGATGCATGGATGGATGGAAGGAAAAAAGGAAAAATGGATGGATACGTAAGTGAGTAGATGGATGAAAGACGACATGGAAGGATGGAAGGAAGGGATGGATGGATGCACAGATGGATGGTGGGTGTTGGGTGGATGGATGGGTATGTAGGTGGGTAGATGGGAAGATTGATGGATGGAAGCATAGATGAATGAAAAGGTGGATGGATGGATGGATGGATGGTATGTAGGTAGATGGATGGAAGGATGGATGGAAAGATTGATGGGTGGAAGGTTGGATGAATGAAAAGGTGGGTAGGTGGGTGGGTGGGTGGGTGGATGGATGGATGGATGGATGGATGGATGGATGGGTAGGTGGGTGGATGGATGGATGGATCGATGGATGGATGGATGGGTAGATGGATGGGTAGGTGGGTGGATGGATGCATAGATGGATGGTAGGTAGGTAGATGGATGGAAGGATGGATGGAAAGATTGATGGGTGAAGGATGGATGAATGAAAAGGTGGGTGGGTGGGTGGATGGATGGATGGATGGATGGGTAGGTGGATGGATGGATGGATCAATGGATGGATGGATGGTTAGGTGGGTGGATGGATGGATGGATGGGTGGGTGGGTGGATGCATGGATGGATGGGTAGGTAGGTAGGTAGATGGATGGAAGGATGGATGGAAAGATTGATGGGTGAAGATTGGATGAATGAAAAGGTGGGTAGGTGGGTGGATGGATGGATCGATGGATGGATGGATGGACAGATGGGTGGATGGATGGATGGATGGATGGATGGATAGGTAGGGATGGATGGATGGATAGGTAGGTAGGTAGGTAGGTGGATGGATGGGTGGGTGGATGGATGGATGGATGGATGGATGGATGGGTAGGTGGATGGATGGATGAATCAATGGATGGATGGATGGTTAGGTGGGTGGATGGATGGATGGATGGGTGGGTGGGTGGATGCATGGATGGATGGGTAGGTAGGTAGGTAGATGGATGGAAGGATGGATGGAAAGATTGATGGGTGAAGGTTGGATGAATGAAAAGGTGGGTAGGTGGGTGGATGGATGGATCGATGGATGGATGGATGGACAGATGGGTGGATGGATGGATGGATGGATGGATGGATGGATGGATGGATGGATAGGTAGGGATGGATGGATGGATAGGTAGGTAGGTAGGTGGATGGATGGATGGGTGGATGGATAGGTAGGTGGGTGGGTGGGTCGGTGGTTGGATGGATGGATGGATGGATGGATGGATGGATGGATAGATAGATAGGTGGGTGGATGGATGGGTGGATGGGTGGATGGATGGATGGATTGATGGGTAGATAGGTGGATGGATGGATGGATGGATGGATGGATGGATGGATGGATGGTAGGTGGGTGGGTGGGTGGATGGATGGATGGATGAATATAGGGGAATGATGGATGGAGGGATAGGTCATGGATGGATGGATGGATGGATGGATAGATAGATAGGTGGGTGGATGGATGGGTGGATGGGTGGATGGATGGATGGATTGATGGGTAGATAGGTGGATGGATGGATGGATGGATGGATGGATGGATGGTAGGTGGGTGGGTGGGTGGATGGTTAGATGGATGGATGGATGGATGAATATAGGGGAATGATGGATGGAGGGATAGATGATGGATGGATGGGTGGATGGATAGGGAGGTAGATGGATGGATGGATGGGTAGATAGGTGGATGGATGGATGGATGGATGGATGGATGGTTGGTGGGTGGATGGTTGGATGGATGGATGGATGGATGGATAGGTAGGTGGATGGATGGATGGATGGATGGGTAAGTAGATAGATGGACGGATGATAGATGGATGGATGACAGTGTGTTTCCTGAAACAGCGTTGTGGCACTTGGTCTCAGAGCAGAGGGTCCTATGGATGGTCCCTGAGCAGCTTGGGAGTGGCAGGGGGTGAAGGACCCCAGGGCAGGAGAGGCCGCTTTGCTTCTGTGACCAGGAGGAAAGTGGGGTGCTGGCCCAGGCCCCAGAAGCTGCCCTCTGTACAAAAGGTGTAGAAATCTGTGGTTAAGATTTGGAGCCCGGGAAGCAGAAGTCTCCCCCAGCCAGACCACTGTAATGATCTTCTCGTCTATGGTGACCGAGCATCCAGAAAGCTCCAGCGTCCAGGCTTTTAATCACTTAGGAGCTTCTCCCACGTTTTGGCCCACGCCTCGCACGGTTCTGCAGGAGAACCCCGGGAACAGTTCTCCCGTGTGCGCATGGGACGTGTGTCCTCTTCCAAAGGCGAAGAACTAAGAACGTTTAAGTGTTAAAGGGTGGGATGTGCCATTATCTCGGAGGATCCCCGGGGCCTTCCGCTCACAGATAGGGGTCTCACCCACCATCACCTGCCTGCACCCCCAGCCTGTGTTCTCTAGATGCAGGATGGGGGGCCACGTCCTGCAGACAGATGGCTCGGGCGAGACAGGAGGGGCCCCACACCAGTGCCGGCTCTCCAGAGAACTAGAACCCACGGGATCTACAGCTGGCGGTGTATCGCAGGGCAGTGGGTCATTCGGTGGCAGGGCTGTGGCACCTGAAATGTGTAGGGCAGGACGGCCGGCCGCCTGGGAAATCAGTACATGCTGGTCCTCAAGTCTTGAGGCAGAATTGCTTCTTCGTCAGCGAAATCTCATCACTGCTTTTAACGCCGTCCACTGATTAGATGGGGCCCACCCACATTGCTGAAGGTCACCTCCCTTACTTCAAGTCCGCTGCGTCTAGACATCAAACCACACCTTCGAAACCCCATCTCTTTGCGTTACCCGTGAGTCGGTATCGGCACCGGTCTGGGCTGTGTCCCCGCGGGGCCGCCCCCTGAGCGTGCGTCGTGCCCGGCTCAGGTGAGGTTGGCACCAGCCCCCAGGACGCCAGGCCGTGGCTGCCCACGTGGGAGGTGCGCCGGGGCGTCCCGCTGGAGCCCGCATGACGCCCCTCTCGTGTCAGGTTACGGTAACACGCAGCTGGCAAGCCGGCACCTGGCGTCGGAGGGCGCGTGTTCTCTCCACGGCTTCGTCGCGTACAACGATGAGCACGCCTGGACCGCGTTCACAGACCTGGAGTCTGCGGTGCGACAGGGACCCCGCGCGGCTGCGGGGAGGCCGGCGGAGGACCCGTCTCAGGTAGCGAACATCAGGACGCGTGTGTGCACACCGCGCGTGCCCCACAGAAGCACCCACGGGCACGGATCCGCGCTCTGGCCGCCCCGGGCTGACCGGGCCGTCTTGCAAACCCGCTGACCGTTGGCCGTGGCGACAGCAGGATCACGTGGGGGTGGGGGGGGTGGGGGTACGGGCAGCCGGCGTGGGTGGGAGGCCTGGCGGGGGCGTGGCGCGGGGGCCGGCCAGGTGCCGTGGGCCTGCGGGGTGCGGACGGGAATCTCGCAGGAAGGGCCCAGCAGGTGGCACGGAATGAAGGCACCGCGTTTCCCGCGTGGGGTTCCATCGCACGGACCCTGTCGCTCGAGCTCGGTCTGCAGAGTCTTCCTGCTGTCCCCCCCTCCTTCCCCTTTCCCTTTGGGGAACCTTTGGGAGTTGCGTTAAAGCTGCGTGTGTCTGCAGGGCAGGGCCCGGTGGGTGCTTTGGGGTGGGCGCGGCCATCCGCCGCCTGCGTCCCTGGCAGCCTTTGCTGAGGGCAGAGCGCAGGCAGGGCTCCGGGTCGGGCTCCCCGCGCGATGCAGGAACGGGTCCGCCAGAGCACGGGGCCTGCATCAGGGCCGGGCGACAGGGACCCAGACGGGCTGTCCCCGTCGCTTGGGCTCATAAGGCTGGAGGCTTACAAACAGCGCGCAGTTACTCCCCACGGTTCCGGAGGTGAAATCCATCCGAGTCAAGGCACCTGCAGATTCGGGGTCCGGACACCCCTGCTTCCCGCCTCCCATCCGGCTGTCGTCTCGGGGTGGGAGGGGCCGGGGGTCTCTGCAGCCTAGTCCATAAGGACACGAATCCCCCACGGGGGTCCACCGTCATGACCCGGTGACCCGCCCCACCCAGAGCGCCCCCCCCCCACTCCTGAGACCATCCCCTTGGGGGTTGGGGTTTCACATAGGAAATTGGGGGCCAGTGGGGGGAGGACACAAACGTTGTGTCTCTGACGAAGACTGAGACACGCAAAACCGGAGACCCAGAGAGACCCGCACTCCTGGAGACAGAGAGAGACTGGGCGGGAGGGACAGAGAAGCCACACGGGGCCCCCGGGGTGGGGGGTGGGGGGGCTGGGGGAGGGGCCAGTGTCTCTGTAAACAATCAGCCTGTCACCAGCGAGTGCGGCGACGGCTGCAGGGGCCAGCGGGGGACCCGACCCCTTCCCTTCTCCTGCTTCGTGTCCATCCAGACCTTGCGCGGGGCTGGTGGCGGCCTCCGGGGTGACTGTCCCCATTCACTGGCTTCAGACGGGGAGATGCAGGCGTCTGTTAGGTCCCGCACATCCCAGGGGAGCTGACAGCCTGAAGGACCAGCCCCTTCTCTGGGCTGTACTCAGCCCTGCCGCCCGGGACCGCCCTACTCAGCTCGGCCCCGCCCCTCCCCTGCACCCCCTGCTCAGCTCTGCCCCCCGGGCTCCGCCCCACACTGGTTCTTTCTGCCCCACAAGATCCCCCCCCCCGCGGCCCGGCCCGGCCCGGCCCCACCAAACCCCGCCCCGCCCTGCACCCCCCCACCAGACACCCTCCACGCCAGGCCCTGCCCATCCCCCCAGGCCCCTTCCTGGGTCAGCTCTGCCCCATGAGATCCACTCCCCATCACTCCCCTCTGGCTTCGCCCCAACCCCCTACCTTCCAGGCCCTGCACCCCCCCCATCAAACCCCCTCCGGGCCGGACTCTGTCCCCCAAACTCCCTCCCAGCTGGGCCCTCCATCCCGAATGCCCTCCCCGCCCAGCTCTGCACCCCGAACCCCTGCCAGCCAGGCTCAGACCCCCTGTCCCCCGAAGGCCCTGCCCCCCAAGCCCCTCCCACACAGGCCTTGTGCCCAACCCCCCCCCCAACAGCCGGGCCCTACACCCCGAATCCCCTCCCCACCCGGCTCTGACCCCCCAGACCCACCTCCTCCGCAGGCTCTGACCCCCGAATCCCCTCCATCGCAGGCTCTGACCCCTAAACCCCCTCTCCCGCAGGCCCTGCCGCCTGAACCCCCTCCCTGGCAGGCTCTGATCCCCCCTCTCCCCCACAGGCCCTGTACCCCCAACCCCCTGCCCGACAGGCTCTGACCCTCTCCCCCCTCCCCCCCCCCCCCGCAGGCTCTGACCCCCGGCCCCCTCCCCTGCAGCCCTGCAGGCCCTATCCCCCCCCCACCCCCCACGCCCTTCCCTGTGGAGCTCCCTACCCTCAGAACCCCCGGGTGGGACCACAGCCAGTGTGCAGGCTCCCCTGGGCCCCCGTGTGGGTCTCCTCAAACCCCGTTCTGTTTCAGAGCAGGGACCGGAGGCTGCGTTTCATGCGAGCCATGCACGGCCTCACCCAGCTGACAGCTCGCCAGGTGGCCACGGCCTTCGACCTGTCCCGATTCACCTCTGCCTGTGACCTGGGAGGTGAGTACCACGCCCCGCCCCCGGCCAGGCATCGGGTGCGCACGGCTCAGTGCATTTCTTGCGTTAGGTCGTGGCCACCTCATCTGCTGAGAAGACGTCCAAAGCGGGTTTACGGCTTTACAAGCATAAGGCCAGGAATTTGGCTGTGGCGGGTGCCGGGACTTGGATGGACATCCCCAAGTCCAAGGAGGCCCTAGGGGTGGGTCCTAGAGGTTATGGGGCCCTTTCTGCTGGCTACCGATTTGGGGGAGAGGATCACAGAGCCATCTGACCCCGTCTTGTTGGGTCTAATTATGCCCATATACCTGCCACCCTATTCCAACTCGCTCCTTACCCCAGGGCAGCAGACGTGAGCTGATGCCTGCCCAAGGGGTACAGTGGGATTAGGGGTCCCAGGGGGAGCCCAGAGCTGCTGGCTTTCATTTCCCTGCCACCTGCACACCGTTCCTCCTGGTGGCCCAGAGTGGCTGCTGTGGCGCCAGCCATGTCGTCCACATTCCAGCAGCGGAAAGGAGATGATAAGAGTGTGGCTTCCTCCCTTCCCAGCTGGGCTCTGATGCTCCCTCTGTGCGTCTGTGCCCCCCCCCACCCCGCCCCCACTGATGTGCGCTGGGCCAGCAAGGTCCCAAGGGCTGCGTGAGACCTCAGAGATCTCTGCCCGCCGCTGGCTTCCGTTCCCAGACCGGGCCTCCAGCCGTGTTCTCAGACCTCATTCTGGTTTTGCCAAGGGGCCATCTTGGAGACCCGCCAGGGGTGTGGTGCGCTGGGCGGGTCAGGTGACCCTGTGTGTGTGTGTTTGCATCCCCGCAGGCTGCACAGGTGCCCTGGCCCGAGAGCTGGCCCGGGAGTACCCGCGTCTGAAGGTGACCGTGTTTGACCTCCCGGAGGTCATCGAGCACGTGTCGAGTTTTCACCCCGAGGGCCGGCAGCCAGAGCGCCTCCGCTTTGTGCCAGGTAAACGCAGCTTTCTCTGCGCTCTGGGTCGGCGTTGGGCCAACCGCGTTCGCTTCTGCACAGCGTGGGTGTGTGTGCGTGCGGGGCCTGCGCCTGTCTGTGCGCGTGTACCTGCGTTTGCACGTGTGTCTGAGTGTGTCGGGTCTGTGCGCGTGTATCTGTGTTTGCACGTGTATCTGCGTGTGATATCTGTGTGTGCGTGTAGACAGGTCTCTGTGTGCACACGTGTGTGTCTGCACTCGTGAATGGGAGTGCGAGCAGCGGGGCTGTGGCGCTGGAAGCAGGGTGCAGGCGGGGGGGGGGGCACAAGGGCGCAAGTGGGGGGGGCGTGCAAGCGGGCAGGCAGGGGCATGCGAGAGGGCAGGCGCGGGGGGCGCGAGGGCACGGGCGGGGGCGTGCGAGGGGGCACGATCGGGGTGGGGCGTGCAAGGGGGCAGGCGGGGGGGCTACAAGTGGGGGGGCGTGCGAGGGTGCAGGAGGGGGGGCGCAGGAGTGTAGGCTGGGGGGCACGAGGGCACAGGTGGGGGCGTGCGAGGGGGCAGGCGGGGGGGGCGTGAGGGCACAAGTGGGGGCGTGCCGGGGGCACGGTCGGAGGGGCGTGCGAGGGCGTAGGCAGGGGCAGGCGGGGGGTGGGGGGGCCGCGAGGGCGCAGGCGGGAGCGTGCGAGGGGGCACGGTCAGGGGGGCATGCAAAGGGGCAGGCGGGGGGGCACAAGTAGGGGGGTGTGCGAGGGGGCGGGGGGGCTGCGAGGGGGCACGGTCGGGGGGGCGTGCAAGGGGGCAGGCAGGGGGGCGCAAGTGGGGTGGCGTGCAAGGGGGCAGGAGGGGGCGGTGCAAGGGGTCAGGCACGGGGGGCGCGAGGGCACAGGCGGGGGGGGGCGAGGGCGCAAGGGGGCAGGCGGGGAGTGCAAGGGGGGCGTGAGGGCACGGGCGGGGGCATGCGAGGGGGCACGGTCGGGGGGGGCGTGCAAGGGGGCAGGCGGGGGGGCGCAGGTGCGGGGGCGTGCAACGGTGCAGGAGGGGGGCGCGAGGGCCAGGCAGGGGGCGTGCGAGGGTGCAGGTGGGGGGGCGCAGGAGTGTAGGCTGGGGCGTGCGAGGGCGCAGGCGGGGGGGCGGCGCGAGGGCGCAAGTGGGGGCGTGCCAGGGGGCACAGTCGGAGGGGCGTGCGAGGGCGTAGGCGGGGACAGGCGGGGGGGGGGGGCGCGAGGGCGCAAGTGGGGGGGGTGCGAGGGGGCAGGGAGTGCGAGGGGGTATCGAGGGCGCAGGCAGGGGGGCGTGAGGGCACGGGCGGGGGCATGCGAGGGGGCACGATGGGGGGGGCGGGCGGGGGGGCGCGAGGGCGCAAGTGGGGGGGCGTGCAAGGGGGCAGGAGGGGGGGTGCGAGGGCGCAGGTGGGCGTCCACAGGTTCCACGACCAACCAAGGGTACGAAGGGAAGTCACCCAAGAGCTGGCGCCGGAAAGCCTGGAGTCAGACGTGGTGGAGAACTTCCAGGGGCAGCTGTGAAGGCGGGAGCCTACCCGGCACTCGCTACCGCCGTGGCCCGGCCCGGGGGCCGACGCGCCATGGGACCCGGGGTTAGGACTGGACCGTGTTGGGGTTGGGGACACGGCATTTCTCGGAGCGGGGCGGGAGCGGCGCGGCCCTGTGTCCGCGCCATGGAGCGCCAGCCCTGGTGTCCCCGACTCCCGACGTCTCCCGTTCCAACCAGGTGACTTTTTCAAGGACGACCTCCCGGACGCACAGCTGTACATCCTTTCCAGAATTCTCCACGACTGGGCGGACGACAGAGTGCACGAGCTACTGAGCCGGGTGTCCCGCAGCTGCAAGCCAGGTGAGACCCCTCCTGCTGCGCGTCCTCCCTCCGCTTGCAGAGAGGGAAAGGGAGGGTTTTACTGACAGCCAGGCGCCCCTGCGCGCACTCTGCCGGCCCCCTGCGGACGTGCAGGAGGCGGCAGGAGGGCGGCCGCAGCTTTGGGACCTCCTCACCCGAGTTTCCCTGTCCTGGCCCCAGGAAGTGCCGGCATCTGTGTTCTCAGGCTCGGAGGTTTGCCGGACGCCGCAGCCTGTGTCCCAGGGGGCCTGGAGCAGGGCATATCCAACCCACACCCGGGGCCCCTTCCCAGGTCTCCGAGGTCCCAGTGGCGCAAAGCGCAGCTCGTATTCCCATGCCCCGAGCGCCTGGTGACGTGCGAGACACTTCTGTTACCTCCCCGTTCAGTTAGGGAACAGAAACAGCAGTTCACTTTTCAGTTTGCCAGAAACAACCGTCATTTTCGGTCTCATATTTTGCACAAAGAGCGAAGCAAGGGTCAAGTGTAATTGTGTAGGTTGGGACTCCCCAAATCTGCAGGCAGCCAGAGACCTGGGACTAGTCCCAACACTGGCTGGAGGCAGAATTCCCTCCTCCGCGGGGACGGCGGTGTGTTTTCTCTTGAGGCCTTCAACTGATTAGACGAGGCCCACCCACGCCACGGAGGGCCAGCTGTTTTGCCCCAGGTCGCACATTTAGATGATAATCTCATCCAAAAGGCAGCTTCACAGGACCACGCGGAATGATGCCCAACGATGATCTGGGCCCTGCAGCCCCGCCTCAATGACTTGTAACATGAGCCATGGCCCCACTGCCCCCATACCCAGCCCCTCCCCTGGAGGGCGCTGATGCCCTGCAGACCCGGGAAGCCCGTCTCTGCTTATGCTGGGGACCCAGGGACGAGCGTGTGTGGAAATGCAGTCACACACCAGTGACTGGCTCCAGAAGCACCCAGAATCCCTCAAGAGCAGCGTGGCCGTGTGATAAATTCGCGGGAAACCTATTTGCACAGATGCCCACGTTCCTGGGTCCCGTCTGTGGACGCGGAAAAGTCCCACAGACGTTTGTGGACTCCATGCGCCTGACGCCCACCCCTGCCATTCCGAGGAGGCTCCTGGAGGCGATCTGGGGGGAAGGAGAGACAGACGGCCTGGAATTGGTTACCAGAGCTGCTCGGGCGCGGGACAAGGTGGGGGCCCCAGGTGACGGCCCGGGCGGGGACGGGGGAGGGGTGGGGACAGGCCCCGGGGGGCCGCACACTGAGAGACGGGGGCCCAGATGAGTTATGTCACGTGTCCCAGGGTTTGGAAACAGTATCGCAACGTGTTGGCGAATCTACCCGAGCGTTTGGGAACATATTAGGAGAGCTGCAGAGAAAATGAAGCAACTTCTTATGAAATGAGGAAATGTCTGTGCCGAAGAAGACAACAGAGCTAAGGCATCCTTGTCGGTCCCTGTAGCAGCAGGATCGGAGTCCCTTCCCACCCCCCGAATTCACATCCACTGGGAACGCGCGAACAGGAAGTCATTCGGAAACCGGGTGTCTGCGGATGGGAGTAAGGGAAGGATCTGAGAAGAGCCCATCCTGGATGAGGGGGGCCCTGAATCCAATGGCAGGTGTCCTTGTAAGAGACGGAAGGGGACACACGGACACAGAGGAGAAGCCACGTGAAGGCAGAGGCAGAGACGGGAGGGACGCGGCCACAGGCCCAAGGACGCCTGGAGCCCCAGAAGCTGGAAGAGGCAGGAAGGACCCTCCCCTGGAGCCTCTGGAGGGGGCACAGCCCTGCCTGGATCTAAGGGGCCCTGCCCTGCCTGGATCTCAGCGGGCTTGCCCCTCCTGGATCTCAGTGGCCCTCCCCTGCCTGGATCTCAGCGGCCCTGCCCTGCCTGGATCTCAGCTGTCTTGTCCTTCCTGGATCTCCGTGGTCCTGCCACCCCTGGGTCTCAGTGGCCCTGCCCTGCCTGGATCTAAGTGGTCCTGTCCCTCCTGGATCTCAGTGGTCCTGTCCCACCTGGGTTTCAGTGGTCCTACCTGGACCTCCGCGGTCCTGCCTAGATCTCAGTGGCCCTGCCCCCCCTGGATATCAGTGGCCCTTCCCTGCATGGATTTCAGCGGTCCTGACCTGCCTGGATTTCAGTGGTCCTGCCCCTCCTGGATCTCAGTGGTGTCTGCCCGTCCTGGATGTCAGTGGCCCTGCCCTGCCTGGATCTCAGCCGCCCTGCCCTGCCTGGATCTCAGTGGTCCTGCCCTGCCTGGATTTCAGTGGTCCTGCCCCTCCTGGATCTCAGTGGTCCTGCCCGCCTGGATCTCAGTGGTCCTGCCCGTCCTGGATGTCAGTGGCCCTGCCCTGCCTGGATCTCAGTGGTCCTGCCCTGCCTGGATTTCAGTGGTCCTGCCCCTCCTGGATCTCAGTGGTCCTGCCTGCCTGGATCTCAGTGGTCCTGCCCGTCCTGGATCTCGGTGGCCCTGCCCTGCCTGGATCTCAGTGGTCCTGCCCCTCCTGGATCTCAGTGGTCCTGCCCGCCTGGATCTCAGTGGTCCTGCCCGTCCTGGATGTCAGTGGCCCTGCCCTGCCTGGATCTCAGTGGTCCTGCCCTGCCTGGATTTCAGTGGTCCTGCCCCTCCTGGATCTCAGTGGTCCTGCCTGCCTGGATCTCAGTGGTCCTGCCCGTCCTGGATCTCGGTGGCCCTGCCCTGCCTGGATCTCAGTGGTCCTGCCCCTCCTGGATCTCAGTGGTCCTGCCCCTCCCGGATGTCAGTGGCCCTGCCCTGCCTGGATCTCAGTGGTCCTGCCCCTCCTGGGTCTCAGAGTTGTGACTTGCATGGCTGAGGAGAGAGTAAATGGTCTGTGGTCATTTGTTACCGCAGCCTCAGGACAGGCTCACTGGCATGGAGAGGCAGAAATTTACAGGTCACACGGACAGTCAGGCTGCTGAGCAGGAGGATGTGTCCCTGGAGGGCGCGTCTGTGCCTGTTTAGTCCCCGCTGCATTCCCAGGGCCTGGAACAGAGCCCGCCGGGAATAAGCGCTCACAAAGCAGCAACACTGTATCATCCGCTGGAGAGGAGGCGGGGTTGTGGAAGGAGCCCTGAGTCCTTACTTCCCTCAGGAGACAGCGTGGAGGCAGTTAAGCTGCTCCTCCGTTTATTCTGTGCAGGGTTGGCGGGAGGGGGGAGGTGGGGAGGGTGCAGGGGTCCAACGACCCTCTCCCCTGCTGGCTGGAGCCGCTCCGTAAATATTCAGGTCCTTGCAACATAGGAGCTGCAGGAAAGAGCTCAAAGTGCCTGGTTTTGTGTGTGTGTGTGCGCTTAATGTTTATTTACTTTTGAGACAGAGTCAGAATGCGAGTGGGTTGGGGCAGCGAGAGAGGGAGACGCAGAATCCAAAGCAGGCTCCGGGCTCCCAGCCTCAGCGCAGAGCCCCACGCGGGGCTCAAACTCACGAGCCCGCGAGATCGTGACCTGAGCCGAAGTCGGACGCTACACGGAGCCACCCAGGCGCCCCTCCCAGCGCCCAGTGCTAACATTCAGTCTTTCGGAGCCGGGCCATTGAACCGCATGCATATGTTACTTTGAAAAACCCAGATTGTTACCATACCGAGGGAGCAAACGCCCGGATCCCACGTCCGCCAAGTGCGTACAACCAACAACAGAAGACGCAGCGGAAGCCAGCCACGTGTGTCACTGCTGTGTCCCTGTCTCCTCTGTCCCTTTTCTGCGGACCCCCCTTTGACAAAATCGGCAGGGGCCTCTGGTGGCTCAGGCAGCTTAGCGTCCCACTCCTGGTTTCGGCTCAGGTTCGCGAGATGGAGCCCCGGGTGGGGCCCTGTGCTGACTCTGAGGGGCCTGCTTGGGATTCCTCGTCTCCCTCCGCCTCTGCCCCTCCCCCCTAAAATAAATAAACTTTTTAAAATTAAAAAAAAAAAAAAACACACAGAAAAGGAGCAAACATATACAAGTTTCCTCCCGGCCTCTTTTGATCGAGGGTGCTGTTTGCTTGGCCTGGTTTCTCCGTCATGAACGCTTTTGAAAACAAGTAGACGCCCAGACAGACGCGTGCACACGCACCCACTTTGTGCTTGAAGCCCCGCTCTCGTGCGGCCATCACCCAGAGTTCCCGGAGCCAGGCAGCCAGCCCGCTTGGGGCATTCCCAGAGTGAATGCGCGCTGCCTGATGGGATCCTGCGTGCTGCACCCCCAGCCCCGGACTGGTTTCCCCCACGCGCTGAATCTGTGTCCCTGTGCACCGGGCACCCTCCCCCCCACACCCCCAGGCTGGGCCCTGAGACTGCCGGCTGCCCCCCTGTCCGTCTGCCTGTGTTCCCCTCTCTCCCTCCGTGTCTCTGTCTCTCTCTGCCCACCTCTGCTTCCACGGGTGCGCGCCGGCCTCGGCCTCCCCACGGGCCTGGCGCGCGCGCGGTCGCCTCGCCCTCCCCGCGGCTTGGCGCGCGCCGTCCTTGGCCTCCGCTGCCCTCGGCCTCCCCGAAAGTAGTTCCGAGCCCCCATCGTCGCTGACTGGCCGTGCGCTGAATCTTGCCCACGACTCCCTCTGGCTCTGTTGTCCGCAGGCGGTGGCCTCCTGGTGGTTGAAACGGCCCTGGACGAGCGGCGAGCGGCCCGGGCCAGCCTGCCGGCGGCCTTGAACGCGCTGGTGCGGGCCCAGGGCAGGGAGCGCAGCCTGGCCGAGTACCGCAGCCTGCTGGGGCAGCATGGGTTCCGGGACGTGCAGGTGGCGCAGGCGGGGGACAGGCTGGACGTGGTTCTGGGCACCAGAGCGTCGTCGGCGCCCTGAGGCTGCCAGCGCGTGACGCTCTCCTGGGAGGCTGATGGGGGGGGGGGGGGGGGGGGAGGCTGGAATTTGGGCGTCAGGTGCAACATTTACTCGGATCAGCTTGTCTAACCAGACGGATTAAACCAGCAAAACGCACTTGCTCTGAGCTCCTTTGTGGGTTCCGACCTGGGGCAGGCCTCGTGGACAGGAGGGCCGTGCCCTCAGGCGCTCATCTGAGGCCCCGGCCACTTGGCTGGAGACTCCCTCCGCCCCGCCCCCCCGCCCCCCCACTTCCTGGCCTCTGGAAAGGCCTGCAGTCCCCCAGGGGCGCGGTGGAAGGGCCCCTCCGGCTCCCGCTCCGGGACTGCGCGTGTTCCTCGTTCACGCCTGTTCTCCATGTGTTTCTGCGCGTGACTTACAGCAGGTCGACCCTGGGGCGCCCCGTGTCCCGCGCTCTCTGCCTGGATGTTGGGGGGGGGGGAAATCCTGGGGCGTCCTCTCTCCTACCCTCTCTGCCCGGATGCTGGGGGGAATCCTGGGGCGCCCCGTGTCCCGCGCTCTCTGCTGGGATGCTGGGGTGGGGGGGATCCTGGGGAGCCCCGTGTCCCACGCTCTCTGTCGGGATGCTGGGGGGGGGGGAATCCTGGGGCGTCCTCTCTCCTACCCTCTCTGCCCGGATGCTGGGGGGAATCCTGGGGCGCCCCGTGTCCCGCGCTCTGCCGGGATGCTGGGGGGGGGGGCGGATCCTGGGGAGCCCCATGTCCCACGCTCTCTGCCCGGATGCTGGGGGAGATCCTGGGGCGCCCCGTGTCCCGCGCTCTCTGTCGGGATGCTGGGGGGGGGGGGGAATCCTGGGGCGTCCTCTCTCCTACCCTCTCTGCCCGGATGCTGGGGAGGATCCTGGGGCACCCCGTGTCCCGCGCTCTCTGCCCAGATGCTGGGGGAGGGGATCCTGGGGCGCCTCGTGTCCCACGCTCTCTGCCCGGATGCTGGGGGGGATCCTGGGGAGCCCCGTGTCCCTCGCTCTCTGCCGGGATGCTGGGGGGAGGATCCTGGGGCGTCCTCTCTCCTACCCTCTCTGCCCAGATGCTGAGCCACAGGGCCGCTTCTGTCCACAAAAAGCATCAGAAGTCGTGTCTAGGGAGCTGGTGGTTCACGCGGCGGTTTAACAGGTCGAGAGGCCTGCTGGCCACCTGTGTCCCCAAGCGACCTATTTCCCGCTCGAGTCTGCTGGGTATTTCGCTAATTTCTCTCGTCGTCAGGCCATCGTATGATGATTATAAAAACATACACGGACACCTTCATTGATTTATTTACTTATCTTGAATGTTTATTTTTGGGGGAGAGAGAGAGAGAGAGCGAGAGAGAGCGAGCCAGCAGGGGAGGGGCAGAGATAGAGAGAGAGCATCCCAAGCAGGCCCTGCAGTGAGCCCCACGCGGGACTCGAACTCACCAGCCTGAGACCATGACCTGAACCCAAGTCCGAGGCTCAAAGGACTGAGCCCCCCAGGCGCTGATGGGAGTCATTTCGCTCACACTTTCCGCCTACAAGCCACTGTACGTAACTCATAAAAATACACAAGTACACGCAAATTAGTTTCCCCTGTGTTTTATAGAATTCTGTAGCTACGCATACTTATAATGTATATACTACATGTTGTGGATTATAATTCTAGATTTCCACACAGACATTAATTCTTTTTTCTCTAATTTTCTTAAATTTTGTATTTATTTTTGAGAGAGACACACACACACAGAGTGTGATCAAGGGAGGAGGAGACACAGAATCGCGGAAGTGGGCTCCAGACTCTGAGCTGTCAGCGCGGAGCCTGATGCAAGGGTTGAACTCAGGAACCATGAGATCTTGACTTGAGCCAAAGTCGGATGCTGAACTGAGCCCCCCCCAGACTATCCCAATGTTTTTTTGTTTTTTTTTAATCAGAAGTCGTGTGTCTGTGGGAGGCTGGGATGGAAAAAGGAATGAAAAGCTGATCCGAGGGGAGGGGCGGTGCCGTCAGGTGGGTCCCCCGTCTCCTGCCTCCTTCCCACCCCCCTCCATGTAAGAACACAGGTGAAGGGCTCCAGCCTCCTTCATCCCCCAGTGCCGCTGTCTGTGGGACGACCTGACCCGCAGTAAAACAGCAGTGCTCCTGCCCTGGGTCCCTTCCCCCACCCCTGGCTGGTGCTCAGCAGCCTGGAGGGACACACCCGCCTCGTGCCAGCCCCAGCTGGGCAGAGCCGCGTGACGCTGACCCGGTCACCTTGGTCCGCCCGGTCTGCCTCCCCGCCCCCCCCCCCCCCCATCCTGGAGGGGCCAGGCCCTGCGGGGCGCGTTTTATGTGTCAGCCTGGCCGCACAGCCCTGGCAAGGACACCGTGTTTGTTCCCAGCGACCTTGACCAGCCACGTGCCTGGGCCGCCGCGCGCAGAGCTCAGCCCGCCCGGAGTTTGCACACCCACAAGTGTGCCCGTAAACCAAGGACCCGGGCGGAAAGCAACAGGCCCATAACATCAGAGAGGGCGCAGAAAGGTCCATGGGTTCCACGCACCGCTCACCCTCCCGCGTCTGTGTCTGCGGGAACTTCTTGTGGCAAAACATCCCCAAAATAGGAAGAGAACGTGTGACCTCCGTACTATATGTCCTGAGCTTTCTTTTAGTAGGAATATTGTGAAAAAACGGGCTGCCTGGGTGGTCCGGCAGTCACGCGTGTGACTCTTGACTTTGGCTCAGGTCATAATCTCACGGTTCGTGGGTTGGAGCCCCACACGGGGCTCTGAGCTGACATCATGGGGCCTGCTTGGGATGCTCTCTCTCTGTGTCTCTGCCCCTCCCCTGCTTGCACTCTGTCTCTCTCAAAACAAAATACATAACTTTAAAATGAGGAATTTTGGGCAAAAAGTATGTTTAGAGGAGTCAGACAAAGAACGGATAGTGTGTGGGCACACAGTGCATAGGAGTTTCAAAGATCTTTGGTCTTGACGCATGGAGGAGGTTGGAGTTCTGTGGCTGACCTGAGCCCGACCCTCCAGGTGACATTCATTCACTCATTTTTTTTATTTTTTATTTTTTTAATTTTTTTTTTTCAACGTTTTTTATTATTTTTTTTTTGGGACAGAGAGAGACAGAGCATGAACGGGGGAGGGGCAGAGAGACAGGGAGACACAGAATCGGAAACAGGCTCCAGGCTCCGAGACATCAGCCCAGAGCCCGACGCGGGGCTCGAACTCACAGACCGCGAGATCGTGACCTGGCTGAAGTCGGACGCTTAACCGACTGCGCCACCCAGGCGCCCCACATTCACTCATTTTTGAGAGAGAGACAGAGCACGAGCAGGGGAGGGGCAGACAGAGAGAGAGAGAGACAGAGAATCGGAAGCAGCCTCCAGGCTCCTAGCTGTCCGCACAGAGCCGGACGTGGGGCTCGAACCCACGAACCGTGAGATCGTGACCTCAGCCAAAGTCAGACACATACTCCGTTGAGCCACCCAGGCACCCCACGCATGGTCTCTTAAAATGCATTTTCATTAAAATCTTTCTTTTAATCAATAGGCCCATTTCTCAGATGCTCTGGGGAAGCAGATTTAAGCATCGACTGCCCAGCAAAGGCTGGCCTCCGGCTCCTTCCAACCGCTGGCTTAATTCTTAGCAATGGGGACCTTTCTGAGCCTGCCCACAGGAGGCGGGAAACGTGAGCCTCTGCAGGACCCCGCCCACCCTGCGTCCCCCCACCAGCCCCTTTCGGGCATCCTCTCCCCCTTGCCCGTCTCAGGGGGGGGCAGTCTCCCCAGACCGGCTGTCCCCAGGTACACGGGGTTCTGGGCTTCTGGTGTTGGAGACGCCGCTGCCCTCTTGGGTGGCACCCACGCACACACCCCCCGCCCCCCAACCACAGAGACACAAAGAGCACAGAGTGGAGTGCCTGAGTCGACCCGCCGCGGAAAATCGTGTTCTGGACAGCGATTAGCGATGAGGGAAAGAGACTGTGTGTCTTCCTTCGTCCCAGAAGCATTCTCCAGGGACCATGGGTCTCAGTGCTGCCCGCTGGGGTGGTCACTGGGAATCCAGGCGGAGCGCAGGAGCCGGGGGAAGGGGAGCGGACCGGAGGGTAA
This sequence comes from Neofelis nebulosa, assembly GCF_028018385.1. Classification (NCBI taxonomy): domain Eukaryota; kingdom Metazoa; phylum Chordata; class Mammalia; order Carnivora; family Felidae; genus Neofelis; species Neofelis nebulosa. The sequence goes on along the minus strand of NC_080800.1, from coordinate 1,060,960 downwards.
CCGCCCCCACCTGCTTAGGACGCTGGCTGCACAGAAGCACTTCATGCCAGGTCCTGGGCCTGGAGTCCCAGTGTCATCCGGGGTGAGCAGCTGAGAGGCCCTGGAGGTCCCTCCCCCTACCCTCCCCTGCCGGGCGGTGATCATCACTGCCAGGGTCCCTTCCAGCCCAGACGGGCTGATGCTGTTCTCACCTGGGAGCGCCCAGCTCCAGCCCCCTGAGCTAACTGCCTGGTCCCCGGCGAGCATCCCCACCACCTCCCGCTGCAGAGCCCCTTGGCTGCTCCTGGTGGCCGTGGGGCTGTCCGGGGACATTCTCCACTTCCTGTCCCTGCGAAGCCTCGAGAATGTGCCAGAACCTCCAAGCGCCCCCCCCCCCCCACAGCCGTGCTCAGGGGCCCAGACCCTGTCACCGTTTAAGCTACTTCCGAGTGCCCCCCCCGCCCCCCACCGCAACAGGGTCAGCGTCTGCATTGCCGGCCAGCCTCAGGCGCCCTGAGCAGGACCGGCCTGTCCTGGAGGTCAGCACAGAGCAGAGGCGGGCGTTGGCAAGGACACGGCGCACTGGTGCCCGGGGCTTTCCCGGGCGCTTTGCGGGCACTGATCCATCCGGTGCCAGAGTTTTTCACCTGCTACTGGGGACACGGGAAACCACAGTGTGGCAAGCACAGAGAAAAGGGGAAGGAAGCAGAGGGCAGAAAGGAAAACAAACAGGAAGACAGTCCTCGGGTGAGGATTGCTCCCAGGATGTTCTCGAGCTTCCAGTTTACAGCACGTAAAACTGAGCAAATGATGCGTTTCCTACTCGGGACGTTCGCTTGCGAGTCAGTAAAAAGCTCACCACGTCTTAAGCCGTCTGGGCTGGTGAGCCTCCCCGCAGGGATGTGCTGCTGGGGGCGCAGGGGGGTGGCGGCTCATGCAGGCACGCGTGTGCGCAAAGGCGGGCGCGTGTGTGCCACGTGTGCGGCTGGGGGAGCAAGGGCCCCCTGCGGGGAGGGCCACCAAGGGCACGGACGGGTCCTCCAGGGGGACGGGGCGCCCGCACAGGCTGGACGGTCTGGGGTCTCGGGCAGGGGGGCGCGCCAGCCTGGGGGGTGTTCCGGTAAAGGACGGGCGGGGGCAGCCACCGGTGCAGCCCGAAGAGCCTCAGGGTGAGCGTGGGGGTGGTGACCGGACCTCGGGCGTCGGCAGCGAGGGGTCGCGGCTCAGACAGGGCTTTGGGGGGCAGCCTAAGGGCCGCGGCGGAGCACCGGTCAGCGAGAAGAGGCAGGAGGTCGGGGTCAGGGCCCGAGGTCTTCGGGGCGAGCGCTGGGGTCGAGACCTGACCTCGGAAGGTCAGCAGGGAGAGCCCAGGGTCGCGGCTGGCGCTCGGGCGTCTTCGGCACGAGCGTGCAGGTCACAGCCGGGCATCGGAGGTCGCCGGGACGAGCGCCTCGCAGCGTCTGGGAGGAACCCGAGCGCGGGAACCCAGCGCCCCCCCCAGCCGTCTCCCTCCGCCGCGCGCTGCTGCCCCCGCGTGACCTTGACAAGGTCACGGGGCCGGACGAGCCAACCCCCCGCCTCCACCCGGCCCGTACGGCGCATGGGCGGGGCCCGGCTCCCGCCAGGCCCCGGGGCGAGGCGCGCGGCCGGCAGCAGCGGCGCGACCAATGGGCGCGGCGCTCGGGGCCGCGGGGCGGGGCGCAGAGCGGCTCCCGGCAGGCCGCGGGGGCGCGGCGCGCGAGGAGGGGCGGGGCGCCGGCGCGCGGCGCAGCCAATGGTGGCGGCGGGCGGGGGCGCGGGGCGGGGCGTCGTCCCCTTAGCGGCTGCGCGCTGGCCGCCCCGTCTTTTCGGTCCCGGCGGCGGCAGGGCTGAGCCAACGGCGCCCACCCTCCGGCTCTCCGCGCCCGCAGCCCGCACTCCTCCCGCCGTGCCGCCCGCCCCGCCACCATGACGGAACAGGCCATCTCTTTCGCCAAGGACTTCCTGGCCGGAGGCATCGCCGCCGCCATCTCCAAGACGGCGGTGGCCCCGATCGAGCGGGTTAAGCTGCTGCTGCAGGTGTGTGTGTGTGTGTGTGTGTGTGTGTGTGTGCGCGCGCGCGCGCGTGCGGGGACGGAGGCGGGCGGGCGGGGGTCGGCGTGCGCCCGGTGGGGGGCCCGGGGTCCGGGAGCGGGGAGGGGGCATCAGGCCCGGCGGGCCGCGTGCAGCGGAGCCTGCAGTCGGGCGGGCGCCGGAAGTGCGAGGCCGCGCCGCTTTGTCCGCGCGCCGCCGGGTTCCGGGGCCGGGCCGGGCGCGCGGGGTCACGTGGGCGCTGCTGCAGGCGTGGGGGCGGGCCCGCGGGCGCGCAGGCGCGGTCCGCGCCGGGAGGGCAGTGGCGCGCGTGCGCCCGGGGGCTGGGGGTTGGGGGCGGGTGACGGAAGAGTCGTTCCCGTGGAGCGGCTTCTGCCGCCGGGAGCGGGAGTGGCGGCGGCCCGGCGCCGCTCGGGGGCGCGCCTGTCCTGGGGCCCTGTTGCCAGCGCGCCCGCCCGCCCGCCCGCCCGCCCTGCAGGTGCAGCACGCCAGCAAGCAGATCGCCGCCGACAAGCAGTACAAGGGCATCGTGGACTGCATCGTGCGCATCCCCAAGGAGCAGGGCGTCCTGTCCTTCTGGAGGGGCAACCTGGCCAACGTCATCCGCTACTTCCCCACGCAAGCGCTCAACTTCGCCTTCAAGGATAAGTACAAGCAGATCTTCCTGGGGGGCGTGGACAAGCACACGCAGTTCTGGAGGTACTTCGCCGGCAACCTGGCGTCGGGCGGGGCGGCCGGAGCCACGTCGCTGTGCTTCGTGTACCCGCTGGATTTCGCCAGGACCCGTCTGGCCGCCGACGTGGGCAAGTCGGGCACCGAGCGGGAGTTCAGGGGCCTGGGAGACTGCCTGGTCAAGATCACCAAGTCTGACGGCATCCGCGGCCTGTACCAGGGCTTCAACGTGTCGGTGCAGGGCATCATCATCTACCGGGCGGCCTACTTCGGCGTGTACGACACGGCCAAGGGTAAGCGCGTGGGCCCGGCCGGCGAGGGATCGGGGTGGTTCAGACGCAGAGGTCCGCTGAGTGCCCGGTGTGCTTCAGATGCGGGGGGGGGGGGCGAGGGACCAGGGGGGTTTCACAGTTGTTGATGTTCCGCTGGCTTCTTGGGTGTGTAGAGGGTGGTTCTGTCCGTGTGGTCTTATGTCACCTTTCTGTGCGTTGAGATTCCACGTTTTTAAAAAATTTTTAAAGTTTACTTACTTATTTGGGGAGGGACAGACAGGATGTCAAGCAGGTTCCGCGCTGTGAGCACAGAGCCCAGCACCCTGGGTTCGAACCCCCAGACCCTGAGATCATGATCTGAGCCGAATTCAAGACACGTAATTGACTGAGCCAGCAAGGTCGTCCCTCACTTTTTTCTTACAAGGATGTCCGTCCTGCTGCTTAGGGCCCAGCCCGCTTTGATGACCTTACTTTCGCTTTTTAACTTTTGTTTTGTGTTTTTTTTTTTAAGACGCTCTGCCTCAGTACAGCTCGATTTCTACCTGCTAGGCATTGGGGCTCTGCTGTGAGTTTCAGGGGCTCACAGTTCACACCCTGAAAGCAAGCTGAGAGCAGCTGTCATCAAGGTTTGGGGGGGTCTTTGCAACAGAGCAGCCTCGCGTTGGGGCGCCTGGAGGGCTCAGTCGGTTGAGCGTCTGACTTCAGCTCAGGTCGTGATGTCACGGTTCGTGGGTTCAGGGTCTGCGTCCCCACTCGGGCTGTCTCAAAAATAAAGGTCCAAAGGGGCGCCTGGGTGGCGCAGTCGGTTAAGCGTCCGACTTCAGCCAGGTCACGATCTCGCGGTCCGTGAGTTCGAGCCCCGCGTCGGGCTCTGGGCTGATGGCTCGGAGCCTGGAGCCTGTTTCCGATTCTGTGTCTCCCTCTCTCTCTGCCCCTCCCCCGTTCATGCTCTGTCTCTCTCTGTCCCAAAAATAAATAAATAAATAAATAAAAAAAAGTTGAAAAAAAAAATAAAGGTCCAAAAAAAGGACAGCCTCGCGCTGTCTGGCGTGACCACTTCCAAGGTTCGCCCGGCCCCTGCTGTAGAGGGAAGTCAGTCGCAGGCACTAAGCATGGGTCTCTGGGACTGTACCGTGGCCTGCACGTGGCTTCAGCACGCCCACCCTCCTCCCCATCGAGGCTCTGTGGCCGAGCCCGTCCTGATACCTGGTCTCCGTGACCCGTTGCTGGGAACCCCTCGAGGGGGCAGGGTGGGCAGCACTAGGCCTAACGTCGGCTGCTGACCCCGCAGGCATGCTCCCTGACCCCAAGAACACCCACATCGTGGTGAGCTGGATGATCGCGCAGACGGTGACGGCCGTGGCGGGCGTGGTCTCCTACCCCTTCGACACCGTGCGGAGGCGCATGATGATGCAGTCGGGGCGCAAAGGAGGTATCGTGTGTCCGTTCTGGTGGCCGGATGACAAAGTCCGAGAAACCCTTCCTGGCGGGAAGGGCGTCCTGGTCGCAGCCTTTAAGGGGCTCGGGTTCCTCACGTGAGCCGCTTCCCACACCGCTTGGGGCAGCGTCTGGTTCCAAAGTGCGCCGGCTTCGCGGGCACGGGAGGCCGTGCTGAAGGGCGCTACTCTTGTGCCCTCAGCCCTTGACCCCTGGGTACCGGCTCGGTCCCTGGTCTCCCGAGTGGCCAAGGGCCTCGCATGGTTCCCGAGGTGGGGGTGGGGCCCGAGTTCCGCATTCCTCCTCGACCATGACAGTGGGCCGGCAGGGCTGTGAGCTGGGGCCATGCGTGTGCGCCGCCTCCCTTTTCTCCCTGACGAGGAACCACGTCCCCCGGGTCGCGGCAGCTGGTTTCACTGCCTGCCACGTGCCTTTCGTGGTTCCCGTAACGTCGTCTTCACAGTAACCTCCCAGTAAGTGTCGTCTCTCTCTTACAGCCGACATCATGTACAAGGGGACCCTCGACTGCTGGCGGAAGATCTTCAAAGACGAAGGGGGCAAAGCCTTCTTCAAGGGTGCGTGGTCCAACGTCCTGCGGGGCATGGGGGGCGCCTTTGTGCTCGTGCTGTACGACGAGCTGAAGAAAGTCCTCTAGGCTCCCCTCCCCCGGACGCAGGCACCGAGGGAATTCTGTAGAATACTTGTAACTGTTACGGACCAGTGATCTTCGAGAAATTCCAGGGTCCCGGCCCCGGCCAGATCGCCTCTAGAGGCCTGGGGCAGGTTCTAAAGGGGCTCATTGTGATCGACCATTGGCACCAGATTCCATGTATTGATTGGGGGGGAGGGGAAGGAGGACGTCTGTCTTCACGAGTCCGCAGGCAGGCAGGCAGGCAGGCAGCTCGGCCACAGACCTTAGAGTCCAGGTGCTTGTGGGACCTTAGTTGTGTTTAAGTATTTATTTAAAAAAGAATCATGTCTCCATTTGTACTATTCTCTTTTGCACAGCCGAATATTTGCAATTATGTTTCATGTCGGGCATTCTGCAAAACCATAAAAAACGGGACAGAGAGAGAGAGACTCTGGTGGTTTGTTTTCAGCCGAGCGTGCCGGGAGGGGGGGGGGCGGTTCCTCCGGCAGCCCAGGCAGCGGGACGGGTTGAAAACAGTATCCGCCCTCCTCGCTCCCCCTCAAGTGCTGTGCTGTAGCACCTTGTGCTAAGAAAACCCCAGCCCAGAAAGGGCCTCCAGGACCCGCGTCCCATGGCCCACGTTCCCCCTGGCTCCTGCGGGGACCCACGTGTCTGGGCACCGGTCAGTGTGGGAGACGCCCTGCAGGCTGAATGTTCGGTCCTGGCGTTGCGTCCGCCTGTCACGACGGCCACCCGGGGTACGCAGGCCGACCCGATGCGAAGCACCGCTCCTGGGCTGCGGGGTCCTGGCCGTGGGAGGCGGGGCTCCTCAATTTGAAGACGTTGGTAAATGCAACCGTCCTTTCTGCCGCAATTACGGGTCCCGTTAGACACGAGGGAATTTGGGTCGCGAGGCAAGTTAAAGAGAGGCCGGGATCTGTGCGGCCTCCTTGGGGACCTCGCGCTCCTGACCTACTTGACCGGTGCTGCTCTGGCCGGGGGGGACCTGGGTCTTGGGTGCGGGCTCCCGTCTGGATCCGTGTTCGGGATTCGGAACTGCCTGTTCGCTCTTTGGCTGAGACCAACCCTCCCTCTTGGCCCCGAGACCTTTTTACCTTTTTACGTGTAAGTGACACGTCGCCAAATAGCCACCTGTGCCGGTGGCCTCGGGGCATTCAGGAAACTGTGCTTTGGCTACGGGGTGGGGGGGTGGGGGTGTTGCCCTCCCGAGGGGCCCCCTGATGCCGCCCTGCCCTGCGCCCTGCCCTGCGCGTCTCTGGGTGCGTGGCCACGCCCTCCATCCCTGCGTCTCCCCCACGCACTGGCCACACGGTAGTGACCCCTTTCTGCCCTAGTGACCCCTTTCTGCCCGGATGCCCTGTGCCTTCACTGCGGTGGTCGTGGAGCCTGTCGGTCCTTCCTGGTTACCTGGGGTGTGGAGGGCTTACAGAGAAGCCGGCCATGATCCCACTCCGGAGTCCAGGGGGTGGCCGGAAAAGGGCTTTATTTAGGCAACGACCCCCCACACCGCCTTTCTTCCCTCCTGGTGGCAGCTCCGTGAAGTTGCGCCGGCTGGTCGTGCCCTGGTCCCCTGGTCCCCCGGTCCCCTGGTCCAACACCAAGCAGGCCGTCCAGGCCCCCCCCCCCCCCCCCCCCCCCGTGTCAAGGACGAGGTCTGCGCCCCAGCGTCACATTTCTCCCAGAACCTGCACCTCCGCCACCTGGCAGTCCTCCCGGCTTGCTCTGCTGGCCTCCCAGGCCACCTGCGCGGGTAATGGGGGCGGGGGGGGGGGGTGTCGTCAGGGTAAAACAGAGCTGCGGACTCTGGGGGTGTGGGTCCCTGCGGCTTCGGGGCCCGCACCTGGGGCAGCGCCCAGCTCCTCCCCTGAGCGTCACCCGGCAGCCTTCGGCAGTCTACAGCCCGGGCCCACGGACCAGCATCGCGTGCCCATGCGCCGGGCTATGAGCACCTGTGCGCAGCACCCCCCCGCCCCACCCGCGCAGGGAGCGGGACATACCAACTTGCTGCTGTGCAGGGTGTCATTGATGGGGTCCTTCAGGTGCGGGATCGGGGGAAAGAGTTTCTGCAGCACCGAGTACCTTGGAGGAGACAGACAGACAGACAGAATCACGTCCTCAGAATCCGGAACGGAGGGGGCAGTGTGGGCCACAGGACGCCAGCCCGAGGGTGAGGGCCTAGGGCCAGTGATGGGGGGCGGGGGCAGGGCTGTGATCTCTACGGGAGCGGGGGGGGGGGGGGGGGGGGGCGGCGGGGACCTGGGGTGCGTGGTCTCTACTTTCGGGCTGAGGAGGGGAGGCACTGGGCTGGGGTGGGGGAGGGGGTCTCTACCTGGGGTGAGGGGTATGGTCTGCGGGGGTGGGGGGGCAGACGGTGCTCTTTCCCGCGGGGCGGTGACTAGGGGGTGTGGTGTCTACCGAGGGGTGGGAGGGAGGAGAAGGGAGGGGGAGGAGGGAGAAGAGAAGGAGGAGGGAGAGGAAGAGGGGAAGGAGGAGGACTAGGAAGGGGAAGGGGAGGAGAAAAAGGAGGGAGGATGGAGAGGAGGGGAAGGGAGAGGGAAAAGGGAGGGGGAAAAGGGAGATGAGAAGGAGGGAGAGGAGGAGGAGGATGGAGAGGGGGAGGGGAAGGAGGGAGATGAGAAGGAGGAGGGAGAGGACAAGGGGTCAGGGAGGAGGAGGAGGGGGAAGGGGGGAGGAGGGAGGGAGGGGGAAGAGGGAGATGAGAAGGAGGACAGAGAGGAGGAAAAGGGGAGGGGGAGGAGGAGAAGGAGGAGGGGTAAGAGGAGTGGGGGAGGAGGAGGAAGGGGAGGGGAAGGAGGAGGGGGGAGGACAGAGGCAGAGTGGAGGGGAAGGAGGAGGGAGGGCGAGGAGTGAGATGAGAAGGAGGAGGGAGAGGAGAAGGAGAGGAAGAGGAGGGGAGGAGGAGGAGGGGGATGGGGAGGGCGAGGGGGCGGAGGGAGATGAGAAGGAGGGGAAGTGGAGGGGGAGGCGGGGGGGGGGGGGGGGAGGCAGAGTGGAGGGGGGGAGAAGGAGGAGGCTTTCCGGACCCTCCCTCCCCCCCCCACCCCGTCGTGCAATGACATTGGGGGACCGGGAATGTGGACAGCGATGAGAGTCCCCCCAGCGGGGACACGTGGGGACACGCAGGCCAGCCTGGCTGCGCCCGCGGACTCGTAGTGACGGTCCGGGGACACGGGGGTTCTGAGGGCACGGCACCGGGACCGGCGTCGGCAGGGACCGGATGGCACCACGGGGTCCAGGCTCACACAGGGCCGGACCCGGCGGCGGGGTCGCGCCGCCCAGCAGCCGGGACCCGCCTGCGGCGGGGGTGGGGCGGGGGGCTCAGGGGGCAGCGCGCTCACCTTTGGCACAGCGCGACCCCCAGCCCCAGGGCCAGCAGCGCGCCCAGCGGGATCAGAGCGGAGGTCAGCCAGTCTCGGAAGTGCGTGTCCTTCCCGAGGTCGCACTCTAGGGGAGGGGGAGGGGCGCGTCGGCGTGTCCCCGGGGTCGTGGTTCCTCCAGGAGCCAATGCTTCCCGCCCGCCGCCCCCCTCCCCCATGCGGCAGGCTCTCGGTGCGCCCAGGAGGGGACAACGTCCACCTGCCCCTGCGGGGGTCCCTCCCACCGGGCCGGCTGCACCAGCCCCAGCGCGAGCCCCAGCCCCCAACCCCAGGCCCCAGGTGCCAGCCGGACAGGCTCACACCCCAGCCCCCAGCCCTCTGCCCTCTGCCCCCTGCCCCCCAGGGCCCAGCTGCAGCCCAGCCCAGTCCTTAGACGGCGGCGAGCTTTCCCTGCAGCCTGTCCAGCACAGGGCCCACCGGGTACACTGTCTTCTAAGCCCTCGGGCTCCCCGTGACAGCGGGGGGGTCCCTGTGGGGAGTGCCACCGCCTAGTCCCACAGGCTGGGTGGCCTAGCAGCAGATTTGTGTGCCTTGCAGAGCCCTGGAGGCCGGGGCTTTGAGTGCCAGGCGGGGCGAGGCTGGTTCGTCCCGACGCCCTTCTCCTTGGCTGGTAGAGGCCGTGCTGTCCCTGTGTCCGCACCTGGCCGTCCCTCTGTGCGTGTCTGTGTCCTCAACTTCTCTTCTTGAAAGGACCCCAGTCCTGTGGGGTCAGGGCCCACCCCACTGACCTCGTTTTACCTTAATCCTCCCCTCAAAGACCCCACCTCCAGATACAACCACATTCTCAGGTCCTGGGGGGGGGGGGGGGTGGTGGTGGTGGTGAGGACTTCAACATATAATTCGCGGGGACACATTTGAGTCCACAACAGAGAGTCTGCAGAAATGATCACGTCCAGATGAGGCCCCAGTGGAATACGATGGACCCTGATCCCATGACTACTGTCCTTATAGAGACAGGAAATTGAGACAGAGAGACACAGGAGAAGCCACATGGAGACAGAGGCTGAGACACGAAGCACGTGGCCACAGGTCCAGGGACACCTGGAGCCCTAGAAGCTGGAAGAGGCAGGAGGGACCCTGCCCTGGAGCCTCTGGAGGGAGCACAGCTCTGTCCCGTCTGGACCTCAGTGGCCCGGCCCTGCCTGGATCTCAGTGGTCCTATCCCCCTCTCCCCCCTCCCCCGGGATCTCAGTAATCCTGCCCTACCTGGATCTCAGCAGCCCTGCCCTGCCTGGATCTCAGGGGTCCTGCCCTGCCTGGATCTCAGAGACCCTGCCCTGCCTAGATCTCAGGGGTCCTGCTCCTCGTGGATCTCAGCAGGCCTACCCCGCCTGGATCTCAGGGGTCCCGCCCTGCCTGGATCTCAGAGACCCTGCCCTGCCTGGATCTCAGGGGTCCTGCCCTGCCTTGGATCTCAGTGGTCCTATCCCCCTCCCCACCCACCCCCACCCCCACCCCCGGGATCTCAGTAATCCTGCCCTGCCTGGATCTCAGCAGCCCTGCCCTGCCTGGATCTCAGGGGTCCTGCCCTGCCTGGATCTCAGAGACCCTGCCCTGCCTGGATCTGAGGGGTCCTGCCCCTCCTGGATCTCCGTGGCCCTGCCCTGCCTGGATCTCACTGGTCCTGCCCCTCCTGGATCTCAGTGGTCCTGCCCTGCCTGGATCTCAGCAGCCCTGCCCTGCCTTGGATCTCAGTGGTCCTATCCCCCTCCCCACCCACCCCCACCCCCACCCCCGGGATCTCAGTAATCCTGCCCTGCCTGGATCTCAGCAGCCCTGCCCTGCCTGGAGCTCAGGGGTCCTGCTCCTCCTGGATCTCAGCGGCCCTGCCCTCCCTGGATCTGAGGGGTCCTGCCTGCTTGGATCTCAGAGACCCTGCCCTGCCTGGAGCTCAGGGGTCCTGCCCCTCCTGGATCTCAGCGGCCCTGCCCTCCCTGGATCTGAGGGGTCCTGCCCTGCCTGGATCTCAGAGACCCTGCCCTGCCTGGATCTCAGGGGTCCTGCCCTGCCTGGATCTCAGCGGCCTTGCTCTGCCTGGATCTCAGCAGCCCTGCCCTGCCTGGATCTCAGCAGCCCTGCCCTGTCTGAAACTCAGTGGTCCTGACCCTCCTGGGTCTCAGCGGTCCGGCCCTGCCTGGATGTCAGTGGCCCTGCCTGGATCTCAGCGGCCCTTCCCTGCCTGGAGCTCAGTGGTCGTGCCCCTCCTGGATCTCAGTGGCCCTGCCCTGCGTGGATCTCAGGGGTCCTGCCCTGACTGGATCTCAGTGGTCCTATCCCCCTCCCCACCACCCCCCCACCCCCACCCCCGGGGTTCTCAGTAATCCTGCCCTGCCTGGATCTCAGCAGCCCTGCCCTGCCTGGATCTCAGTGGTCCTGCCCCTCCTGGATCTCAGCAGCCCTGCCCTGCCTGGATGTCAGTGGCCCTTCCCCGCCTGGATCTCCGTGGTCCCTGCCTGGATCTCAGGGGCCCTGACCCTCCTGGATCTCAGTAGCCCTGCCTGCCTGGATCTCAGACTTCCTCCGGTCTCCAGAGGTGGGAAAGCACAGATTTCTGTTGTTTCCAGCCCCTCCCCGGCCACGTGCGGTCATTTATAGCAGGAAGCCCAGGACCCTAGTGACCGCGGTTCCCTACGTGTTACCACTGAAATGGGATGTTTTGGGGGCAGCCGGCGGGGAGGGTCTGTTTTCAAACGTGCTCAGGGAGAAGTGGCCGCTCTTACTTTGATGACAGCCTTCTGCTCAGGCCCTGAGCCCTGCCCTGACGTGTGGGATAAAAGGGAAGGACCCCCCTGCCCTGGACGCTCCGCTCTCACCAGCCCCGGGGTGGGGGTGGGGGTCCGCCCGCCCTCCGCTTCCTCCCACCCTCCGCCTTGCCAGGCCGCCTCTTCAGGGGCCTGTTGGGTCGGTGCTTCCCTGACCCGGGGCGGCGCCCCCCGCGTCGAGCGCCCGCCAGGGAGTCGTGAGAGGGCGCCCCACTCACCAAAGCGCCGGACGGCGCTCCACTCGCTCCAGGTTTTGCGGAAGCGCGCGTGCGCCCTCAGCCTCACCGCGTAGTTTCCGGGGTTGGGGAGCGCGAAGTAGCTGTCGGGCGCCTGCGGTTTCCGGGAAGGGAAGGCCGTGCCCGGTGGGCGGGGCGCTCCCCACGTTCGCGCGCCAGGACTCTCGCCCGAGCCGGCCGTCGTGGGGGCAGGCGCGCGCAGGCGCGGCGGGGGGCGGGGGCCACGTGGATACCGGGGGGCTGCGGCCGCGCGCCAAGGAGCCCCCGGGAGCTGGGACAGAGGCCTGGGACGCGGTCCCTGCGGCCTCCGGAGGGAACGCAGCCCCGCCCCGCACGCCTCTCAGGCGACAGGTGTCCAGGACCCCGGGACCACAGCCCCCAGCTGTGGTACCTGTTGTAGCCCCCGCCCCCCAGAGAGAGAGAGGGTCCGGCCGCAAGGTACGGCCCCCCAGAACCTGTGGACGGGACCTGAGTCGGAAACAAGGTGTGTGCAGGTGTGAGTGAGGGGTGGGAGGGGGGCTCAAGCTGCATGAGGGGGGCCCTGAAGCCAATGACAGGTGTCCTTGTGAGAGACAGAAGGGGGGACACAGGCACAGAGGAGAAGCCCCGGGAAGGCGGAGTCCCAGCTCCGTGCGCCCCCCAGCACTGCGTAGGGGTGAGTGGGGCCCACACGCACAGCCCCGCGCAGGGGAGCGGAGGGAGCGCACTAACACACGGCCTGCCCTTCGTGATGCCGAGTTGGGGGGTGGGGGGCTGGGGACACTCACCTTCTCGGTGTAGGCGGGATCTGAGCCCTGCAAAACAAAACCAGAAGGCGGTGGGTGCCCGCTGCTGTCCCCTGAGAGGGACCCTTGTTCTGTGAGCCCTGTGGTTGGGTGGGAATCGCCAATATAATGTGCGAATCAATATGACCGTAAAGGAGAGATTGACTGAAAACTATGTGGCCTTGGAGTCCCGGGAGTGGGGGGGGGGGGGCGGGGGGGGGAGGTCAGTTGCTTAAGCGTCCGGCTTTGGATTTCGGCTCAGGCCATGATCTCACAGTTCGTGGGTTTGGGTCCTGTTTCAGACCCTTTTTTGGTTTTTGGTTTTTTGAGAGAGAGAGAAAACGCACGGGAGCGGCAGAGAGGGAGGGAGAGAGCGAGAATCCCAAGCAGTTCCCCACCGTCAGCACAGAGCCCCCTCGGGCCTCGAACCCACAAACGGTGACACCATGACCTGAGCCAAAATCCAGAGTCGGATGCTTGGCCGACTGAGCCACCCAGGCGCCCCTGTACCTGGTCTTATAAAACAAAAACAAAAAAACAAAAAAAACGTAGAATTAATAACGTTTGTGTTTTTGACCACTTGTACGTTTGCAGAAACATGACGTATCATCACTAGTGAACTATAAACAATACATAGAATATACAAAGAAGTAAAGAAAAGTGATACCTTTAAGTCAATAATTGAGTATGAAATACTAAGTAGCTCCAAACGTTTGCTCATTGTCCTTCAATTTGCAGACTTAAAATTTTTTAAATTTATTGATTGATCATGTCTGCACCCAACGTGGGGCGCGAACTCACGATCCCTCAGATCAAGAGTCACATGCTCCACGGACGGAACCAGCCAGGTGCGTCACTCACTAGACATCACTCTGCATTTTCTATGCCTCTGTGTATCCACGGGATGCCCCAGGGTGGCCCTTGTGTCCGGCTGACACTCGTGGGGGGTCGGATTCCACAGCGTGGATATATTTTGTTCATCCCTTCTCTTGGGTCATTCCCAAACACAGCTGCTGTGACCAGTCAGGGCCCCACTCTGCTGGGATTATGTTTACACTTCTCTGGGAGCCACACCTCGCAGGGGATCTGCTGCCTTGGTAAGCTGGAACCGAAGGCTCTTCCAAAGCGACTGCGCCATTTTTTAAGTAAAGGATATGGTTTTATCCTGGCTCTTGCAATGCGGAGAATGTTCATCCATGAGGAACATCTCATAGAAGAAGGAGCCACCTGCGGGTTTCCTGAAACGGGCCATACCGTTCAAAATGGCCACGAGTTAGTGGCACAAAAGTGTTCCAGTCAAGTGGGTGACAACCTGGCTGACACTGGGTTGGGCCAGACTTTGTCATTATCGCAGATCTAATGGGTGTGGACCAGCCTCTCCCTGCGGTTTCCATTTTCTCTGCTATCTTTTCATGTATTTATGGGTCATGAATACATCTTCTTTGGGGAAGTGGCTGTTTCAACTTTTTGCCCTTTGGGTTTTTTTATACAGTTGTTTATCTTCTTGGTATTGACTTGAAAGAATTCCTTATCTACCCTAGACGTGCGTCCTTTGACAGACAAATGCGGAACTGGTTTCTTCCACGTGTGACCTGCATTTTCAATTTTACCTCTGTCTTTTCAATAGCCAACACTGTTACTTTTGCTAAAGCTAAAAAAAAATTTTTATGCTTCATATATTTTTTTTGATGATTTTTAGACACACACACACACACAAAAACTTAAATGATCTTTACTTTTTTCCATTTTTTGTTAGCTTTTTTCATTTTATGTAGAGTTTAGCTTCTATTTATTTTTAAATTTATTTTTGCTTATTTTTTATTTAATGTTTAGTTTTAAAAGATTAAAAACAATTTTTTTTGGTTCATATTTGTGTGTGTGTGTGTGTGTGTGTGTGTGTGTGTCTTTATCTGCTTCCAAACCCTCAGGGTATAGATTCTGGAGAATCTAGAATTTCCAGTGGGGGCAAGCATTTACCTTTTGTATTTCAAGTTCGTATGTAAATCTGTGATTAAAGTGGCTTGACATTTTCCACTCCATGACTGAATAGGATGTATTACACATTCCAGTGATGTTGGGCAGACTTAATCTCTCTAGGGAAGAAAAAAAAAATTTTATGAGTAAAACAAATCAATATTTTTCATCCCCTAGAAGATACTTAAATTTTTTAAAAAATATTTAGTTATTTTTGAGAGAGAGAAAGGGAGAGAGAGACAGGGCATGAGCAGGGGAGGGGCAGAGAGAGAGGGAGACACAGAATCCGAAGAGGGCTCCAGGCTCTGAGCCGTCAGCACAGAGCCGGACATGGGGCTCGATCCCACAAACCGTGAGGTCATGACCTGAGCCAAAGTCGGACCTTTAACCAACTGAGCCCCCCAGGTGCCCCTAGAAGATGCCTTTAAAACAGGCTTCTTACAAATGCAGGGGAGGCAGAGAGAAGGTCATTTCAAGGTTGAAGACGGGGCAAAACACCAAGACAGATGCCTGACAGGATATCTGGTTGAATGAGGGCCAGCTGCTCAGACACCAGCCTGCGAGAGACCCCCGCCCATCCCGAGATCCTTCTGGAATGCGCTCCTAGGTCCGGACTACACCTCACGTTTTCCCCTTGGCCACACGTCCACTGCTCTCCTGTCCGCCCTTGGGGCTGCTGGGACCCTCCCGTCCGTCTGTCCCCCCTTCGGGGTGCCGTTCCGGGGCTCTGCCCCCAGCTCTCCCTCCAGAGGGTCGGCCTCTCTGTCCCCAAGGCGTCAGTAGCTTCCTGTGTGACCGCGTCTGAGACGACACCACGGGTCCGACCTCCACGAGGAGCCCAGCCCTGCGTCCTTGCCCGACTGTCCTGCGGTCCGCCTGGACCCCTGGCAGAGAGCTCCCCGCAGGGTGGTCTCCAGCTCGGGGTCTCCTCGTCTTTTTCTCGCTCCTGCTCCCCCTCCTCGCCTTCGCCCTCCTCCTCTCCCTCCCCCCTCCTCCCCTCCTCTTGCTCTCCCCCTCCTCTCCCTTCTCTCCTCCTGCTCTCCATCCTCCTGCTTTCCCTCTCCCTCCTCCTCCTCCTCTCCCCCCACCTATGATGTCACCCTGCACCCAGCCTCCTTCGGTCCCTTTCTACCCCAGCAGCATCCACAGAACCCACTGCAATTCCGTCCTGGGAAACAGTCTCAAAAGCGGCTCCCCTCGCCCCTCCCTGCAGCCATCCAGGCCGTGCCCGTCTCCTGCTGCCTTGCACTGGGACCTTCGGGAATGGCCTTCCCCCCTCAGGACCAGGACGCCCGCGGCCAGCAGCCTGCTTGGGAGGACGCGCCCATGGCAGGGCCGGGAAGGGAGGCCCGGGCGGCAGGGACTTCCCAAAGAGCGGCCGCTCAGTCCCGCTGGGGAACCACCCTGCGGACGAAGGAACGTACCTGGTAGGAGCCCCCCAGCCCAGGGCGAGGGAGCTGGGTTACTCACCAGCCCCTACAGCTTCCGGCCAAGCACCTGCTCAGGGGCTGAAAGGCTCGGTCAACACATAGCACCCACGTGCAGGGTCACGTGCAGGCCCGGGGCCCCGCGGGGCAGGAAGGGCCAGGGCGAAATGCCACTTAACTTCTAAGGAGCTCTGCAGGGGCTCCTGGGTGGCTCAGGGGGTTAAACATCCGACTTTGGCTCAGGTCATCATCTCCCGGTTCGGGGGTTTGAGCCCCGTGTCGGGCCCTGTGCTGACAGCTTGGAGCCTGGAGCCTGGTTCGGATTCTGTGTCTCCCTCTCTCTCTGTCCCTCCCCCGTTTGCTCTCTCTCTCTCTCTCTCTCTCTCTCTCTCTCTCTCTCAAATAAATAGTGTCTTTGCAGATACAGTAAGTGAAGGCTCTGGGACGACCTCCTTCTGCATCAAGGTGGCCCTAAATCCGATGACGACTGTCCCTATAAAAGTCAGAACAGGAGACACAGACACAGAGGGGAAGCCCCAGGAAGACGGACGCAGACACGGGAGGGACGCGGCCACGAGCCCAGGGACGCCTGGAGCCCCAGAGGCTGGAAGAGGCAGGAAGGACCCTCCCCTGGAGCCTCAGGAGGGGGCACAGCCCTGTCCTGCCTGGATCTCAGACTCCGATGCTCCAAGCCTCGTGCTTTGGGATCGTTTGTTAAGGCAGCAGCTGGGAACCAACAGTCCCCCCGGACCCGATTCTCCGTGTCAGTGGGCGATGTCTCTGATACTCTGAGACAGCCGCACCTGCGGCCCGGACCTGGCCAGTCCACGCCCAGAGACGTCGCTGTCCGTGGCCCCAGGCTTGGGTTCTTGGTCTCCTGGTGCCATCTGGAAATCGCTCATAATGGTATGGCACGAATTCCCCACGGCTGCCACAGCAAAGTCCCACAAACTGGTGGCTTGGGCCATAGAAATGTGTCCTCTCCCAGGTCTGGAGGCCAGAAATCTGAAGTCCACGTGTCCCCAGGGCTGGTTCCTGGTGGAGGCTCACAGGGAGACTCTGTTCGAGGCCCCTTTCCCACTGCGGGCGGCTGCTGGGGAGGCTGGGCGTCCCTGGGCTGGACACACGTCACCTGTCGCTGTGCCTTCCTCCTCTCCTGGCCTTCTCCTCCGTCCCGGCCTCGGCCTCCGCGTCTCCTCCCCTTTGTACGGGCAGCACCGTATTGGATTGGGTGGGGGCTGCCTTACTGCACGTGCAAAGACCCTGTTTCCACATGAGGCGCCTTCGCAGGCGCCCGGGGGGTGGCCAGATGTTTGCGCAGCACAACCGGCATCTTCGAAGTCGTGCAAGTGAGGTCCTGGTGCGTCCGAGGAGGCTGAGGCCAGGCGCGTTCCCAGCTGCGCGCGTCCCCGCCGGGCGCTCACACACGCCCGGAGCAGCCCAGCGCGCTCCCTGCCCGCCCGTGCAGGGAGCCGCGGGGTGGACACGGGGGCGGGGGCGGGGGCAGCGTGCGCGGCGTCGCACGAGGCCTTGGACGCGGTGCCCAGGCACCCGCGAGGGAGCAGCGGACGCAACACAGCGTCTCGGCCCCAGGGGAGGGAGTCCTCGGGCGCAGGAAAAGGCCCCCCGGCTTTTCCAGTAGGAGGCCTGCTTTGTCCCCTCTGAACCCCCGTCTCAGCTCAAGCGGCGGCTCACTGCCCCCGGCCCCCACGTGACCCCGCGCTGCGCGGTGCGGGCCCCGGCTTCTCGGGGCTGGCAGGGGCCACAGTGCGGAGAGGGGTCCGCTTTAAGGGAACGAGCCAGAGAGGGCTCTGCTAAGGTGGGGTCCGCGCGCCCCGAACCCGAAGGAGGGTGAACACAGGGCCTCGGCGGGCGCCGCGAGCACGATACTGAGCCCCCCAGACTCATGGCGGGAACACGTGCCATCGCCTGCCCTGACCCCCCCCCCCAAGAAGGTGACCCCCTGGGGAGGCGATTAGGCTTAGGTGACGTCATGAAAGTGGGCCCCCCCCCCCCCCGGATGCTTTCCTGGCTTCCCACGAAGACCACACGGCTCCCTTTGTCTGTGCCCCGTGCGAGGTCCCGGCGAGGAGGGGTCCCCAAGCCAGGAGGACGGTGCCCCCCGGGACCCACATGCGCCCCCAGAACCGTGAGAACCCCCCCCCCCCCCAGGACTCACCGATTCTTGCTAGTTCCACAGTGAGGTCCGAGCACGGGATCCTCGCGCCCTTGCTGGTGCCCTTCACCAGGAACTGGACGTGTTCCCTGAGCCGGGACACGTCGTCGAAATGACACCGGATGTGTGTCCCCCGATCGTCCACCCCGTACCGGGGACACTCCTCCTCCTCGTAGGTCCTGCGGCCACCGGCGGGCACTCAGCAATGACCCAGCACCGCCCCCCCCCCGCCCAGCACAGCAGGGGCCGCCAGCCGTGACCCAGCGCCCCCTCCCAAGCCTGGCGCGGCTGGGGACACAGCTGTCCCCCCAGGGGCCCCGGCGCCCGGTCGACCCAGCCTGCCGCGCCTGCGGCCGCGCCTACTTGAGGTCCTGCCAGTACAGGCGATACTGGACGTCCCCGGGGGCCGCGCGGCCCGCCTCCCAGCTGCACGTCAGGAAGTCCACGTCGTGCACCCAGCAGCCCAGACGCTGCGCCGCCGCCTCAGGGTGGCCCTCTGTGCTTGCAACGGGCGGGAGACAAAAGCACGTCCCCGTGAGCACGGGCGCCAGCGTGTCCAGGCCCCGGGCGAATTCACACACACTTGCAGCAACAAACGCGGACGCGTCCTGCGCCGGCTGGCCTCAGTTTCCCCCCGCGGCTTGACTCAGTTTACCCCCTGTGGCTTGACTCAGTTTCCCCCGTGGCTTGACTCAGTTTACCCCCTGTGGCTTGACTCAGTTTACCCCCTGTGGCTTGACTCAGTTTCCCCCGTGGCTTGACTCAGTTTCCCCCGTGGCTTGCCTCAGTTTACCCCCCTGTGGCTTGCCTCAGTTTACCCCCTGTGGCTTGACTCAGTTTACCCCCTGTGGCTTGACTCAGTTTACCCCCTGTGAGTTGACTCAGTTTCCCCCGTGGCTTGCCTCAGTTTCTCCCCGTGGCTTGCCTCAGTTTACCCCCCGTGGCTTGACTCAGTTTCCCTTGTGGCTTGACTCAGTTTCCGCCGGGGCTTGCCTCAGTTTCCCCCGGGGCTTGACTCGGTTTCCCCCCCGTGGCTTGACTCGGTTTCCCCCCCGTGGCTTGACTCGGTTTCCCCCCGTAGCTTGACTCGGTTTCCCCCCGTGGCTTGACTCAGTTTCCCCCCGTGGCTTGACTCAGTTTACCCCCTGTGGCTTGACTCAGTTTCCCCTGTGGCTTGACTCAGTTCCCCCCGTGGCTTGACTCAGTTCCCCCCGTGGCTTGACTCAGTTTACCCCCTGTGGCTTGACTCAGTTTCCCCCGTGGCTTGACTCAGTTCCCCCCGTGGCTTGACTCAGTTCCCCCCGTGGCTTGACTCAGTTTACCCCCTGTGGCTTGACTCAGTTTCCCCCGTGGCTTGACTCAGTTTACCCCCGTGGCTTGACTCAGTTTACCCCCTGTGGGTTGACTCAGTTTCCCCTGTGGCTTGCCTCAGTTTCTCCCCGTGGCTTGCCTCAGTTTACCCCCCATGGCTTGCCTCAGTTTACCCCCCGTGGCTTGACTCAGTTTACCCCTTGTGGCTTGACTCAGTTTCCCCCCCGTGGCTTGACTCAGTTTCCCCCGTGGCTTGACTCAGTTTACCCCCATGGCTTGCCTCAGTTTACCCCCCATGGCTTGCCTCAGTTTACCCCCCGTGGCTTGACTCAGTTTACCCCCCGTGGCTTGACTCAGTTTACCCCTTGTGGCTTGACTCACTTTCCCCTCGTGGCTTGACTCAGTTTACCCCCCGGGGCTTGACTCAGTTTCCCTCGTGGCTTCACTCGGTTTCCCTCCGTGGCTTGACTCACTTTCCCCTCGTGGCCTGACTCAGTTTCTCCCCTCGTGGCTTGACTCAGTTTCCCTCACTGGCTTGCCTCAGTTTCCCCCGTGGCTTGCCTCAGTTTCCTCCACTGGCTTGCCTCAGTTTCCCCCCGTGGCTTGTCTGAGTTTCCCGCCATGGCTTGCCTCAGTTTCCCCCTGCGGCTTGCCTCAGTTTCCCCCTGGCTTGCCTCAGTTTCCCCCCATGGCTGGACTCCGTTTCCCCCCATCAAGCGCCTCTTGAAAACAGCCGAGCTCTCTCTGAAACGCAGGTCACCATGCACGCGCTCGGGACACGGGACCCTCGTCCCCGAGGCCCGGGGCCCACCTGGTCCCCCGATCGCCTCGCGCCCCTCCCCTCCCGGCCTCAGCCCTGCCCACCATCCCCGTGTCCTCATTTGCCCAGTTCGCTTCCAGAAGCCCCCGCGGACGACCTCCTTCCGCGTGCGTGGACCGCCCCCCCCACCCCCCACCCCCGCCCCGCGGTCGCGTCCTTTTGTCGCCACTCCCCGCGGAGACCCCGCGGCAGAAGTGGTGACGCCTGCGTCTGTGGCGCCAGCTGGCGAGGGGCGGCCCACGCCCTTCCGTGCCGAATCCCCGCTGCCCTCACCTGGCCTGGGGTACAGGATTCCCGTGGAGAACGGCGGGTCTCCGGTGGAGGCGACCGTGAAATTCGTCACCTGACACGAGGAAAGTACGCGGAACTCGCAGTAACGCTTGTCGGTGGCCTACGGGGAGCGCGTCACGTCGGGCCCTGTCGCCCAGGGCGTCAGAACCCCGGACGCTTCCCGCCCTGAGCCATGCGCCCTCGGGCTCCCGCGACCTTCTCGGAAATCCCGGCCACGTGCACGGGCTTCTGCACGAGGCGGGACGGGACGGGCGGTGCCTGTCGTGGGGTCTCAGCACGGCCGAGTCGCAGACCCCCAGACGCGGGCCCCCGGGGCCACGGTACCTGGTGGGGACCCCCCCACCCCATCTCCCAGCCCAGCCCGCAGGAGAACCCCCACGACTGCGACACCAGGGCCGGGCGGTGGCTCTCGGGTCCCCGGAGGACCCCCGGTGCCGAGGTCGAGGTCGGGGGACGAGCCTACCTTAGTGATGAACCTCGAGTTGATGAAACAGCCGATCTCAGACACGTTTCCGCTCAGGTCCCAGGTCAACCTTCTCGTCTCCGGCTGCATTCGCAGGTTCTTAATCGGCGACTCGGGATCTGAAACGAGGACACAGGGTCGCCTGAGGTCACAAGACGTCCCGCCGCTGAGGACTCATGGTCCGTGGCTTCGAGCCCCGTGTGGGGCCCTGGGCTGACAGCTCGGAGCCTGGAGCCTGCTTCCGAGTCTGTGTCCCCGTCTCTCTCTCTGCCGCTGAGACCCAGACGCCCATCATTTACTTGGTGAGGTTTTCTCCGGGGTCCCTTTGAAGGTCCCACAGGTCCCACAGGACATGACTTTCATAAACGTCCACCTCCTTTACGGCCTGTGAGTATGATGATTGCTCATCAAGATCAACGACCTTCGTTTCATCAGCAAAACCAACCCACGCAAACACCTAGGTTTCCGCCTTGGGGTTCTCGCGACACATAAGGATAATTTACTCCTTAACAATTAAAAACAAAAAACATAAAACCCCGAAGGGCGCCCGGGTGGCTCAGTCACTTCAGCGTCTGACTCTTGAACTCGGCTCAGGTCATGATCGCACCGTTCCTGACTTCGAGCCCCGTACCAGGTCTGTGCTTACGACGCGGAACCTGCTTGGGAATTTTCTCTCCTTCTCTCTGTCTCTCTCTCGTCTCAGAAATAAATAAACAGTAAAAAAAAAAATAATAAGAAAATGCACCAAGGGAAATTTTTTCTAAGTTGAAAATGTAATTTTTAGAAACTTTTTTAGGTTTATTTGTCTTCGGGACAGACACACGGGAAGAGCAGGGGAGGGGCAGACAGGGAGGGAGACACAGAATCCGAAGCAGGCTCCAGGCTCTGAGCTGTCGGCACAGAGCCCGACGCGGGGCTCGAACCCACGGACCGCGAGATCATGAGCTGAGCCGAAGTCCGACGCTGAACCGACCGAGCCACCCACGTGCCCGGAAAACGTTAATTTTTAACAGATTCTTATGCCTCCAAATTTACGCTGAGTTCTGCCAGCTCAACATCGAACGTCATTAAAACGGGTATGAAAAATGAAGTAATGAATCTTAATTTTAGCAGATCTTTATCATATTTTACGTGGTGTTTATGAAGAACATCAATAGCTATAAAGGATCCGATATTTAAGGAAGAAATAGTATCCTGTGCACAGACTTTCAAAAAAGAAAGGAAAGGATGGGAAGTATTTTGCGACTTCGTTTTCGGAAGTCATCGTCACCCCAACATCAAAATCGGAGATATGAAGAGGAAACGCGAGGGGCGCCTGGGTGGCTCAGTCCGTGATGCGTCCTGTTTTCGGCTCGGGTCGTGATCTCAGGGTTCCTAAGTTCGAGCGCTGCGTCTGGCTCTGTGCCGAGCGTCGGAAGGCTGCTTGGGATTCTCTTTCTTCCCCTCCCCTGCTCGTTCTATCCCTCTCTCTCTAAATAAAGAAATAAACTGAAAAATTAAGAAATATAAGAAAATAATAAAAGCAAACTCAAGGCCAGTACCCTTTATAAATATAGAAATCCCTTAGTCAATAAAATCCAAAAATACATAAAGCCGGTAATACCACGCGACCCAAGAGACTTACTCCGGGAATACAAGGTTCTTTTAACCATGAATAGAATTCACCCCATTCACAGAAAACTAATAATCTCCATAAAAGCAGGAAACAAAAAAACGACTGAATTTAAAACCCATTTGGGATTAAGGTATCTAAGCAAACCAGGAATGGAAGAAAATTTCCTTACCCTGATAAATCTATGAAAATGTTTCAGCTAATTCAGACTCATTGGTGAAAGACTAACCACTTCTACTTAAGGCTAGAACCGGGCAAGGCATGTGATTTCGACACTTCCTCAGTGGTGCTGCCTGGATCTTGGGGGTCCTGCCCCTCGTGGGTCTCAGGGGTCCTGCCCCTCCTGGGTCTCAGGGGTGGTGACCTGCCTGGATTCCAGTGATCCTGCCCTGCCTGGATCTCAGCGGCCCTGCCCCTCCTGGATCTGAGCCTCTGGTCCCCGGAACTCTTCAGAAATAACTGCCCGTATTTAACGTCCCCAGGCCCTGGAATTTTGTCCTGGCCTCCGTCGCAGACCCTGACAGCCGCCTTCAGGGGACAAAGACCTTCGTCTCCGTCCCCACAAAGCATGTGAATCTCACTCGCGCTAGAGGAAGGAGTGAACGTCTAACGGGTTGTGAAATCTTGTGGCTGTCCCCCCCACCCCCTGCTGCTCACAGCGCCCCGCCTGATAAAACGGCCGAGGTGAGGCGGGGACACTGAGGTGCTCCTGCAGAAGTAAGACGCTTGGCGGCCCGGAGCCCCGCCCACCTCTGCGGGCGCTGGGAAAGAGGCGCCTGGGCCCTCTCTCGCGCCCCCTGCGTCCTGGGAACCTTCCAGATGGCGCCCGGTCTGCAGGCAGACGGCCCTGCGTTCCCTTGGGTCACTATTGAGTCTGCCTGTCCTTTCCTGAACCCTGGACCCCCCTCCTCCAACCCCCTCTCCCCTCCTGCCCCCTCTCCTCACCCCAGTCCCTCTCCTCCTCCTCCCCCTCCGACCCCCTCTCCCCGCCTCCTTCCCCCAGTCCCTCCTGCCCCCAGTCCCTCTCCCCCTCCTTCCCCTCCCACCCCCTCTCCCCCCGTCTTGCCCCCTCCCCCCATCTCCCCCCCCTCCCCGCAAAGCCACGGAGCCGCAAACACCTGGACAGACGCGCACAGCGCTCGTGGGTTTCCGCCTCACCTTCGTCCTTGTGCAGCAGACAGCACGCGGGCGTGAGACACAAGGCCAGCCACAGGAAGGCCATGGCGCTCGGCTCCCGCGTCCCCGACGGCGCGCACTGGAAGAGAAGGGACCCTCAGCGCGCGCCGTGCGGGGCGGCGAGCCCGGGGCACCGCGGGCGCAGGGCGCACGGAGGGAGGGAAGGCTCCGGCGGGTCTGCGTGGGCGCACCCCTGCGCGCGTCTCCTGCGTGTGCACGCGTGGGGCCAGCCCTGGGGGGGTAGGTGTGTGTGTGTGCGCGTCCGCCGGCCGGCAGAGACCCCCCCCCCCCCCCCCCCCCCCCCCCCCCCCCCGAGCCCGGAGCCCGCTCCTGGCTCCCGCCTGGCCCCACCGGGCCGGGAAACGCCGCGGGGCAGAGCGGGGGAAGGAAGTGCAATTAAGATACGAAGTCAACACACACCCGGGTTCCTGGGCCGACAGGGTTACGGGGAACTGGAGGCTGCCCGCCCCCGACGCCCCAGCCGGGACTGCTGGCCACGGTCGCCAGGGTCGCGACAAAGCCCGCGCGCCCACCTGGCCCTCCTGGGCCCGCACCTGCGTGGCCGGGGCCTCCCGCTCTCCCTACCGACCCCGCGCGCGCGCCCCATCTCGTCACGCGCGCCCCACCTCGTCACGCGCGCCCTGGCAGCCGGCGCTCTGTGCCCCGCAGAGAGTCGCCCGCGAAACGTGCCACCCGGTCAACCCCATCCGGAAAATCTCTGCCGGGATGGAAGAGCTGGGGCCACCGACCCCGACACCTGTGCTGGGCATTCACAGCCCCCGTCACAGGACCCAACATGGACCCCACCCAGGGGTTTCAGCTCGTCTCCCGAGCCTCTCTCTCGCAGTTCTCCCGTCTCAACGCCCGAGAGACCCCCTCCCAGGAGAGGGGGATGGTAGGAGCCACGATTGCCTCTGGGTTAGTAATAGAGGGATTGTAGTGGGTTTGTAATACAGGGATTGTAGCAGGTTAGTGATACGGGATTGTAGTGGGTCTTTAATACGGGGGATTACAGTTGGTTTGTAATAGACGGATTGTAGCGGGTGTGTAATAGAGGGATTGTAGCGGGTGTGTAATAGAGGGATTGTAGCGGGTGTGTAATAGAGGGATTGTAGCAGGTCTGTAATACAGGGATTGTAACGGGTTTGTAATACAGGGATTGTAGTGGATCTGTAATACAGGGATTATAGTTGGTCTGTAATACAGGGATTGTAGCGGGTGTGTAATAGAGGGATTGTAGTGGGTCTGTAATAGAGGGATTGTAGTGGGTCTGTAATACAGGGATTGTAGCGGGTGTGTAATAGAGGGATTGTAGTGGGTTAGTAATAGAGGGATTGTAGTGGGTTTGTAATACAGGGATTGTAGCAGGTTAGTGATACAGGGATTGTAGTGGGTGTGTAATAGAGGGATTGTAGTGGGTCTGTAATACAGGGATTGTAGCGGGTGTGTAATACAGGGATTGTAGCGGGTCTGTAATAGAGGGATTGTAGTGGGTCTGTAATACAGGGATTGTAGTGGGTCTGTAATACAGGGATTGTAACGGGTTTGTAATACAGGGATTGTAGTGGATCTGTAATACAGGGATTATAGTTGGTCTGTAATACAGGGATTGTAGCGGGTGTGTAATAGAGGGATTGTAGTGGGTTTCTAATACAGGGATTGTAGTGGGTCTGTAATACAGGGATTGTAGTGGGTCTGTAATACAGGGATTGTAGCAGGTTTGTAATACAGGGATCGCAGTGGCTCTGTAATACAGGGATGTAGCCCGTTAGTGACACAGGGATTAGGGGGAAGAGAGGAAGGCATCAGGCTCCCTGTGTAGCAGGGGACCCCCAACCCCATTCACCGTGAGCCAGACTTCAACGCGACGTTCACAAAACGTCGGTGCGGAAACGCAGAGGACGAACGATGGCGCTTTCGAACCCGTGGGCGCAAGGGCGGCCTGGGGCTGAGGTTCCCGCGGACGTGGGGCGCTCCGGGCTGCGCCCAGCGGGACAGGCGGTGCCCCCGGGGACGTGACTGCGCGGGGGTGGCGGATGGCGCGCACGGGCCCCCTCCCCCCCACAGGAGGGGCCAGCGCTGAGCGCCCCAGGGCGGGACCGGGGCCTCCCCAGACACAGCCCGGCGTCCCCATGTCGTGGCTCCGTGGCCCGCAGGACCTCAGTCACCACACGGGACCCGCGGGCGTCCGTGGTCTTTCAAGCGGATCCACTCATGAACAGTTTCCTGCAGGCGAATCCCCATCAAAATGCAAGCAGGGGGCCAAATGGCACAGTCACCACGTCTCTGTGGCTCCGGAATGTTCCAGGCCCCCCCAAAGGAGACCCCGCCCCACGAGCTCTCACTCGGCTGCCCGTCCCCAGAACTGAGAGAGAGAGAGAGAGACAGAGTGAGCAGGGGAGGCGCAGAGAGAGAGGGAGACACAGAATGGGAAGCAGGCTCCAGGCTCTGAGCGGTCAGCACAGAGCCCGACGCGGGGCTTGAACCCACAAACCGCGAGATCATGACCTGAGCCCAAGTCGGACGCTCAACCGGCTGAGCCCCCGGGGCGCCCCTGTTGTGCACAATTTTTATAAACGGGATTGCACACCGTAGGGTCTCGTGGGCCTGCTTCCGTCCCTGAGGATGGAGTGCTCAGGTCTATGCAGCGGTCACAGCTTTGCTGCTTTTCGTGGACCAGTGGTGTTCCCCTGTGTGGACGGATCACACTCTGCACGCGTTGCCCCTCCGGGAGGGATTCGTGTGTAACAATCCCTCCAGGGCGCGTGGAGTCCCCCTCCCCGGGGGGCGGGGGGACGCCCAGGAACCTGGGATCCGAGCCCCCAGGCCCTCCCGGCTGGGCTGGGCTGCACGCGGGGACCAAGCCACCCCCAGGGGCGCAAGTGAATTCTAGCACGTTCCCCAGTGGACCTGACAGCCGCTCGCGCGGTCTCCAGCACCCTTACCTGCGCTCGCAGACCCGCCGCCTGCCTGGGGTCCCTCGTGCAGCCTGCGCTCGGGATGTTCCCCGGGACGCGGAGAAGGTCCGCGTGCGTCCCAGCCTGCGCGCCGGTTGTTCCCCTGTCCCCGGGACGCGGAGAAAGTGCGCGAGCGGGAGGCGGCAGCCGGCCTGGGGGGCCCCCCCGGGACCGCGGACTCCTCACTCGTCACTCCTTCCTCGCCTCCTCGCCTCGGAGGAAATGTCCCCAAATAGAAACCAAAGCCCAAAGCTGGCTGTCGCTTGCCTCTCGGGGACTTTATAGTCCCCGCCAGGGGCCCCACCCCAGAGGCCTGACCCGGGCACGGTGGGCGTGGTCGGGGCCTGCCCGAGGACCCCCTCCCTCCGATGGCGCCTCCCTCTCCGTGCCTGTGTCTCTGCCTCAAAACCGGGGGACAGCCGCTGTCTCAGGAATGTGTCAGCCGCTTTCCCAGGAATGACCCTCTTTCTTACAAAACTGCTGTTTTCCTGTTCTCCTTCCTCTTTGTGACAATCCTAATTGCTCCTAAGCGCCCAGGCCGGCGGGGGCAGCTTCCTGTCCGGCCTCTGGATGGCCGGGCGAGTGGCTTCTGGCCGGCTTCCCTGCAGGTCCCGCTGGAAACTCCCTCGTGCCCTCTGACACCGTCCCTGTTCGGGCTCCGGGTCCCCTGGTCAGGTCGCTGCCTGGGGCTTATGGGGTCAACTGCGCCCTCCAGACGGAAAACGGACCCCAGCTGCCTGGGCAGCTGAGATCGTGATGGCCCCGGGCCCAGCGGCGCCGGGACTGAGCCCGTCCAGCCCCTTCCCTTCACCCCGCTCACCGCCATGACTACATGTGGCCTTCCCCAGGCTCAGGACCCTGTGACACGGGAGGGGTCACCAGAAGTCAGTCTGACCCACCTGCAGGGACCGAGCATTGAAAAGGGGTCTTTTCGAAGCAAGTGAAGGATCTGGGAGGAGCCCATCTTGGATGAGGGTGAATCCAACGACAGGTATCTTTACAAGAGACAAAAGAGGGGACACAGAGACACAGAGGAGAAGCCCCGTGAAGACAGAGGCAGAGACGGGAGGGAAGCAGCCACAGGCCCAGGGACACCTGGAGCCCCGGAGGCTGGAAGAGGCAGGAAGGGCCCTACCCTGGAGCCTCTGGAGGGAGCACGACCCTCCCCTGCCTGGACCTCAGCGGCTCTGCCCCTGCCTGGATCTCAGTGGCCCTGCCCCTCCTGGATCTCAGTGGCCCTGCCCTGCCTGGATCTCAGTGACCCTGCCCTGCCTGGATCTCAGTGGCCCTGCCCCTCCTGGATCTCAGTGGCCCTCCCCTGCCTGGATCTCAGTGGCCCTGCCCTGCCTGGATCTCAGTGGCCCTCCCCTGCCTGGATCTCAGTGACCCTGCCCTGCCTGGATCTCAGTGGCCCTGCCCCTCCTGGATCTCAGTGGCCCTCCCCTGCCTGGATCTCAGTGGCCCTGCCCTGCCTGGATCTCAGTGGCCCTCCCCTGCCTGGATCTCAGTGGCCCTGCCCCTCCTGGATCTCAGTGGCCCTGCCCTGCCTGGATCTCAGTGACCCTGCCCTGCCTGGATCTCAGTGGCCCTGCCCCTCCTGGATCTCAGTGGCCCTCCCCTGCCTGGATCTCAGTGGCCCTGCCCTGCCTGGATCTCAGTGGCCCTCCCCTGCCTGGATCTCAGTGGCCCTGCCCCTCCTGGATCTCAGTGGCCCTCCCCTGCCTGGATCTCAGTGGCCCTGCCCCTCCTGGATCTCAGTGGCCCTGCCCTGCCTGGATCTCAGTGACCCTGCCCTGCCTGGATATCAGTGGCCCTCCCCTGCCTGGATCTCAGTGGTCCTGCCCCGCCTGGATCTCAGTGGCCCTGCCCCTCCTGGATCTCAGCGGCCCTGTCCTGCCTGGATCTCAGTGGCCCTGCCTGGATCTCAGTGGCCCTGCCCTGCCTGGATCTCAGTGGCCCTCCCCTGCCTGGATCTCAGTGGCCCTGCCCTGCCTGGATCTCAGTGGCCCTGCCCTGCCTGGATCTCAGTGGCCTTCCCCTGCCTGGATCTCAGTGGCCCTGCCCTGCCTGGATCGCATCAGCCCGGCCCTGCCTGGATCTCAGTGGCCCTGCCCTTACTGACTCTCAGTGGCCCTGCCCTCCCTGGATCTCAGTGGTACTGCCCCTCCTGGATCTCAGCGGCCCTGTCCTGCCTGGATCTCAGTGGTCCTGCCCTGCCTGGATCTCAGCAGCCCTGCCTGGATCTCAGTGGCCTTGCCCTGCCTGGATCTCAGGGGTCCTGCCCTGCCTGGATCTCAGTGGCCCTGCCCTGCCTGGATCTCAGTGGCCCTGCCCTGCCTGGGTCTTAGTGCCCTGCCCCTCCTGGATCTCAGCAGCCCTGCCCTGCCTGGATCTCAGTGGTCCTGCCCCTCCTGGATCTCAGCAGCCCTGCCTGGATCTCAGTGGCCTTGCCCTGCCTGGATCTCAGGGGTCCTGCCCTGCCTGGATCTCAGTGGCCCTTCCCTGCCTGGATCTCAGTGGTCCTGCCCTGCCTGGATCTCAGTGGCCCTGCCCTGCCTGGATCTCAGTGGCCCTGCCCTGCCTGGGTCTTAGTGCCCTGCCCCTCCTGGGTCTCAGTGGCCCTTCCCTGCCTGGGTCTCAGTGCCCTGCCCTGCCTGGATCTCAGGGGTCCTGTCCCTCCTGGATCTCAGTGGCCCTTCCCTGCCTGGATCTTAGTGGTCCTGCCCTGCCTGGATCTCAGTGGCCCTTCCCTGCCTGGATCTCAGTGGTCCTGCCCTGCCTGGATCTCAGTGGCCCTGCCCTGCCTGGATCTCAGTGGCCCTGCCCTGCCTGGGTCTTAGTGCCCTGCCCCTCCTGGGTCTCAGTGGCCCTTCCCTGCCTGGGTCTCAGTGCCCTGCCCTGCCTGGATCTCAGGGGTCCTGTCCCTCCTGGATCTCAGTGGCCCTTCCCTGCCTGGATCTCAGTGGCCCTGCCCTGCCTGGATCTCAGTGGCCCTGCCCTGCCTGGATCTCAGGGGTCCTGTCCCTCCTGGATCTCAGTGGCCCTTCCCTGCCTGGATGTTAGTGGTCCTGCCCTGCCTGGATCTCAGTGGCCCTTCCCTGCCTGGATCTCAGCAGCCCTGCCCTGTCTGGATCTCAGTGGTCCTGACCCTCCTGGGTCTCAGTGGTCCTGCCCGTCCTGGATCTCAGTGGCCCTGCCCCTCCTGGGTCTCAGTGGCCCTTCCCTGCCTGGGTCTCAGTGCCCTGCCCCTCCTGGGTCTCAGGGGCCCTGCCCCTCCTGGATCTCAGTGGCCCTGCCCCCCCCAGATATCAGGGGTCCTACCCCTCCTAGATCTCAGGGGTCCTTCCCTGCCTGGATCTCGGTGGCCCTGCCCCTCCTGGATCTCAGTGGCCCTGCCCCTCCTGGATCTCAGGGGCCCTGCCCTGCCTGGATCTCCGGGGTCCCTGCCTGGGTCTTAGTGGTCCTGCCCTGCCTGGATCTCAGTGGTCCTGCCCCTCCTGGGTCTCAGGGGCCCTGCCCTGCCTGGATCTCAGTAGACCTGCCCTGCCTGGATCTCAGAGGCCTTGCCCTGCCCAGATCTCAGCGGCCCTGCCCCTCCTGGATCTCAGTGGCCTTGCCCTGCCTGGATCTCAGGGGTCCTGTCCCACCCAGGATCTCAGTGGCCCTGCCCCGCCTGGATCTCTGTGGTCCTGTCCCTCCTGGATCTCAGCATCTCGGACCTGCCTGGATCTCAGCAGCCCTCTCCCCACTCCTGCATCTCAGTGGTCCCGCCTGGATCTTAAACTTCAGTCTCCAGAGCTGGGGGTGAATAGATCCCTGTGGTTTAACCCCCAGTTTGGGGTCTTTGGTTACAGCCGCCCCAGGAGACTCATAGACCATCCACCTGCCATGGACCAGCGTCCAGGGAGCGGAGCAGCCCCACTTGGAGATGAAGCCTGTTCTCCCAGGAAGGCAAGGACCCGAATTCCCTCCCTCATCCATCCTCTGGGACGGGGCGTGGGGTGGGGGTGGGGCACCTGTTGGGAATGCAGGTGGGTCCCACATGTATACAGCAGGAGTGTGATGCACTCAGCGAACAGGGCTCTGGGACCCACGGCAGACGGTGGGGGTGGGGCCCCGACCGGTCAGGGTTCGCAGTGAGTCCGGAACAGGCATCCCCCACAGAACGGGCCCTGTCGTCCCGCTGAGCCCCGGGCTGGACCCCTTCCGGGGTCATCGTGCCCCCGGATGCTGTGGGCACAGAGGGCACAGAGCGTGGGTAGGGGACGGCCCAGGGCCAGGGGGCAGAGAGTGGCCGGGGAAGGCCAGGGTGGGGACAGGGGAGCAGAGCGGTCCGAAGAAAGAGGGAGTACCTGGGAGGAGGCAGGCTCCGTGGACAGGAGTGGACGTGTCGAGGGCTCCAGGGGCAGGGCGGGTTGGGCAGGTCGTCCCCCTGCGACAATGCACAGCTCCTTGGGGCTCTGTGATGAAGAGGGTGTGGCCAGAACCAGGAAAGTGACTCACAACCACCTGCGGGGTGGCTCCCCTCCTGGAGATGAGTTTTCCGCCCACTTCTCTCTTTCCTCCGGCACCCTCCCCCCTGCGCACGTGTCCCCTGTCACCCGGGAGAAAACCAGAGGGTCCGAGGACCGGGCACCGAGGCTGGGAGCGGCGGCCCCTCCAGAACACGGCCAGGAAGGCATCTTTCCGTGCAAATGCCAGACCCTTTCGTGGCCGGTTCCAGAACGCCTGGACCTTCCCGCTGGAGCCCCGGCCACTGACCCCGGCTGCTGGCTCACCTGTCCTGTCCCCCGGGCTGGCATGTGCCCAGACAACCAGATTTCAGAAAGTGGAATGTCAAGGCAAGGCAAGCCCCCGGGGGGGGGGGGGGAGGGTCTCCAGTGGGAGGGCTTTTGTCCTGAGGGTGACGGGGGGCAGCCCACCAGGACAGGGTGTGCACGTCTCGATGGTGGAGGAAAAGAGGACAGAAACGGGGAAGAGAAAGTGGGGAGACGGTGGGTGAGGCAGCTGGCAGTCGGGAGACCCAGAGAGACCTTCTCCGCCCAGCCGGGTCCCCTGTGCACACGGCCCCTGAACACCTTGGCCCCAGAATAGACCTTCTCCATGAGCCCAGCCGGGTCCCCTGTGCGCGCGTCCCCTGAACACCTTGGCCCCAGAATAGACCTTCTCCGTGAGCCCAGCCTGGTCCCCTGTGCACACGGCCCCTGAACACCTTGGCCCCAGAATAGACCTTCTCCGCCCAGCCGGGTCCCCTTGTGCACACGGCCCCTGAAACTCCAGCCCCAGAATAGACCTTCTCCATGAGCCCAGCCTGGTCCCCTGTGCACACGGCCCCTGAACACCTTGGCCCCAGAATAGACCTTCTCCGTGAGCCCAGCCTGGTCCCTCTGTGCACACGGCCTGTGCACACCTTGACCCCAGAATAGACCTTCTCCGTGAGCCCAGCCTGGTCCCCTGTGCACACGGCTCCTGAAACTCCAGCCCCAGAATAGACCTTCTCCGTGAGCCCAGCCTGGTCCCCTGTGCACACGGCCCCTGAACACCTTGGCCCCAGAATAGACCTTCTCCGTGAGCCCAGCCTGGTCCCCTGTGCACACGGCCCCTGAAACTCCAGCCCCAGAATAGACCTTCTCCGTGAGCCCAGTCTGGTCCCCTGTGCACACGGCCCCTGAACACCTTGGCCCCAGAATAGACCTTCTCCGTGAGCCCAGCCTGGTCCCCTGTGCACACGGCCCGTGCACACCTTGGCCTCAGAATAGACCTTCTCCGTGAGCCCAGCCTGGTCCCCTGTGCACACGGCCCCTGAAACTCCAGCCCCAGAATAGACCTTCTCCATGAGCCCAGCCTGGTCCCCTGTGCACACGGCCCCTGAACACCTTGGCCCCAGAATAGACCTTCTCCGTGAGCCCAGCCTGGTCCCCTGTGCACACGGCCCATGCACACCTTGGCCCCAGAATAGACCTTCTCCATGACCCCAGCCGGGTCCCCTGTGCTGTTTACTTAAGACTAACGTATCCGACGTATATCGATAACTTTCGCTGTGCTTAGGTGACCAGCCTTTGTCTTTCCGTCTGGTGGTGCCATAACCGGGAATGTGTTAGTCCTTCGGATTCAGGTGTGCTGAGCGGTGAACCGGGGGCCTGCGTCCGGACCATCCTGCGAGCGCCTGTTCCGTGCAGGGGGCGGAGGGGAGGTCCCCCCGGGGCGGCCCCAGGCCCTGTTGGCACGGACCCAGCCTCAGAAGTGACAGTGGCCCCTGGTACGGAGGAGCATTTTTGGAGCCTGCTTCTTGGGGGCCCCGGAGAATTCTCTCCATTCTTCACTGCCGATTCCTTGCCCACAGTGTCCCTGCGACCCCAGCCTCCAAAGTGAGAAGGCCCAATTCTGCGGGGGCGGAGCTCTGGTCTGAGCAGGACCATCGGGAAGGCGGGTCCAGGTTCGAGGGGGCACCGTGAGGGTCTCTTAGGGACGGAGGGCTCGCCCCGCCCCCCGTAGGACTCGTGACTGCCCCAGCCTTGCCCGGGATGCGGGATGATGGGTGCAGCTCATGGAGAAGCGGGGGGGGGGGGGGGGGGGGGGCGGGGGCTGCGGGGGCTGGTCCCTGAGCTCCTGCCCGGGGCCCCAAGCCTCAGCAGAGGTGGGGCCCAGCGTGCAGCCGTCCTTCCTGTGCTTGGCACAGGGTGTGGGGAACAACCCGCTCCTCCCAGAGCCCAGGGCAAGAGCACAGTTGACGTGTGTCCCAAGTACCTGAGCTCAGTGCTGAGGTCACCGCTGCGCCCCTGGGGGCCTTCGGGGTCTGGTGAGAGGCTGGCCTCACGCTCCCATCACATGGGCCCGATGGCACGACCCCAACCCCTGTCGGTCGGATTCCCCCGAGGTGAGGGGATTCCCTGCTGAACTTTCCCAGCTGAAAATACAGCCGCCCAATGCTCGCCCCCTGACCCCGAAGGGGAGGGAGCTCCCTGCTCGAACACGCCCAGCCAGCTGCCTGGGGACGACCGTGCCCCCGTCCCTGGGGCTGGCGCCCGTTCTGTGCAGAAACTGGACCGTGGACACATTCTCCCGGAGACGCCTCGGGATGCTGCTTCCGGGGAAGCGGGCGTTCCCTCTGGGCCAGCACGCGGGGCCACGGACGCCCACAGCCTTTCCGACATGGGTCCCTCCCGGCGGTTGAATGCTGCTGCCCGAAATTTATGTCCCTTGGAGCATGTGAAGGGGACCTTACTGGGAAACGGTCTTTGTAGATGTGAATCAGTGAAGGATCTGAGATGAGCCCATCCTGGGTCGGGGGGCCCGGATTGCAATGACTAGTGTCCTTTTAAGAGACAGGAGGGGACACACAGGCACAGAGGAGAAGCCCCGTGAAGACAGAGGCAGAGACGGAAAGGACCCAGACACAAGCCCAGGGGCGCCTGGAGCCCCGGAGGCTGGAAGAGGCAGGAGGGACCGTCCTCTGGAGCCTCTGGAGGGAGCACAGCTCTGCCCACTTGGATCTCAGTGGGCCTGCCTGGATCTCAGTGGCCCTTCCCTGCCTGGATCTCAGTGGCCCTGTCCTGCCTGGATCTCAGTGGTCCTGCCCCTCCTGGGTCTCAGGGGTCTTGCCCCTCCTGGATCTCGGTGGTCCTGCCCCTCCTGGATGTCAGTGGCCCTGCCCCTCCTGTATCTCAGTGGCCCTCCCCTGCCTGGATCTCAGGGGTCCTGCCCCTCCTGGGTCTCAGTGGCTCTGCCCTGCCTGGATCTCAGCAGCCCTGCCCCTCCTGGATCTCAGCGTCCCTGCCCTGCCTGGGTCTCAGTGGTCCTGCCCTGCCTGGATCTCAGTGGCCCTGTCCTGCCTGAATCTCAGCGGCCCTACCCTGCCTGGGTCTCAGCAGCCCTGCCCTGCCTGGATCTCAGGGGCCCTGCCCCTCTTGGAACTCAGTTGCCCTGCCCTGCCTGGATCTCAGTGGTCCTGCCCCTCCTGGATCTCAGGGGCCCTGCCCCTCTTGGATCTCAGTGGCCCTGCCCTGCCTGGATCTCAGTGGTCCTGCCCCTCCTGGATCTCAGTAGCCCTGCCCTGCTTGGATCTCAGCAGCCCTGCCCTGCCTGGATCTCAGGGGTCCTGCCCCTCTTGGAACTCAGTTGCCCTCCCTGCCTGGGTCTCAGTGGCCCTGCCCTTCCTAGATCTCAGGGATCTTGCCCTGCCTGGATCTCAATGGTCCTACCCCTCCTGGATCTCAGTGGCCCTGCCCCTCCTGGGTCTCAGGGGTCTTGCCCCTCCTGGATCTCGGTGGTCCTGCCCCTCCTGGATGTCAGTGGCCCTGCCCCTCCTGTATCTCAGTGGCCCTCCCCTGCCTGGATCTCAGGGGCCCTGCCCTGCCTGGATCTCAGCGGCCCTGCCCTGCCTGGATCTCAGGGGCCCTGCCCCGCCTGGATCTCAGCGGCCCTGCCCTGCCTGGATCTCAGCGGCCCTGCCCTGCCTGGATCTCAGCGGCCTTGCCCCTCCTGGATCTCAGTGGCCCTGCCCCGCCTGGATCTCAGCAGCCATGCCCTGCCTGGATCTCAGCGGCCCTGCCGTGCCTGTATCTCAGTGGCCCTGCCCTGCCTGGATCTCAGCGGCCTTGCCCCTCCTGGATCTCAGCGGCCCTGCCCCGCCTGGATCTCAGCAGCCATGCCCTGCCTGGATCTCAGCGGCCCTGTCCTGTCTGGATCTCAGAGGCCCTTCCCTACCTGGATCTCAGTGGCCCTGCCCTGCCTGGATCTCAGCGGCCCTGCCCTGCCTGGATCTCAGGGGCCCTGCCCCTCCTGGATCTCAGCGGCCCTGCCCTGCCTGGATCTCAGGGGCCCTGCCCTGCCTGGATCTCAGCGGCCCTGCCCCACCTGGATCTCAGCGGTCCTGTCCCTCCTGAATGTCAGTGGTCCTGCCCTGCCTGGATCTCGGCGGCCCTGCCCTGCCTGGATCTCGACGGCCCTGCCCTGCCTGGATCTCAGGGGCCCTGCCCTGCCTGGATCTCAGCGGCCCTGCCCTGCCTGGATCTCAGCGGCCCTGCCCCGCCTGGATCTAAGCGGCCCTGCCCTGCCTGGATCTCAGCGGTCCTGTCCCTCCTGAATGTCAGCGGCCCTGCCCCACCTGGATCTCAGGGGCCCTGCCCCGCCTGGATCTCAGGGGCCCTGCCCCGCCTGGATCTCAGGGGCCCTGCCCTGCCTGGATCTCAGGGGCCCTGCCCTGCCTGGATCTCAGCGGCCCTGCCCTGCCTGGATCTCAGCGGCCCTGCCCCGCCTGGATCTAAGCGGCCCTGCCCTGCCTGGATCTCAGCGGTCCTGTCCCGCCTGGATCTCAGCGGCCCTGCCCTGCCTGGATCTCAGCGGCCCTGCCCCGCCTGGATCTCAGGGGCCCTGCCCCGCCTGGATCTCAGGGGCCCTGCCCCGCCTGGATCTCAGGGGCCCTGCCCCGCCTGGATCTCAGGGGCCCTGCCCCGCCTGGATCTCAGGGGCCCTGCCCCGCCTGGATCTCAGGGGCCCTGCCCCGCCTGGATCTCAGCGGCCCTGCCCTGCCTGGATCTCAGCGGCCCTGCCCCGCCTGGATCTAAGCGGCCCTGCCCTGCCTGGATCTCAGCGGTCCTGTCCCGCCTGGATCTCAGCGGCCCTGCCCTGCCTGGATCTCAGCGGCCCTGCCCCACCTGGATCTCAGGGGCCCTGCCCCACCTGGATCTCAGGGGCCCTGCCCCGCCTGGATCTCAGGGGCCCTGCCCCGCCTGGATCTCAGCGG
The DNA here is from genome assembly GCF_028018385.1 of Neofelis nebulosa. Lineage (NCBI taxonomy): Eukaryota > Metazoa > Chordata > Mammalia > Carnivora > Felidae > Neofelis > Neofelis nebulosa. Next base: position 1,024,766 of record NC_080800.1, on the reverse strand, counting down.
CCCTGCCCCAGCTGGATCTCAGCGGCCCTGCCCCACCTGGATCTCAGCGGTCCTGTCCCTCCTGAATGTCAGTGGTCCTGCCCTGCCTGGATCTCGGCGGCCCTGCCCTGCCTGGATCTCGACGGCCCTGCCCTGCCTGGATCTCAGGGGCCCTGCCCTGCCTGGATCTCAGTGGCCCTGCCCTGCCTGGATCTCAGCGGCCCTGCCCCGCCTGGATCTAAGCGGCCCTGCCCTGCCTGGATCTCAGGGGCCCTGCCCCGCCTGGATCTCAGGGGCCCTGCCCTGCCTGGATCTCAGCGGCCCTGCCCTGCCTGGATCTCAGCGGCCCTGCCCTGCCTGGATCTCAGGGGTCCTGCCCTGCCTGGATCTCAGTGGCCCTAGCCTGTCTGGATCTCAGTGGTCCTGCCCCTCCTGTATCTCCGTGGCCCTGCCCTGCCTCGACCTCTGTGACCCTGTTCCCCATGGGTCTCAAATGTCTGGTGTGTACAGCTGGGGGGAAGATGAACCTGTGGTTTGAGGCCCCCAGTGTGGTCGTTTGTCCCGGCCACCCCAGGATGCCCCTAAAATAACAACACTCTTCCTTATGGTCCCTCCGACGGTTGTCAGTCACCCCTCCCTCACTCTGACCGGCGATCCCCGCCCCCAGTCGCAGCAAGCAGGGCCTGGCCATCCAGTGGGGCCCCAACCCACGGAGGCACGCGGGTGACCGTGCCTTCTGCAAGCTGCTGGCCAGGGGCCCAAGCTGGGGCTGGATTCCCAGGCTCCCGTTCTTCGGCCCAAGCCGCGTCCACGGAGCGGAGTCTCCCCCGCAAGAGAGCCTGCTTCTAGACTCCGCAGAGCGAGAACACGCGTTCCCAGCAGGGAGCTCTGTCTTGGGCTGCGAGGTCCTCCCCGCGGTCCTTGCAGGGTCCGTTCTGCAACCTCGCGGCCGTGGGTGCTTATCGGCCACGGCCCCTTGACCGGGCGGCTCCTGGGCGATGCCGGACGGGGTCTGGGGGCCGCGGTGCCAGCTGCCCGCGGAGATAATGGGCGCGCACTTCCTGTGCGGGGAGCCCAAGTTCTCTCTCTCTGGGGCGTTTGGAAACCTTTCGAAAGAGGCTCACGCTTGCTTCCGTGCATCTTACCCGGGCCCGATCAAACCAGGGACGTTTTTCAAGAAAACCCTTGCTTATCAGGCCCGCGGCTCTTGTGAAACGCGGACTGACGCTGACGCGTCTGTGGCCTCGGTCTGCGTGGGTGTGGCCGGGACCCTGCTCACCTCGCCCCGAGCCCGGAGCCCTGGGCTGACGCGTGTGGGCGCACGTCCGCGTCCGGAGACCCGGGGGCCTGGCGTGGGCGACCCCGGGCCCGGCTGCTGGCGCGCATCCACGGCCCCCGATGACGCCCCCGCAGCTTCGCCGCGCACCGCGTGTGGACGGCGGGCCGGGCGCGTCTCGAAGGACGCGTGAGCAACCCCGGTTCGCCAGCACGAGGACCCGCGTTCAGGCCGGCACTTTGCAAAACCCGAGAAGCCGGGAGGCTCGTTTGCCATTGGACGCTCGGCGTTTCCCCACCTGCTATTCTCTTATTCTTACATTTTGTCTTGTCATTTCATTTCTTTTTTTGCCCTGTATGATTTTATTTCACCCTATTACGTTTTCTCTTGTTATTTTCCTTCTCTTATGTTATGTTCTCTCGTTAGTTTATTTATCTGCTAGTTTGCGAACACCACACGGTGCCAGAAGTGGTCGCAGGCGGAACGCACCACCTCCCCTCGTCCCCGTGCCCGTCAGCACGTTGCCTCCAGCGTGACCACGTCCTCGGGGTCCTGGGGGCCCGGCGGGGGGTGGCCCTCGTCCCAGGCGACCTGAGAGAGAGAGAGAAGGCAAGGGTCGAGACCCCCGAACCCTCCCACGCCCCGAGGCCGGCAGGTGCAAACAGGCCGGGGGTGGGGGGGTGGGGTGGGGGGACTATTGCTCGGCTGCGAAAAGGACACGATGCTCAGGGACAGAAGCGGGACACACAGGACCTCGGGGCGAGACCCCAAGGGTACAAAACACCCGAAACAGGGAAATGTGGCCACACGAGGTGGACGTGAGCGCCCACAGGGTCGGGGGGACCTGGAATCCGATGGAGGTGATGCTTAATGCGGACAAGCTCTCCTTTGGGGGTCATGAGAATGCTTTGGAACCAGACGCAGCTGGTGGGGGGCACAACGCCCCTGCCTTGGGCCTTTGGAATAGGTGACAGGGGCGGGGGGGGGGGAGCGTGTGACTTAGGTTTCCACAAACCTGTCATAAATGGAAATATTGCGTCACTGTGACGCTCACCCCAGCGGACACCCAGGAAGCCCTCCCTTTTGCCCGGCGACACCACGGGAGGCCCCCTAAAGTCCCCCGTTGCCTGCCCCGGGCGCCCCTCGGGGACCCCGCAGGCTGCCGTGGCCCCGGCTGCCACCAGGTGACACAGTCCCCCTGTGAGATCAGGCTCCGTCCAGCCTGGACGCTGGGGGCCGCCGGGGGCCTCAGGGAGCCCCCCCCCCCAATTTAAGGGACAGGGAGTGACCCTGCCCTGGAGCCTCTGGAGGGAGCACGCTGGAAACCTGAGCTGGAAACTGGAGCGCACCGCAAGCCCCGTAGCTTCCTCCCAAGTTTCTCCGTGGACCCTAAGCACCCCGCGAGGGCAGCCTGGGTCGTGGAAGCCGCGGGGTGGCGCCCCGACGGGGCGTTTTGGGGGTGTCCGACCGCCTCCTCAGGGGGAGCGCTTGGGCTGACGCATGAGGACGCGAAGGCGGCTGGATCTGGAAGTAGGATCTTTGCTCCTGTGACAGGAGGTGTGGTAATGGGGGGGGGGGGGCGGTCGCCGGCGCCCACAAGCTCCCCCCAAGGAGGGAACCACCAGCACCGAAGGACCAGCCCCGGATCTGCGGCAGGGAAACGAGCCACACGCCTGCTCCCGGGGACTGGGGTGGCAGACGGCCGTGCGTCTCCAATGCCCAGCATTTCGGCTTTCCTGGTGAGCGCCCACGCGCACAGCCTCGGGTGCTGGAGGGTCGTGGCCCCTCCGCTGACCCCCCGCCCACCGATAGCGCACCCCCGGACTGCCCCCACCGCCAGAGACACCCCTGCCCCCACTCCCGGGACCTCACACGGCGCTGGCAGCCGGGAGGGGACGCGCCCACCTCCTGGGTGCAGACGGAGGGGTCACTCACCCCCGGTGTGGGCATGAGGGCCTTGGCGATTTCCTTCTTCACCTGCGGGATGGGAGGGAACATCTTGCGCCTCACGGAGAACCTGGTGGGGAGACGTACACCGTGAAGGGCCCCACGGCCTCTGCGCGTCCCTTCCTGGAGAAACGCAGCGCCCACGGACACCCGCCAGGCCTGGTGTGCACCTGCCGGACCAGCGAAGACGCGCGCAGGACTCCTCAGATCCTCTCCAAGTGCCCCACCCCAGGTCTTCTAAAGCACCACAAAGTGTATAAGGACACCTGGACTCTCCAGGTCCCCAAGAGGCCCCAGGGCTTTGATTTTGGTCCTTGAGTATCAGAGGGTCCTGGGGAGCACGCGGGGAGGCAGAACGACCCGCCCCCATCGACCCGCCCATAGCCCCGGCGTCTCCTGGAGACTCCCCTGCTCCTGGACTTGTCCAGAGCTGCGCACGCGTCGTTACCCGCCTGCTGCACCCCGCCCCGCCCCCCCCCCCGGAGGCTCACTGCCCCTCCCCGCCTCGAGAGGACCATCCTAATTGAGGCCCCAGGAAGGGTTCCCTAACCGGGGACCCTGTGAGCAAGTCCCAGCCGTGGACACGGGGACGGGACGTCCCGAATGGTGCTTTGTCCCCTTGGCGACCGCGGAGCGCAGCGTCTGGACCCGGAGGACTCTGGCTGGGACCCCCCTGGAAGCGCGCAGTCTAGCGGTACGTGGGACGGGAGGGTCTTTCCGACATCCCAGTGTGGCTGTGGGGCCGCTGACAGCGGCGGAGACAGCAGGAGACCCCCGCCCCTCCCCAGCCTTAAGCAACTTCGACTCCACCCCAGTGTCTGGATTCGCGGTCTCTGGATTCGCGAGAGACCCTGGCCATTCCCCAGGCTCCCGGGCCAGGGCCGCGTGGCCTTCTGCAAAGTCCGGGGTGGGGGGGGGGGGCGCTTACCGTTTGCAGAGGAACATGAGGACGAGCGCAGACAAAGCCGCCGTCCCCACCACGGGCCCCACCAGGGCGCCGCTGAAATCCTGCTCCGGGAGGCCTGGCGGGGAAGAGAAGCAGGTGGTCAGCTTTGCATACAGCAGGCGCTTCCGGGGGGGGCGGGGGGGCTGCCAGCCTGCAGAGCGCATGGGCATCCAGCTGGTGCATACTTTGGGCTCACGCCCCCAGAACAGTCCTGTGGGACCCCTGGAGGGGGCCATTTAGGCAGACCCTGGCCTCGTGGGGTTCCCCATGTCCCTCTGGGCAGGTTGGTTTGCCCAGGTGGCTGAGTCTAGGGGGACGGCCTCCTAGGGGGCCCCTAGGGACCCGGGAGAGGGTGCTGCGGGGTGTCCGGACCCCCCAAAGAGGCCCACGTGGTGCCCCGGAGACCTGTGAACGGGACCTGATGGGAAGAGGGTCACAGGTGAGAGGGCAGTGACGGCTCGAGATGCGCTCAGGGGGGCCTGGGTCCCACGGCAGCGGTGCCGAGACGAGACGGCAGAGGACGCCAAGCCGGGGCCCCAACGAAGGGTCCCTGCGCGGCGCGGGGGGCCTCGGCCACTCACCGAACCGCCACGTGGGGCTCCATTCGCTGCACAGGTGGTTATACATGTAACGCACCCTCACCCGGAAGGCGCTCTTGGCTCTGGTGGTGGAACTAGGCATCAGGTGCACGTTCGGGTCCTGTCCCCTCTGGAAAACCTTGGAGACGGGAGGGGACTGTGCGTGAGGGACGTTGCTGAAGGGTCGTCGGGGAGCAGGCCGGGGCCGGGGGGGTCCCCTGGGCTCTGAGGTCTGGGGTCCGTGCAGGGACCAGGCCGCACACCCCGCGCGGGGACACCCGTGCGTCCGGGCGCAACTCCGCACGTCCGTCTCGTCAGTCTCGCCCCGCCAAAGCCTGGGAGGTAAGGCCCCGCCTCCCCCGCCGGGGAGGTTGACCCCGCTTCACGCCTGGTGCCCACAGCTCTCTGAGCTGCACCCACACCTCGGGCAGAGACCTCGCGCCCTCGGGACGCGGCCTGCGGTGATTCCCCACCGACCCCGTGGAGCCCCGTCGGCCCGTTCGCTTTCTGGAGGCACAGCCGGGCTCTGAATCGGAGCCGCTGGCCGGGAGGCGTCCGCTGTCCCCACCTGCCTTTCCCTGGCGCCACAGGGACCCGAGAGTGCACAACCCTGAGCCCCAGGGCACCATCTGGACGGTCCTCTGCGCGGGGAACGCACTTGATCTCCCGGGCACGCGGCTGAAACACCCCGCTGTTCTTTCTGGGCTCTGCAGGCGCCCTGCTCCCGGCCGCCCACCCGCAGGGCCCTGGGGCAGGAACGGGGGGCAGGGCAGACGAGGACCCAGGGAGCTGCCGGGCCAGCTCCTGCAGACGGACGCTGAGGGGGGCAGCAGGGATCCCCCCGCCCCCAAGGAGAGCCCCCCAGGCAGCGGGAGCCACACACACCGCCTGGCCAATGCCTGTGGTGCCCTGGATCTCAGCTGGCGTCTGAGCGGCGAGGGGTCCCAGACTGGACACCTGGCGCTCCGAGGCTGGCCCCCAGGGGCGCCTTGAGACTGCACAGGACCCTCAGCCTGGTCCCGGGCACTGCAGGTGTGGTCCGTGGGGCAGCATCTGGCTAGCAGGGTGGGTGTCACCCGGGAGCACGTGAGGCCCATGGGAAGCCAGGTGACGGATGGGAGACCATCTGCGGGATGGGGGTCGCTGCTGCCCTTGAGAGGATGTGGGGGGGGGGGGGGCTCACGTCAGTTCCAGCATCTGACGGCAACACTGACCAATGACCACACACCCCGTGGCTTAAGACCACAGACGGCATCCTTCCCCAGCTCTGGACACCAGAAGTCTGACATCCCGGAGGGGCAGAGCCGCTGATTTCCAGGCCGGGCAGGGCTGCTGAGATCCACGCAGGGAAGGGTCGCTGAGATCCAGGCAGGGGAGGGCCACTGAGATCCAGGAGGGGAAAGGCCACTGAGATCCAGGCAGGGCAGGGCCCCTGAGATCCAGGCAGGGAAGGGTCGCTGAGATCCAGGCAGGGCATGACCGCTGAGATCCAGGAGGGGAAGGGCCGCTGAGATCCAGGCGGGGCAGGGCCACTGAGATCCAGGAAGGGCAGGGCCACTGAGATCCAGGCAGAGCAGGGCCACTGAGATCCAGGAGGGGCAGGGCCCCTGAGATCCAGGCAGGGCAGGGCCACTGAGATCCAGGAGGGGCAGGACCCCTGAGATCCAGACAGGGCAGGACCCCTGAGATGCAGGCAGGGCTGTGCCCCCTCCAGAGGCTCCAGGGGAGGCTCCTTCCTGCCTCTTCCAGCTTCTGGGGCTCCAGGCGCCCCTGGGCTCGTGGCCGTGTCCCTCCTGTCTCTGCCTCCTCCTTCATGTGGCTTCTCCTCTGTGTATATGTCTCCTCTTTGTGTCGTAAGGACAGTGTCATTGCATTTCGGGCCCCCCTGACCCAGGATGGGCTCATCTCCCATCCATCCTTTACTGACATCTGCAAAGACCCTGTTTCCAAATATGACCCCAGTGCAGGGTTCTGGGGGGACACAAGCTTTTCCGGCCGCTGTTACACTCACTACAACGTGTGAACTGCATCGGCCCAAAGGAGATCGTCTGGAAGGACGTTTCCCCGTCCGCGGGTGACCTGAGCTGAGTCAGGGGCAGCGGAGAAATACAGCGTCCCAACGCGAGAGTGAAACCCTGAGGGCCGCTAAGGGGCTGGTTGGGACCCACGGCCCAGGTGGTCAGTGAACATGGAACCGGGTCTCCCCCTGCTCCCCCCGCTTTCCGGGCCCGTGCACGTAAGTCACAGAGAAAGGACGAGATACTTACACGGTTTGTTTCTGGGGAGCTCGCCTGTAAGAAAGGAAAAATGGTCAGTGTCTGCGTTTTCTGCACCGTGTGCAACTGTGGGAACCTGCCTGGACCTCCTGGACCGGGATGAGGCAGCCTTGTCAGAGCTTCCTTACCTGCTAAAGAGAAAAGACCGGGAATGAGGGTCCGTACGACCCCTCTGTGGGGACACCTCAGTTCCAGGAAGGACAGCGAACATATCAGAAATTCCTTCTCCAGGGAAGCGAGGTGGGACGCTCAACCAACTGAGCCACCCGGACGCCCCTGCCTTTTGTTTAATTTGCAGCCCTCAGGGACAGCACTTAAGAGGGTAGAGAAACTTCAACACCGAGTTCCGTCACTGTGACTCTACCACTGGCTGGTAATTTGTCCTGGGGACGGTGTGAGGGACGAGAAGGCGGCTCCGACGGTCACATCTTGTCCGAACGCTCAGATGTCCAGCGTGGACTAACCACGTCAGAGGCCCGCGGCCCACTCTGGGTGAGGTCCCCTGTCTACAGCCACCTGTGTTATCACCTGCCTGAGGTTACCCGTGAGGAACCAGTGCGAGGTCACCCGTGTGAGGTCACGCACAGGAGCCCTGGGGACCAGGATGCCGGCCACGTCCAGGGTACGAACCCGAATCCAAGACCCAAACCTGGCCTCTTGGGAGGGTTTTCAGGACAGAAGGGACACCGCCTAACTTCCGTTTGGAAAGGTGCCGACAGGTGAGGGGTCCACACCCGGCTGGGCCTGGGGACCCCTCCACGCCTTTGAGGAGAGCGCCGGACTGTGCCGTAAAGGGCGCTGCGGGCTGTGGGACGGGGCCAGCGGCTGGCGCCAGCCTTGGGAACGTGGACACGTGGACACCTGGGGACAGATCGTGGACAGCAGATCACGCCTTGTGGCGGGTCCCGTGGGCAGGAGAGGCGCTCTTGTGGTGTGTGGGGGCCGTGCACGGATATTCACAACATTCATTCATTCATTCATTCAGTGTGGAGACAGAGAAGGATCTCACACTTGGGGACAGAGGCAGAGCCTGTGGGCACAGGCAGCAGTCTGTGCAAAGGTCCTGGGGTCTGGGGTGCCCAGGACCAGATCCTATGTTGTGCATGGAGATTACTTGAAAAAAAATTTTTTATAAACCATTTTCTTAAGTATGTCTGTTTTGAGAGAGAGACAGAGAGAGAGACAGCAGAGGAAGGGCAGAGACTGACGGAGAGAGAGCCCCCAGCAGGCTCCATGCTGTCAGCGCAGAGCCTGATGCAGGGCTCGGACTCACAAACTATGAGATCCTGACCTGAGCCGAACGCAAGAGCCGAGGCTTAACCCGCTGAGCCACCCAGGTGCCTCCATAGAGGTTCCTTTTTAAGACCAAAAATGAATCTGCGCGCTTCACGCCCCAGGGGCAAACGGGACAGCACGCGCTGTGTGGGTCGTTCACGGACGCGTGGGTTCTTACCGGCGTTTGGATGTCCAGCTCGTAATACAGCATGTGACTCGAAAGGTCGAATCGGATCTCGGGATGTTCCCACCGGATGATGTGGTGCGACCGGTTGTAGGTGATGGTGATGTTCCTGGGTGGATCGTACTTCTCTACGGCAGCGAAACACGACAAAGTGTTTCGTGTTTAGCCCATTTGTTGTCTTTTAAGTTTATTTATTTGGAGACAGAGGCAGACAGCAAGTGTGGGGGCTGGGGGTGCAGAGACAGATGGAGACAGAAGCCCAAGCAGGCTCTGCAGCGTCAGCACAGAGCCTGACCCGGGGTTCGAACCCACGAACCGTGAGATCACGATCTGAGCCAAAACCAAGAGTCGGACACTTAACTCACTGAGCCACCCAGGCGCCCTCGACCATTTCTCGACCTTTTCTATGAAGGCTCCCCTCCAGGCATGTAAGAATTAAAATTAAATTAGTATGCTTTTCTCCCGCTAATAGAGTGCTTGTCAGTTTAATTTGCAATCCTCGCTACAGAACGTAAGAGTGTAGAGGAGAAGTTTTTTTTCTTGTTTTGTATTCCCACGCACAAGAAGGCTGTGATGCGCCTCTTGGAAGAAATACACGTATTAGAGAAGCATTCCCCCCACCCCCGGGGGCAGCCAGACACCGGTCACCTTGGACGGCGAGCCAAACGCAGGGCGAGGGAGGCCGCGACTTACCGATTTGAACGGCCTTAAATGGAGTGAAATCCAAAAACGGGATCGCCGTTTCCCTGCTGGTGCCGTTCACCAAGAAGAAGTAATTATCCGTTCTCTGGGGTTCGCCCAGTTGGTCGAAATGGCAGCCCACGCGGGTCCCCGTGGGGCCGAGGACGTAATGGACACATTCCGCCTCGGCCTCATGCCTGTCACGTGCAAGGGGGGCGAGGGCAGGCCCGCCTGTGGGTCCTCGTGGGCAGCCATTGCCAGCCACACCCCCCCCCCCCGCAACCCAGAGAACCCACTGATGACAGGGGACAGTCCCGTCCCCCCAATGAGCGTAAAACCAGAACGCGATGTGCGTCCCAGGCGACCGGCCGGCACGCGGCAGGTACGGGCAGGGGCCCGCCCTTTGCAGAGCGAGGGGGTTACAACCCCTTCCGTGAAGCATTCAGTGTCCAAATGGGGGATGTCCTCGTCCCTAGGACGGGAAGGGGGGCTGCATGCTGGGGCCAGGAGGCAGCAAAGTTGCCCGGTTCTCCCCCCCTCCCTCCAGGGGCCTGGCCGATGGGTGCTTTGCTGGGTGACTTTGGGACCTTTCGGGGAGACGCCCCCCTCCACCCTGGGGCCCTGAACCAAAGGCTGAGCACTTGACGTGAGGACCGCCGCGTGGGTCCCGGGCGCAGCGAGGGCTCCCGGTCACCTGGACGCCCAGGAGAACAGTCGATACTGGACGTCGGCCGGGGCGGCCGGGCCGGGCACCCAGCTACAGTTCATGAAGCGCACGTTGTAAATGAGGCAGGAGAAGTTCACGGCTCCGGAACCTTCCCTGCCTGGGGAGACACGGCCCGAAATCCGTCGGTGCCCCGCAGGCGGGCCGGGAACCACGCGTCCGCAGCTGACGGGGACCTCACCTGGGTTAGCGAAAGTCAGGACTTGGAGGAACACGTCCCCGTCGCAAGTGACGTTCACGGTCAGGTTGGCCCCCCTGTGCAGCACGGAGTTGGGGAAGGTGCAGACGTAGGTGTGGTCCTCCGTCACCTGCAAAGGCCGCATTGCCTTGTCTGCAGGCGCCCCTGCCCCGGGGCTCCCGGTGGGAAGGGCCCAGGGCACCTGAACGCCGAGAGCACTCCAGACGCCCCACCAGCGCCCGGATGACATCGAACCTACAGCACAGATGTCACGGGAACGACACCCAGCCTGCATTTCTTTCCCCAAAGAATTACCGTCAGCAGGGACAGAGCACATCCTGACCCACGACCTCCGGGAAACCCCGCCCTCGCCTATAAGAACCAGCTCAGAGGTCCCGCGAAATCAGACGCATGGGGACACCGCCCTCTCTGCCATAATCCAAAGAGCTCACATCTGGCCCATAATGGCCAGGACCTGATTAATGCCAACGACGTCCCTACTTCCGTGCATACTTTCCTTCAAACACGTATCTTCCCCCAGTGTGCTGCCCTCGGCCGCCTCAAACCTCTTTTCCCGTCTCTTGTCACATCTGCACGATTTACTACTGTGTGTGAAGAAAATAGTATACAAACTCCCAAGTCTAACTGCTGCATTGGGTCCATTTTCTTCTTTCTATGAAGCCCCCCCCCCCCACCTCATGGCACTGAGAATTTTAACACCATGTAAAACCTGCCTCGCTTAATCTGTCTTTTGTCAGTCTAATTTGCACAGCCCCGTGGACATCACTTGAGAGTGTAGAGGAAAAGTGTTTCTGCACATCGGCACCAATAGAAACTGTTCCCACTTCTCAGCCTGACTTTGAGGCTCTGCAAAGGTAAGAGAGGGTGGCCGACACCCTGGCTAGAGCCTAGATGGCTGTGGCACGGGGGCCGTGGCGGGGGGCGGGGAGGGGGACAAGGTGTGCGAATACGCCTGAGGATCCAGCCAGGGCCTGCGCTCCGAAATCTGGCCTCCAGCATACGTTCTGGAAGGGGATTCTGCAAGCATCCGGGTGATGGTCACTGATCCCTACACTCTGTCCCTGGCACTTCCCAGGCCTGGCGGGGGGGGGGGGGGAACTCCCCTCATTTAAGGAAAAGCAAACAGGCCCAAAATCAGGCGTCTGGGAAATGCTAAGTCTACAGACACCCTTTCCTGGCAAAACATTCTGTTCCAGAAACCTGACAAAAACGAGTGGCCGACCCCGTCCCCTTCCCCCAGCCCCTGGGCCACTTTCCTGGTACAAGATTTGTCTCCTGGGAACACTGGGTGCAACTGGGATGAGGCACAATGTAGCCTTTTGTGTCCGGCGGCTTCCGTCACCCGGCAACATTTTTGCCAAGTTCCTGCACATTGTTGCAGGTACCCCGCTGTGTTCTGCTTCATGGGTGAATGGCACTGTTCATTTCTCATCATCGTCTTTCCCCCCGGGACCGTGGCGTCTGTCCCGACGGCTCCTACGTGGACCGGGATGGAACGCGGAACTGGAAAAAGGGGCCAGGGCGGCGCGGGCCCGCGGGGAGGCCGACAGCAGCCAGCCCAAGGCGGCCTCAAGTGCCAAACACGGAGCGCACTGAGGACACGAGATTAAAAAAAGCTCGAGAGGAAAACCAGACCACGTGCGACGAGAAAAGTCAGCACGGGCCGCATCCTGTTTGTCAAACCCCGGATTCCAGGGGTGCAGGGCGGCCCAGCGGGTGGACTCTGCCCACGTGGCTGTGATCCGGTGGAGTGTGGCCAGGAGGGAAATCATTACACGCACGCACGTTTCCTCCTCAAGTTCAAAACCTAGGAAACACGGACCACCGTTAGCTCCCGCGTGTGCCGAACCGGGTGCAGGAAGTTCTCCTCTCCCGGGGGGAGCGGCTGGAGATCCCCAGGCTGCAGAGAACCCCAATCCGCCCTCCCGTCCGGCTTGCAGGAGGGGGGCTGCCAAGGAAGGAATAAAACACACCCAAGTTCAGGAATGCCCTCCGATCGCTGCCTGCTGGGCCTCACGGAAAACCCCCAATCCCAGGGAGAAATTGTGCAATTCTGCGGCCGCGTTTTCTGAGTCTGCAGAAAAGCCCCCAGCTCCCAACTAAAAACAAAACATGACTATTAAAAAAAACCCCAAAAAACGGAATGAGCTGTTTCCTACTAAAGCCTTGGGAGAGGACAGAACTGACACATGAGGCGGTTTAAGATAAAGGTGGCCCCAGGAGGCGGCTCAGCGAGGGTCTCCTTCTGGAACATTCCCTTTCAAACCAGCGGGAAGGAGGAAGCTGCCAGCTACTTGAAAGCATTGCAACCTCTTTCTGCAAAAGAACGAGGTGTTTTGTTTTGTTTTTTTTTTTTTTCCTGCAGGAGAAAACCCTCAGATTTGTGCAGACCACACGGAAGGGAATGAACCACAAAATACACACTCGCACAAACGGGGGCTTTTAAGAAAACACAGCCAGACTCGACTTTCCGTTGCTGGCACAGCTCGGATCCAAGACCACCCACAGGATATTCCTAAAGGAACCAATTTCATCAAAAAAATTTTAAAAATGTGGGACGTCTGGCGGGCCCAGTCGGAAGAGGGTGCGACTCTTGATCTCAGGGTTGTGAGTTCAAGCCCCGCGTTGGGTGTAGAGATTTACTTAAAAATGAAACGTTAAAAACTATAAAAAGGATAAAACTCCAAACGCCAGGCTCATATACTGAATTCAACGTGGTGTCTTTTTTTTTTTTTTTTTTTACATTTATTTATTTTTGAGAGACAGAGAGAGCGTGAGCAGGGGAGGGGCAGAGAGAGAGGGAGACACAGAATCCGAAGCAGGCTCCAGGCTCCGAGCTGTCAGCACAGAACCCGATGTGGGGCTCGAACCCATGAACCGTGAGATGGTGACCTGAGCCGAAGTCGGACGCTTAACCGACTGAGCCGCCCAGGCGCCACGGGATTCAACTTTAAAAAAAAAAAAAATTGTACTAAGTTCGGAGGCGCCTGGGTGGCGAAGTTGGTTTTCTCCCTCTCTCTGACCCTCCCCTGCTTGTTCTCTCTCTCTCAAAATAAATAAATAAACTTAAAAAAATTTAAAAATTGTACTAAGCTTGTGCACGGTGTGTATTAGTGAGGCCGACCAGGGGGATGGGGAGGGGAAAACCTGATCATCTCAGCTGAGGTCCCAAAACAAGTTTTCAGGAAGGTGCAAATTCTGTGGGTAAAAAAAGCTTACATCAGCAAGAATTTAAGGGAATCTCTTTGACCTGACAAGAGACCTTTGTCTCTTTTCTTGTTTCTTTTCTTTTTTCTTTTTTCTTTTCTCTTCTCTTTTCTTTTTTCTCTTCATTTCTTTTCTTCTTTTCTTTTCTCTTCTCTTTTCTTTTCATTTCTTTTCTTTTCTCTTTTCTTTCTTTTCATTTCTTTTCCTTTCCTTTCTTTTCTTCTTTTCTCTTTTCTTTCTTCTCATTTCTTTTCTTCTTTTCTCTTTTCTTTTCATTTCTTTTCTTTTCTCTTTTCTTTCTTTTCATTTCTTTTCATTTCATTTCTTTTCTTTTCTTCTTTTCTTTTTTCTTTTCTTTTCTTTCCTTTTCTTTTTTGCCCTTTTCTTTTCTTTTTTACATCAACGGCCACTACTGTAAGTACAGAAACACTGAATTTTTGAACTGTTTTCTTGAATTCACAATGAAAATTGAAACGGAAACAGAAAGTCCACACGGTTCTAGAGGAAAGAGCCACATTAGCATTCTTTCTAAACAGGACAAAATTCGGAGAACCGGATGCTTTCCCGAACACACTGAATTTATAAAAGAGGGTAAGGACCTGTGGACACAGAGCCCATAACCTCAGTGGCTTTTCTGCACCACAGCAAACAGTTAAAATTAAAAAAAATTTTTTTTCAAGCCATCAGAAGAATACTATGAAATGCACAGAAATGACCAACACAGTTTTTTATTTATCTCTATTTTTCATAATCATGAATTTTTATATTTATTTAATAACCTTGACATTTATTTTATTACTTTTTTTTTCAAGTTCATAACTTTTTAAAAAATGTTTGTTTTTGAGAGAGAGAGAGAGAGCGCGCGCGTGCGCGCGCGGGCGAGTGGGGGAGGGGCAGAGAGAGAGATCATGACCTGAGCTGAAGTCTGATGCTTGACCGACTGAGCCCCACAGGCGCCCTTCTCTTCCCTTTTCCCTACCAGTTAGGTATACAAGGCCCTAACGTTACCTATTCATTGGGCTACTCTTTTTGTAAACTCCATATGCACAGAAATACATTTCCTCTCGCCTCTTCACCTCTTCATCGTAATCCTTCATCAGGTTAATTCACAGCCCTCAGAGACAGAACGTAAGAGTGTAATGGCTAATTTTCCTTGCCCAACCTCCTTAGAATGAAACTGAGGAAGCATGTGAAGTATACGATGAGTGAACGAACAGAGACCAAAGACAGGGACGGAATCCAGACGGGACTGTTCTAACGTGAAGGGGGTGGGAGGCACGTAAGGGACAAATCCCTGTCTTTTCCCCTCCCCCTCACGGAAGGGAAAAATCAAAGCAAAGGCAGGTGCAGAAAAGACCGCTGTTATATTCTCCCTCATACGCGGGATTTAGTGTGTAAGTTTTATCCCCACTATACGAAGGCAGAGTGCAAATGTCCCCAAAGGTGTCAAAGGTGGCATGACCTGCCCCCACCTTCTCCTGGGCCAAGATGAGGGCAGTGACCCTTCCTGCCTGATGTGGAGAGCCAGCACGGAGAAGACACTGTATACACAGACCTCACTAAAATAACCCATATCTGCCATTAGGCTTGTGGCTTATTGCCCACTCCCGTCCCCACAACTTATTGGCCCCAGAAGCCAAAGTGCCCATTCCTCTGACAACCCACCTCTCACTCAGAATTCCTCACCCTCCTAAAAAACTGGTACCAAACCTCCCTGCTCCTTGGGGTTTCCCATCTTTCCTCTGAACCTTCATGGATGTAAAAAGTTACCATAGGAACAAATCTGTACCTCTTTTCTCCCAAAAAATCTGGCGTGTGTCATTTTAATTTGCACATCCCTATGCAAGAGCCTAAGAGGATACAGGAAATGTTTTTTTTTTTTTTTCCCCCGGACAAAAGCAACAGGGGTGGAAATCGAGGCAGGCCAGGGGCGCGAGAGTCGCCTCACAGGAAAATTCCGGATTCACAGGGCGCAAAGCCATAAGGCGTGAGCCCCGGACACTCACCTGTGGGCCCACCATAGCGGAATAGGCAGTCGGCGTATCTATTGTGCATTCCTGGTCACTCACGTTTCTTGTGTAAGTCCAGGTTAACGTTTTTTTCCTTGAATCCAGCTGCATGTTTATAATAGGGGATATTTTGTCTTGCGCTGTGATTAAAAAAGCAAAAATGAAAACACAAACCCTTAGGAGGAGCCGGAACCCCCACCTGCCCCTCCCCCCGCCCCCGGTCATGTTCTAGGAACAGGGGAGACGGTTTGCAAACGTGGGGCGTGGCAAATTCACACAACGTAACATTGACCATTTCAAAGTGAAAAACTCAGGGACCTGTCCAAGCCCACAAAAAGACGCTCAGAATCCGTAGTCGTTGGGGCGGGGGGAGGGGGGAGGTTGCAAATCAAACCCACAAGGTCAGAGCGCGTGGGGGGCTCAGCGGGTTGAGCGTCTGGCTCTCGACTTCCGCAGTTTGTGAGTTCGACCCCTGCATCAGGCTCTGCGCTGACAGCATGGAGCCTGCTCGGGATTCTCTGTCTCCCTCTCTCTCCGCCCCTCCCCCACTTGCGCTCTGTCTCTCTCTCAGAAATAAACGCATAAACTTTTTCTTAAAGGAACGAGCTGAAAAAAAAAAACTAAGAAAACGAACAAACCACAAGGACGTCACTTCTTGCCCGTGAACTTAGCTATACTAATAAAAATTCGGGAAATACAGAAAATAATCAGAAAAACAGACAAATTGGGCAGAGCAATAATTTGAAGACTACGGAAAATAATTTGAAAGACACAAGTTGGCTACAGTCATAATTTGAAAAATACGGAAAAACACAGAGGCACCCGGCTGGCTCCGTGGGTGGAGGGTACGACTATTGATCTCCGGGTTGTGAGTTCGAGCCCCGTGCAGGGGGTAGAGATTACTGAAAAATAAAATCCTTTAAAAAAATAAAAAGAAAAGAAAAACATAGAAAATAGTTTGAAAACTACAGCAGATCATTGGAAACATACAGACAAGTTAGCGATCGTGACGATAATTTGAAAATTTCAGAAAAATACAGAAAATAATTTATAATTAGCCACAGTGACAATAATTTGAAAAATGCATAAAATCATGTGAAAACTACAGAGAAGGGGCGCCCGGGGGGCTCAGTCGGTTGGGCGTCCGACTTTGACTCAGGTCCTGATCTCGCAGTTCGTGAGTTCGAGCCCCATGGCGGGCTCTGTGCGAACATCAACTCCAACCCAATCCCAGGATCTGCAGCATCTGTGAAATGGGATCGGGGGGGACCCGAGCCGAATTCCAGAGTCACACGCTTGATCGGGTGAGCCCCCCAGACGCCCCTGAGCACCCCGTTTTCCTGGACCACCTGCGGGAACATGTCTACATGCTCTCTGGCACCTTCTGGTGGACGTGTTGCGGGATCGAATCTTCACCCTTGGGTCCCTGATTCTGCCCGCGAATGAATACCTGTAGTTCGATTTGCAAAAGGACCCCTCCCCCTAGCAGGGCGGTCTCGGGGCCGGGGGACGCTTTAGGTCTTGGGGGAGGGACTTCTGTCCCCTTTGGCATCACGGGGGTGGGGGGGAGTGACAATCTCACCCCGTCCCGGGGCGCCTGCCTCTACCTACCCGGCCGTGGTTGTGCACAGCACGCCGACTTCAGGACGACCAGGAAGGTCAGAAGATCCAGCACGGCCGCCATATCCCAGTCCCAAAGCTGCACCTTCACAGGAGACACCAGGTCAGAGGTCAGATCCCCAGCTGCCTCCCCCCCAGGGGTGTCACCGCTAATGAGCTCCTGGCCGCATCCCTGGCCCTTGCTGGTCACGTCCACATTCCTGCTGCTGAGACGAAAAAAAATCTTTTCCCGGGAACCTCTTAGGTTCTGGACCCGACACCCGCAAATTAAACAGATGAAAGTTTAACAGACACACCAGTTTTAACTACACATATACACACGGGGTCTCAGAAAGAAACATGCGGCTCAGGGAGACGGACGGATGACCAGGGCTTAGAAGCCGTGTCAGATTCAGCCTGGGAAAAGGGGTTCCGGACTTTCCGATGGGGACGTACAGCTCTGGGGAAACGCAAAACAGGAAACGCAGGAAATTCATGGCCATTAAGGTCTGTCTTGTTAATAAGAGTCTCTCACATGATGAGACGTCTCTGGGTGTAGTTCTCCCCGTACGGAAACATCTCCACCATTAGAACATCCATTTATGGGGCGCCTGGGTGGCTCAGTGGGTTAGGCGTCCGACTTCCTGCTTCTGCTGGCTCTCAGTGGCCTGTCCCTCCAAATCACCCCTGTGCCCAAGAGGGAAACTTTGGGGTGACGCGTTCTGGTGCCCTTCAAGGCGCACCTGTCCTGGGTCAGCCCGAGGGGGGAGGGGGGCCTGTCTGCCTCATCCTGGACCTCGCTTGCCTCTCGGTTCACGTCGTCCCACCTTCCCTTTGGGGGGTGGCCCTCCCATGCCACCGACGCCACTCGGGGCCTCCGGGGTTCTTTTAGGGTTCTGGGGGGTCAGGACCCAGAGGGCGTGCTGTCATCGTGGAAACGTTTACCAGCACGGAAGGAAGCGCAGTCACACGTCCAGGCCACGAGGCGAAGTGAGCCCTCGGGGCGGGGCCTGTGCGGAGTCGGGCTCCCCATCAACACAGAACCCCAGGGGCGGCCCTTCGAGAAACCCAGAGCCGACAGAGACGGGAAGCCGGGCCCAGCGATAAAGTCCCAAAGCGCCGTTTGAGGCCCAAGGACGAGAAAAGGCTTTGAAGGGGAAGAGGTCATTTTTGGCCTCAGGAGCTGAGGTCCCGGCCTAAGGGGGTCTGACAACACTGGGGGTGGACGTGTCCCTTCTCCAA
Source organism: Neofelis nebulosa (assembly GCF_028018385.1). Taxonomy (NCBI): domain Eukaryota; kingdom Metazoa; phylum Chordata; class Mammalia; order Carnivora; family Felidae; genus Neofelis; species Neofelis nebulosa. Next base: position 1,006,644 of record NC_080800.1, on the reverse strand, counting down.
GAAAGGGGGTTCGGGGCTGGATAGCGTCCCCTAAAATTCACGAGTTCAAACCCTCAGCCCCAGGACCTCAGTGGGGCTGTATTGGGCGTTGGGCCTTAAAGAGGAGACAAAGGGAACATGAGGTCACTGGGTGGCCCTGGTCCCTCAGGACTGGGGTCCTTAGAGAAGAAGAGGTCAGCACACAGACAGACAGAGGGACGGCCACGTGAGGACTCAGGCACTTGGTGTCTACGTGGTGAGGAGAGATGCCTCAGGAGGAACCAGCCTCAGCCCCACGTGGATCTCAGACCCCCAGCCTCAGCCCTGCCTGGATCTCACACCTCCAGGCTTGGCCCTGTGTTGACCTCAGACACCCAGCCTCAGCCCTGCCTGGATCTCAGCCTCCCAGCCTTGGCCCTGCCTGGACCTCAGACCCCCAGCCTCGGCCCTGCCTGGATCTCAGACCCCCAGCCTCAGCCCTGCCTGGATCTCAGACCTCCAGCCTTGGCCCTGTGTTGACCTCAGACACCCAGCCTCAGACCTGCCTGGATCTCAGCCTCCCAGCCTTGGCCCTGCCTGGACCTCAGACCCCCAGCTTCAGTCCTGCCTGGATCTCAGACCCCCAGCCTCAGCCCTGGCTGGATCTCAGACCCCCAGCCTCAGCCCTGCCTGGATCTCAGACCCCCAGCCTCAGCCCTGCCTGGATCTCAGACCCCCAGCCTCAGCCCTGCCTGGATCTCAGACCTCCAGCCTCGGCCCTGTGTTGATCTCAGACACCCAGCCTCAGCCCTGCCTGGATCTCAGCCTCCCAGCCTTGGCCCTGCCTGGACCTCAGACCCCCAGCCTCGGCCCTGCCTGGATCTCAGACCCCCAGCCTCAGCCCTGCCTGGATCTCAGACCCCCAGCCTCAGCCCTGCCTAGATCTCAGACCTCCAGCCTTGGCCCTGTGTTGACCTCAGACACCCAGCCTCAGCCCTGCCTGGATCTCAGCCTCCCAGCCTTGGCCCTGCCTGGACCTCAGACCCCCAGCCTCGGCCCTGCCTGGATCTCAGACCCCCAGCCTCAGCCCTGGCTGGATCTCAGACCCCCAGCTTCAGCCCTGCCTGGATCTCAGACTCCCAGCCCCAGCCCCTCCTGGATCTCAGACCCCCAGCCTCAGCCCTGCCTGGATCTCAGACCCCCAGCCTCAGCCCTGCCTGGATCTCAGACCTCCAGCCTTGGCCTTGTGTTGATCTCAGACACCCAGCCTCAGCCCTGCCTGGATCTCAGACTCCCAGCCCCAGCCCCTCCTGAATCTCAGACCCCCAGCCTCAGCCCTGCCTGGATCTCAGACCCCCAGCTTCAGCCCTGGCTGGATCTCAGACCCCCAGCTTCAGCCCTGCCTGGATCTCAGACCCCCAGCCTCAGCCCTGCCTGGATCTCAGACCTCCAGCCTTGGCCCTGTGTTGACCTCAGACACCCAGCCTCAGCCCTGCCTGGATCTCAGACTCCCTGCCTCGGCCCTGCCTGGATCTCAGACACCCAGCCACGGCCCTGCCTGGACCTCAGACTCCCAGCCTCGGCGCTGCCTGGATCTCATACTCACAGCCTCAGCCCTGCCCGGATCTCAGACCCCCAGCCTCAGCCCTGGCTGGATCTCAGACCCCCAGCTTCAGCCCTGCCTGGATCTCAGACTCCCAGCCCCAGCCCCTCCTGGATCTCAGACCCCCAGCCTCAGCCCTGCCTGGATCTCAGACCCCCAGCCTCAGCCCTGCCTGGATCTCAGACCTCCAGCCTTGGCCCTGTGTTGATCTCAGACACCCAGCCTCAGCCCTGCCTGGATCTCAGACTCCCAGCCCCAGCCCCTCCTGAATCTCAGACCCCCAGCCTCAGCCCTGCCTGGATCTCAGACCCCCAGCTTCAGCCCTGGCTGGATCTCAGACCCCCAGCTTCAGCCCTGCCTGGATCTCAGACCCCCAGCCTCAGCCCTGCCTGGATCTCAGACCCCCAGCCTCAGCCCTGCCTGGATCTCAGACTTCCAGCCTTGGCCCTGTGTTGACCTCAGACACCCAGCCTCAGGCCTGCCTGGATCTCAGACCCCCAACCTTGGCCCAGCTTGGATCTCAGACTCCCAGCCTCGGCGCTGCCTGGATCTCATACTCACAGCCTCAGCCCTGCCCGGATCTCAGACCTCCAGCCTTGGCCCTGTGTTGAACTCAGACACCCAGCCTCAGCCCTGCCTGGATCTCAGCCTCCCAGCCACAGCCCAGCCTGGACTTCAGACCCCCAGCCACAGCCCTGCCTGGAACTCAGACCCCCAGCCTCAGCCCTGCCTGGATCTCAGACCTCCAGCCTTGGCCCTGTGTTGACCTCAGACACCTAGCCTCAGCCCTGCCTGGATCTCAGCCTCCCAGCCTTGGCCCTGCCTGGATCTCAGACCCCCAGCCTCAGCCCTGCCTGGATCTCAGACCCCCAGCCTCGGCCCTGCCTGGATCTCAGACCTCCAGCCTTGGCCCTGTGTTGACCTCAGACACCCAGCCTCAGCCCTGCCTGGATCTCAGCCTCCCAGCCTTGGCCCTGCCTGGATCTCAGACCCCCAGCCTCAGCCCTGCCTGGATCTCAGCCTCCCAGCCTTGGCCCTGCCTGGATCTCAGACCTCCAGCCTTGGCCCTGTGTTGACCTCAGACACCCAGCCTCAGCCCTGCCTGGATCTCAGCCTCCCAGCCTTGGCCCTGCCTGGATCTCAGAACCCCAGCCTCAGCCCTGCCTGGATCTCAGACCCCCAGCCTCGGCCCTGCCTGGATCTCAGAACCCCAGCCCCAGCCCCTCCTGGATCTCAGACTCCCAACCTCAGCCCTGCCTGGATTTAAGCCTCCCAGTTTCAGCATTGCCTGGGCCTCAGAATCCCAGTCTTGGCCCTGCCTGGAAGTCGGACCCTCAGTCTCAGCCCTGCCTGGATCTCAGACCCCCAGCCTTGGCCCTGTGTTGACCTCAGACACCCAGCCTCAGCCCTGCCTGGATCTCAGCCTCCCAGCCTTGGCCCTGTGTTGACCTCAGACACCCAGCCTCAGCCCTGCCTGGATCTCAGCCTCCCAGCCTCAGCCCTGCCTGGATCTCAGACCCCCAACCTTGGCCCAGCTTGGATCTCAGACTCCCAGCCTCGGCCCTGCCTGGATCTCATACTCACAGCCTCAGCCCTGCCTGGATCTCAGACCTCCAGCCTTGGCCCTGTATTGACCTCAGACCCCCAGCCTCAGCCCTGCCTGGACCTCAGCCTCCCAGCCTCGGCCTTGCCTGGACCTCAGACCCCCAGCCTCGGCCTTGCCTGGATCTCAGACCCCCAACCTTGGCCCAGCCTGGATCTCAGACTCCCAGCCTCGGCCCTGCCTGGATCTCATACTCACAGCCTCAGCCCAGCCTGGATCTCAGAACTCTAGCCTTGGCCCTGTGTTGACCTCAGACACCCAGCCTCAGCCCTGCCTGGATCTCAGACTCCCTGCCTCAGCCCTGCCTGGACCTCAGACTCCCAGCCTCAGCCCTGCCTGGATCTCAGCTTCCCAGCCTTAGCCTTGCCTGGATCAGTCTCCCAGCCTCAGCCCTGCCTGGATCTCAGCCGCCCAGCCTCAGCCCCGCCTGGATCTCAGACTCCCAGCCCCAGCCCCTCCTGGACCTCAGACTCCCAGCCCCAGCTCTGCCTGGATCTCAGACCCCCAGCCTCAGCCCTGCCTGGATCTCAGACCCCCAGCCTCAGCCCTGCCTGGACCTCAGACCCCCAGCCTCAGCCCTGCCTGGATCTCAGACCCCCAGCCTCAGCCCTGCCTGGATCTCAGACCTCCAGCCTTGGCCCTGTGTTGACCTCAGACACCCAGCCTCAGCCCTGCCTGGATCTCAGACTCCCTGCCTCGGCCCTGCCTGGATCTCAGACACCCAGCCTCGGCCTTGCCTGGACCTCAGACTCCCAGCCTCAGCCCTGCCTGGACCTCAGACTCCCAGCCTCAGCCCTGCCTGGATCTCAGCTTCCCAGCCTTAGCCTTGCCTGGATCGTTCTCCCAGCCTCAGCCCTGCCTGGATCTCAGCCGCCCAGCCTCAGCCCCGCCTGGATCTCAGACTCCCAGCCCCAGCCCCTCCTGGACCTCAGACTCCCAGCCCCAGCTCTGCCTGGATCTCAGACCCCCAGCCTCAGCCCTGCCTGGATCTCAGACCCCCAGCCTCGGCCCTGCCTGGATCTCAGAACCCCAGCCCCAGCCCCTCCTGGATCTCAGACTCCCAACCTCAGCCCTGCCTGGATTTAAGCCTCCCAGTTTCAGCATTGCCTGGGCCTCAGAATCCCAGTCTTGGCCCTGCCTGGAAGTCGGACCCTCAGTCTCAGCCCTGCCTGGATCTCAGACCCCCAGCCTTGGCCCTGTGTTGACCTCAGACACCCAGCCTCAGCCCTGCCTGGATCTCAGCCTCCCAGCCTTGGCCCTGTGTTGACCTCAGACACCCAGCCTCAGCCCTGCCTGGATCTCAGCCTCCCAGCCTCAGCCCTGCCTGGATCTCAGACCCCCAACCTTGGCCCAGCTTGGATCTCAGACTCCCAGCCTCGGCCCTGCCTGGATCTCATACTCACAGCCTCAGCCCTGCCTGGATCTCAGACCTCCAGCCTTGGCCCTGTATTGACCTAAGACCCCCAGCCTCAGCCCTGCCTGGACCTCAGCCTCCCAGCCTCGGCCTTGCCTGGACCTCAGACCCCCAGCCTCGGCCTTGCCTGGATCTCAGACCCCCAACCTTGGCCCAGCCTGGATCTCAGACTCCCAGCCTCGGCCCTGCCTGGATCTCATACTCACAGCCTCAGCCCAGCCTGGATCTCAGAACTCTAGCCTTGGCCCTGTGTTGACCTCAGACACCCAGCCTCAGCCCTGCCTGGATCTCAGCCTCCCAGCCTTGGCCCTGCCTGGACCTCAGACCCCCAGCCTCGGCCCTGCCTGGATCTCAGACCCCCAGCCTCAGCCCTGCCTGGATCTCAGACCCCCAGCCTCAGCCCTGCCTAGATCTCAGACCTCCAGCCTTGGCCCTGTGTTGACCTCAGACACCCAGCCTCAGCCCTGCCTGGATCTCATACTCACAGCCTCAGCCCAGCCTGGATCTCAGAACTCTAGCCTTGGCCCTGTGTTGACCTCAGACACCCAGCCTCAGCCCTGCCTGGATCTCAGACTCCCTGCCTCAGCCCTGCCTGGACCTCAGCTTCCCAGCCTTAGCCTTGCCTGGATCAGTCTCCCAGCCTCAGCCCTGCCTGGATCTCAGCCGCCCAGCCTCAGCCCCGCCTGGATCTCAGACTCCCAGCCCCAGCCCCTCCTGGACCTCAGACTCCCAGCCCCAGCTCTGCCTGGATCTCAGACCCCTAGCCTCAGCCCTGCCTGGACCTCAGACCCCCAGCCTCGGCCCTGCCTGGATCTCAGACCCCCAGCCTCAGCCCTGCCTGGATCTCAGACCCCCAGCCTCAGCCCTGCCTGGATCTCAGACCTCCAGCCTTGGCCCTGTGTTGACCTCAGACACCCAGCCTCAGCCCTGCCTGGATCTCAGACTCCCTGCCTCGGCCCTGCCTGGATCTCAGACACCCAGCCACGGCCCTGCCTGGACCTCAGACCCCCAGCCTCAGCCCTGCCTGGATCTCAGCTTCCCAGCCTTAGCCTTGCCTGGATCAGTCTCCCAGCCTCAGCCCTGCCTGGATCTCAGCCGCCCAGCCTCAGCCCCGCCTGGATCTCAGACTCCCAGCCCCAGCCCCTCCTGGACCTCAGACTCCCAGCCTCAGCCCTACCTGGATCTCAGACCCCCAGCCTCAGCCCTGCCTGGATCTCAGACCCCCAGCCTCAGCCCTGCCTTGACCTCAGATGCCCAGCCTCAGCCCTGCCTGGAGCTCAGCCTCCCAGCCTCAGCCCTGCCTGGATCTCAGACCCCCAGCCTCAGCCCTGCCTGGAGCTCAGCCTCCCAGCCTCAGCCCTGCCTGGATCTCAGACCCCCAGCCTCAGCCCTGCCTGGATCTCAGACCCCCAGCCTCAGCCCTGCCTGGAGCTCAGCCTCCCAGCCTCAGCCCTGCCTGGATCTCAGCCACCCAGCCTCAGCCCTGCCTGGAGCTCAGCCTCCCAGCCTCAGCCCTGCCTGGATCTCAGACCCCCAGCCTCAGCCCTGCCTGGATCTCAGACCCCCAGCCTCAGCCCTGCCTGGAGCTCAGCCTCCCAGCCTCAGCCCTGCCTGGATCTCAGAACTCTAGCCTTGGCCCTGTGTTGACCTCAGACACCCAGCCTCAGCCCTGCCTGGATCTCAGACTCCCTGCCTCGGCCCTGCCTGGATCTCAGACACCCAGCCTCGGCCCTGCCTGGACCTCAGACTCCCAGCCTCAGCCCTGCCTGGACCTCAGACACCCAGCCTCAGCCCTGCCTGGATCTCAGCCTCCCAGCCTTGGCCCTGCCTGGACCTCAGACCCCCAGCCTCGGCCCTGCCTGGATCTCAGACCCCCAGCCTCAGCCCTGGCTGGATCTCAGACCCCCAGCTTCAGCCCTGCCTGGATCTCAGACTCCCAGCCCCAGCCCTGCCTGGATCTCAGACCCCCAGCCTCAGCCCTGCCTGGACCTCAGACTCCCAGCCTCAGCCCAGCCTGGATCTCAGAACTCTAGCCTTGGCCCTGTGTTGACCTCAGACACCCAGCCTCAGCCCTGCCTGGATCTCAGACTCCCTGCCTCGGCCCTGCCTGGATCTCAGACACCCAGCCTCGGCCCTGCCTGGATCTCAGACACCCAGCCTCGGCCCTGCCTGGACCTCAGACTCCCAGCCTCAGCCCTGCCTGGACCTCAGACTCCCAGCCTCAGCCCTGCCTGGATCTCAGCTTCCCAGCCTTAGCCTTGCCTGGATCAGTCTCCCAGCCTCAGCCCTGCCTGGATCTCAGACTCCCAGCCCCAGCCCCTCCTGGACCTCAGACTCCCAGCCTCAGCCCTGCCTGGATCTCAGACCCCCAGCCTCAGCCCTGCCTGGATCTCAGACCCCCAGCCTCAGCCCTGCCTGGAGCTCAGCCTCCCAGCCTCAGCCCTGCCTGGATCTCAGCCACCCAGCCTCCAGGACCAGGAAGGAATAAATGTCTATTCTGGATCCTGCTCCGTGTGGGCTATTTGTTCCGGCCGCCCGATCTGAGTCGTACAGCAGAGTCACCAGGAATGCAAAGGGGGCCGATGGGGGCCATGTGCGTGTTCACGGGCCTCCCCAGCATCACCTGGATCTGCACTGTTAGTCCGAGGGTGGGGGCTCCTGTCTGGACCCTGGAGGGGGAGCCTGGTGGGCTTCCTGGTGCGTCCGGAGGTGGGTTCAGCAGGCAGAGGTGTGGCTCCGTGGGCCCCCACCTCGAGACGGACCAGCCTGCCGACGGACCCCGGGGATGGTCGGATGCACCCTGTGACCCCAGGGCATCCCACAGAGCGGACAGAATCTGAACTGGGCACCCGGGGGCCTCCTGGGAACACGGCCGAGCCGCGTGCCAACTCCTGATTTGTCCTTAAATCGCCGCGTTCTCGTGCAGGCCGTGTCCCTGAGTCACGGAAGGTGGATGTGTTGCTGCCCCCTTTGCGTGTCTTTGCCCCAAGGTCGTGCCCATCAACACTCCTGGACACCCCGTTTCTTACACACGTCTCAGTGCAACAAACAGGATCCCCTTTCTTTCCGTTTGCACGCCCGTGCCTCGCGTCTGCAAGAAACCTCCCCCGCCCTCCCCACCCGAATCTGATGCAGCTCCTGGGTATTTGCAGCCATGTTTCTCTTGTCCACCGTCGGGGGCTGTCTGGGGAGGTGAGACCGTGTCTTGCCCCCGACAAGTTAAAGGACACCCCCAATCGGCTCCCTGCGCATCCCTGCGCCCCTGTCCTCCCTCCCGTGTGATTTTGAGACAAAACCTCAGCTCGACTTTCCATGAAAAATCTCCGTGTGTGTATGTGAACTAACTTGGATGTAAACTTAAAAATAACAAGATAAAAAGGACGCCTGGTGAGCCCCGTTGGTTGAGCGTCCGACTTCGGCTCAGGTCGTGATCTCACGGTTCGTGAGTTCAACCCTTGCATCAGGCTCTGCACTAACAGCTCGGAGCCTGGAGCTGCTTTGGAGTCTGTGTCTCCCTCTCTCTCTGCCCCTCCCCCACCTGCCCTCTGTCTCTCTGTCTCTCCAAAATACACATTAAAAGATACAAAAACAGGGGCGCCTGGGTGGCGCAGTCGGTTAAGCGTCCGACTTCAGCCAGGTCACGATCTCGCGGTCCGTGAGTTCGAGCCCCGCGTCAGGCTCTGGGCTGATGGCTCGGAGCCTGGAGCCTGTTTCCGATTCTGTGTCTCCCTCTCTCTCTGCCCCTCCCCCGTTCATGCTCTGTCTCTCTCTGTCCCAAAAATAAATAAAAAACGTTGAAAAAAAAAATTTAAAAAAAAAAAAAAAGATACAAAAACATATAACAATAAAAAATAAGAGAGGAAGAAAACAAGAGAAACGACTGTGCATTTTTCAGCAACAAGGTGCTTCACCACGTGACCCCAGGACCCCAGGGTCGTTCTCACTCTGAGAGTATTAACCCGTCAGGAAGCGGGGTTCCCTCTATCGACGCCTACATTTGCTACTGGCTTCCTGTCTTTCCTGTGGGCTCCAAGGACCCGTCCCCAGGCTTCGGCAAGGTAAGCCCACTCTCTGGCCACCGGCCACTGATGACACCTGGCCCCTTCCCAGGCGATCGGCCCGTCTTCTGCGATGGGAACCAAGGTTGGCCTCAGGCCTCAGCCACCCCGTCTGCCCCTTGGTCCAGAGCCTCCAGCCCCGAGGCAGGACGATCGCAGAGGTCAGCGTGCACCTCGGGGACGACCCGCGGGCTCGCCCACGGCCGGCGGCTGTGAGTCACGGCCTGGGTGCACCTGCTCCGGACGTGGCCTCGGTGGTCTGCTTCCCCAGTCACACCCTTCCCGGGTGTCACCTCGCCAACCCCCGCAGCCTGGGTCCCCACCTGCACCACGGTCTCAGACCCGTCTGTATCAGAGACCAGCCCTCGGTCAGGGATGCGCCCAGCCGTCTCCGCCCTTCCCTCCCGTCCTGAGCACCCCCTGCCCTGGGACAGCAGCCCCCCGCCCCCACCGACGGGACGACGTCCACTTACTGGCCCCTCAGCTCTCGGCGCCTGTCTTGGGCCGTCTCAGCACTTTCGGGGGACGCTGTACTGCCCGGGGGACAGGCAGTGACGATGACAGCAGACGAGCAGGGTCCCCGAGGGCAGACTCTGGGCACGGACAAGGAGACACGGCCTGGTCAGGAGCCTGTGCTGCCCGGAGACCCTCGCATGATTCATCTGGACGCACGTCAGCCGTGTCCTGCCCGTCAAGGAGCAGCAGCCTTGTTATCTCGGGACAGGAAGCGTCCCGGACGTGTCCAGTGTGAAGCCGGCCCTGTGCCGTTTATCAGCCACTCAGGGTTCCTGTTTCTACAGCCCCGGGTTTCTGGACACTTGCCCAACGGGGTCCGTCTGGGGAGCGCAGGGGAACCAGGGTCCCCGTGCTGGGCTTCCTGTTCTGGAACCTTCTGTGCCCCACCCCCCCCATGTCAACTCCTCTCATTCAGGGGGAGGCGAGCCCATTGTCAGGATTCACGATCTCGTAGACGTTGGGGCATGTGGGGTTTGTCTCGTCTACACCACAGGACAAAGTGGTGTTTGACACGAGCAAAGAAGGCCATCACTGGGTGTCATGGGAAGGGTTGTCCCCAGGCGGACGTGGTTGTAAATACGGGTCTTGGCACATGCATGCCATTGAGTGGTTTACGTCATCCCCAGCCATCTGCACTGCTTAGGCTCCTGCTGTCTACTTCAGGAGCGGGGCTGGGGGGCGGTGATCTCTCCCTCCCAACCCCACAGCTAAGTGGGACGTTTCCAGAGGACCGTGAGTCCCGAGACGGTCGGCGGTCTCTGTCTGATTTGGAATCTGCTGAATCGGCAGGCGGGACCTACGTCGGGGTCAGGGCTCCTCAGCCGGCCCTCGGATCGACAAACGCCACGGATATCGCCGTGTCTGGGGTGGTCCGAGGCACGGCACGTGGACGACACAAGGGACCGGAATGCGAAAGGCCTTGTGACCATGGGGTTGACCCTCTAGGCCAACGGTGGGAACGAGGAGGTCCTACGGAGCAGTAGAGGCAGCTGTGCAATATTCGGGGACGCAGGAGGTACCTGGCGTAGGAGCCTTGGGGCAGGGATGCCCTCGGCGGGCAGTGCGGGTCTAGAAGGTTCTAGAACACAGAAACGGTCCACAGTGCCGAGCATTTTCTCCGCCAAGAGCCGACGCGGGGGATTTGGTGGTCGAGTCTCGGTGTGTTTGAAAGGGTGTTGGCGAAGGGATCCATTCCTGTGTCAGAAGGGGAATCCCGTCATGAGGGAGAGAATCCTGGCTTCCTGTCCGCGTCTCCTTTACGTTCTAGAGGCACTTGGATGGTCAGTTGGTGAAGCGTCCGACTTCGGCTCAGGCCAACATCTCACGGTTCGTGACTTCAACCCCTGCATCAGGCTCTGTGCTGACGGCTCGGAGCCTGGAACCTGCTTCGGATTCCGTGTCTCCCTCTCTCTCTGCCCCTCCCCTGTCACACTCTGTCTCTCTCTCTCAAAAATAAACATAAAAAAATTTTTTTTATAAAAAAAAATCTGCCTCCGCCCCTAGACACGTATCACAGAATTCGAAAAGATCACCGTTGTGGCTTGAACGTGCATTGGGGTTTCCACAGCTCACACCCTGGCCGGAGCTCGCGAGGGGCCTCGGGAGATGCACCTCCGCTGCTGGCACTTTGGTGACGGCTCTGGGACGCCCCGGGGCTCGCCAAGACGGTGACCGTCCCTTTCGGTTAGCGGCCTCCGCGTTGAAGAGTGCTGGGGGCCGTGCAGGGAGGGGGCCTGGGAGAGCGTGGCTCATTCTGGGTTATAACACGCGTTTTGTGAACGGCGGGTCCCCGGGGCTGCGGGTGGGGACGGCCCGGCCGTCTTGGGCGTGACGGTGGGTCCTGTCCCAGAGAAGCATCGCGGGGGACCCTGGGGTCCTACAGGTCCCGCAGCACGTGGGGGCTCCGGCCAGCAGCCAGCCGTGTGCGGGAGCCTAGAACCTTCCACGCCTGCTGCTGACTCCATGGAGACGGAGACGAGTTACAAGGGTCAGAGATCGACGAGGCTACAATGTTTCTAACTGAAGGCTGCAGACCGGCCAGAACGTTCCAAGCTGGGATGCAGTGCGGACGAATGCAGGAAACCATGCACCCCCTCCCCCGCACAGCCCCTGATGGCCTCACAGACAAACGTTTCCCTGTCCACACCCGCTGGCGCTTAAACCAGCGGGTCCGAGCTTGGAAAATATTTCGTCTCAAGTCCCAGCGGATGAATCGGAAGGGACAAGACTCGTCCCCACCCCCCCCACACCCCCGCCTGCTTCTCTGGCCTCTGATCTCCCCACCTTGGCGTCTATGAAAACGCTGAAGACGATGTGAAAATGACAGTTTTACCAAAACCAGGTGGGCTTTATACGAAGACATGTATGCCAAGGGGGTCCACGGGTGGCTGGAGACGGGCTGGGGCTTTGGGGACTCACCCACGGGGGAGGGAGTCCTCACGAGAAGGCTGGGGTTTGTGTCCCCAGAATATATGTCCCTGTTCTAGCTCCTGGTACCTGGGACGGGGACCTGATTTGGAAACAGGGTCTTTCCAGATGTGATGAGGGATGTAAACAGAGCCCATCCTGGATCAGGGTGGCCTTAAATCCAGTGACAGGGGACCTTACAAGAGAAGAGACACAGACACAGACAGAAGCCACATTAAAACCAAGGCAGACACGGAAGGGACGAGGCCACAAGCCCAGGGATGCCGGGAGCCCCAGAAGCTGCAAGAGGCAGGAAGGACCCTTCCCTGGAGCCTCTGGAGGGAGCACGGTCCTGCCCCTCCTGGATCTCAGCAGCCCTGCCCACTTTGGATCTCAGTGGCCCTCCCCCGCCTGGGTCTCAGTGGTCCTGCCCTACCTCAGTCTCAGCCGCTCTGCCCCTCCTGGATCTCAGCGGCCCTGCCCTGCCTGGATCTCAGCAGCCCTGCCCTGCTTGGATCTCAGGGGCCCTGCGCCCCCTGGATCTCAGTGGCCCTGTCCCTCCTGGATCTCAAGACGGCCTCCCATGAGTGCCACTGTGTCCCCAGGTCTCATTTCCTGGGGGTGAACTCCCTATGGGCTCAGATCCCTCCCCCGCCAGCCGCTCAGCCCCCCCGGGTGCCTTCGCCTGACGCTCTTGACCATGGGAGACCCTGGGGGCCGAGGTGGGCCCCAGACCATTATCTCAGGAGCACAGGCACGAGGGAGCCTTCCTCCCCACAAGTGGTGTGGCCCCTCCTGTAAGAACAACGGGGCTGTGAGAACCACGCCTCCAAGGAAAACCCCAAGGTCTGGGCCTGGCCCCTGCCACCACTCTGGTCCTTCTGACCCCCAGCCTGCGGCTGGCCGGTCCCCACAGCCTACAGCCTTTGCAAGGTGTGAAGCATGAAAGTATTCCTCTGGGACTCATCTTAGGGTTTTCTTCTCCAGGAAACCTCAGGATGTGCCCTTGAGGTCGTCACCTGATTAGACGAGGCCCCCCCCATGTGACGTCACCTCTCTTTACTTAAAGTGAGCTGCTTGCGGATTTTTGGTCCCACCTACAAAACACCCCTCAGTGTTTGATTGAATAACGGAGTGGGGTAGAGGGCTGTCGCCCAGAACTCTTAGCTGGTTGGGGAATGGAAGAATCATGGCCAGCGACTCCTCCTGAGTTTAGATTCCCCACAACACCGTCCACGCTTCCAGATGAGAACGAAATGCAGGGAGTCTGGGCCCGTGCTTCCAAATTCATACTAGCAGGATAATGACTGATAGCACATCCGCTCGCGAATCCAGGAAGTGACTCTAAAACATGCTCAGGGTCATAGGAGAGGGAGGCTTGGGAGGCAGAATGGAGAAGCACCTGTGGGAACCCGTGAGGTGGGGTGAGTCGGAGACTCGGCCGTGAACTCCTCCAAGAGTGTTGGGAGCTGCTGTGGAACAAAGAGCCGGGACTAGGAGGTCTGCACCAGCCCCTCCCCCCGGGGCTGGCCTGCCTGAGCCCAGAGGAGCCTGTGGGAAGGCACAGGTTGGGGGTGGGGACTACCGTCGGGAGCCTGTGCCCACTGCCCTGGCGGGGGTCACCTAGGACTGGTACAGGGGACCCACTGGACAGCACATCATGATGAGTTCACCCTTTAAATAGTTCCGTGACGGTCATTTCATGTGGATGGGCATCACATGGATGGGCAACAGCGCCCCCCTCCGTCCCCATTATTCAGTCAAACACTCACTCAGGCTGTTTTGTAGGTGGGACAAAAAATCCACAAGCAGCTGATTTGAAGAGATGCTAGTTCACATGGGGGGTGGGCCTCGTCTAATCAGGCGAAGACCTCAAGGGCACACCCTGAGGTTTCCCAGAGAAGGAATTCTGCCTCAAGTCTGGAATGTCCCCTGCTACATGCCCACCTGCCCGGCAGGTTTCACCCTCAGCAGCCCCGCCATCGACATCGCATGAGCCAATTCCTGGATAACCATCTGTGTATCGTCTTCGTGTGTATCTTTTTGTATATATGTGCGGATGTGTTTCTGCAAACATGTATCTCTTCGTGCATACGTATCCACACGAATTTCTGCAGACATGTATCTCTTCGTGCATACATATCCACACGTATTTCTGCAAACATGTATCTCTTTGTGCATACGTATCCACACGTATTTCTGCAAATATATATCTTCGTGCATACATATACACACATATTTCTGCAAACATGTATCTCTTCGTGCATATGTATCCACACATATTTCTGCAAATATGTATCTCTTTGTGCATACATATCCACATGTATTTCTGCAAACATCTATCTCTTCATGCATACGTATCCACAGGTATTCCTGCAAATATGTATCTCTTTGTGCATACGTATCCACACATATTTCTGCAAATAGATATCTCTTTGTGCATGTGTATCCACACGTATTTCTGCAAATATATATCTTTGTGCACACATATCAACACGTATTTCTGAAAATATGTATCTCTTTGTGCATACGTATCCACGTATATATTTTCCTGTCTCTTCTGGGTATATATTCCGATATGGATCTACCTGTATCTATCTCTGTATCTCTCTGTATATACATTTTCCACATATATCTTGCTCTCCCGTTAGCTTTGTCCTCATGAACAAATCCAGCCCGGAGGTAAGCCGTGGTTTCCACGGGACACTCCTGCTGGCTTTGGAGACCTTCTGCAGGCACCCCGGGTACGTGCAGCTGACATCCTTCCCGGCCACGTTCACTTCCAGTCCTGGATGTGCCCTGTTGTCTCACGAAGGCCCGCATTAGACGCTCTCCTGGCGCATACCCTCACGTGCGCAGGGCGGCCTGCAGGTCGTAGGATTTGCCCTCTCAGAAGTCACGATGCAGAGGTGCGGCCAGGATCTTTGAGGGAAGTCCCCTCCCCTCCCTCCCAAGCCCGCACACGAAGGTGTCCAAGTCCTGACCCCCATGTTGTGGACTAACGTCCCCAAGGACGTCCACGACCCGACTCCCAAAGCCTGTGAACATGTGACCTTCTGTGACCAAGAGGCCCTTACAGGTGATTACGCTCGGGACCCTGAAATGGTAACTGTACAGGGAGGCCACTGTTCGCACGGGACAAGTGTGTCAGAGGCCATGCCCCAGCCCCACCGGCTGCTGGCAGGTGGACGCCTGAGCCACGGGAGGGAAAGGCTCATTGCTCCCCAGGGGTCAAGGAAGGTGCGTCATGGGGTCAGGACCCAACGGCATTCAACTCCGACTACAGGCATCCTTGCAAAAGACCACGTTGTTTTAAAGTAAAAAAATAGAGCACCGTATAAATAAGTGTTCAAACAATGAAAAGACAAAACGGCTTCCAGAACATTCCGGGGCTGGAAGCAACTTTGTGGTTCACACGCTCTCCGGGGCGACGGTGACTTCCTCCACGGTTAGGATCTCTTCATGGTCGATCTTTCCTGTATCCGGGGTGGATTTCTCCCAGATGATCTGGGGGGCACAGGGAGGACGGGGGTGTCGGGTTTTCGGGAACCCAGCGAGCAGGGCTCGGGTGGCCGAGGGCTGTGGATGGGAACCGGGGGCCCGGTGGGCGGGGCCGCCCTGTGACTGAGGCATGAAAGGACCGCCTGATGGGACGGCTTGGGACAGGGGCCTCCAGGCATATGGTCCGGCACGTGCAAAGGTCCTGGGGCAGGACCGAGCCTGGGGACCAAGGGAGGGGAAGGAGGCTCACTGCCCACCCCCCGTGCTGGTTCGCTGCCCCCCCCCAACCTACCTGGTGGTCAGTGTGAACGTTCTCACTCCATTTATCCTTGATGTGCGGAATCCGTGGGAATAAGGTCTCTGATGCAAACAACCTGGGGACACAAGGAGCGTGTGAAGGACAGACCGGCATGTAACCTCACCCATCTGTGACATGGGACATGTCCTCCTGCCGTGTGAGAAGCCACAGCCACGTTCCGGGGAACGATTTCACTGAAGGCTCGAATCTCAGAGAAATGAGCAAACACGAGACTGAGTCCCTGGGGTACGGGGATGGACTGGAGGATGTGGCTCATCGCGGGCATCCTGGGGTAGCCCGGGGTCCCCGGACATGTCCCCCTGTCCCTCCAACCTTGGAGAGCACGCTTTCCGAGCCGGCAGGTTCCTGTCCACGAGCTGGGTTTATGGTCAGCACTATTTCCAGCGGCCTGACTTCATTTGTGCATCTGAGCCTGAACAGCTGAGTGCTGTCCCCCCAAAATATATACTCAGGTCCTGAGTCCAGGCACCTGGAAACAGGACCTTGTTGGGAATTTTATCTTTGCAGATGTAATCAAGTTAATGTGAGCTCATCCTGCATGAGGGAACCTAAATCCAATGACGGGTGTCCCTGCCCTGCCTGGATCTGAGTGGTCCTGTCCCCCCTAGATCTCAGAGGCCCTGCCCTGCTTGGATCTCAGTGTTCCTGCCTTTCCTGGATCTCAGTGGTCCTGTGCCTCCTGGATCTCAGTGGCCCTGCCCCTCTTGGATTCAATGGTCTTGCCCTTCCTGGATCGCAGCAGCCCTGCCCTGCCTGGATCTCAGTGGTCCTGCCCCCCCTGGATCTCAGCAGCCCTCCCCTGCCTGGATCTCAGTGGTCCTGCCCCCCCCGGATCTCAGCAGCCCTGCCCTGCCTGGATCTCAGTGGTCCTGCCCCCCCTGGATCTCAGCAGCCCTGCCCCTCCTGGATCTCAGTGGCCCTGCCCTGCCTGGATCTCAGCAGCCCTGCCCCTCCTGGATCTCAGTGGCCCTGCCCTGCCTGGATCTCAGCGGCCCTGCCCTTCCTGGGTTTCATCGGACCTGCCCTGCCTGGATCTCAGGGGTCTTGCCCTGCCTCGATCTCAGCGGCCCTGCCCCTCCTGGATCTCAGTGGTCCTTCCCTGTCTGGGTCTCAGACTCTTGTCTCCAATGCTGGGAGATGATTCATTTCTGTTGTTTCAAGACATCTGGTTTATGGTCATTTTTTCCTGTTTCCACAGGAAACACAAGCAGCTTTTCACAAAGATAAGTGCCTTGGGTAAAGCACGCGCTCTGTGACCGTTCCGGTGGCTGTGGCCCCTGTTCCCATCTGCTCCCAGGTGCAGGGTCCCTAGGCAACGGGGGTGCCATGCGGCCCCCGTATTCAGCCGGCCGGGACAGCCCCCCCTTGTCCTGTGCCGTTGGCCACGCGCCTCAATCCTGAGGGGAACGGCCACCGGATGCCCAGCCAGGACGCGGGGGGCCATCGAGGGCTGGGCACAGGAGGCCACCCAGAGGGTCCCCCCATCGTGCAGGAGGGCCACCCTCTGCGAAGATGCCCCAGGTTCGCAAACCGTGCCCTGCACCGGCCTGTAGGTGAGAATTAACTTTTCTGCGTGTGCCTTTCATCCTGAGGCGCGTGTGAGGGGCCCTGAGACCCTGTTGGAGCCGAGGGCACACGTCTGCTGCCCACACAGGAGCCCCCGTTCCCCACGTGCAAAGGCGGGTGGACTGGATGCTGCCGGCTGGGCCCCGAGGCCTCGGTGAGACTCGCACGGGGACAGGAAGCTTTGGCAGAAAGAGAAGCTGAGGTCGGGGGCCCCCAGCGCCCATCCGGCTGAAGGGTGGGGGCGCACGGGTGGGCTCGGTAGGGCCCCTGGGGGGCTCTGGGGCTGCCCCTCGGGGGTCCCGACGAGGCCCCCGTTGGCCATGTCTACACCGCCCCCTGCTGAGGGCACACCACCGGCTCTGTGAGCTCCATCCAACCCACCACTGGAATTACCTTTTCACAAAGCAGCTGAGAATCAGGGCACAGACGAAGGTCCCCAGGACCACGAGCACATAGACATGCACAAAGCTGGCTGTGGCTTGTGTGGAGCCTGGGGAGACAGGGGGACGCACCTCGTACCCCTCAGGGCAGACTGGGGACACACGGCAGTCATTCCCTCGCCGGCTGGCCGCGGAGGAGAAAGGCTCAGAGCGGCGGAAGACCCGCCAACTGTCCACCCCGAAGCCTTCCCGCAAAGCTGTCCATGAGCCAAAGGGGCCTCTGCACCGTCCACACTAGAATGTGTTCTGACGGTGCGATAAACCGATTTCAAAGGGGACCAAAAAGGCACGCCTGGGAGGCTCTGTCGGTTAAGCGTCTGACTTCAGCTCTGGTCATGATCTCACGGTTCATGACTTCAACCCTGCATCAGGCTCTGCACTGACAGCTCACAGCCTGCAGCCCGCTTTGGATTCTGTGTGTGTGTCTCTCTCTCTCTGCCTCTCCCCTGCTCCTGCTCTGTCTCTCAAAAATAAACAAACATTTAGGGGCTCCTGGGTGGCTCAGTCGGCTAAGCGTCCGACTTCGGCTCTGGTCATGATCTCAGGGTTCATGACTTCAACCCCTGCATCAGGCTCTGCGCTCACAGCTCGCAGCCTGGAGCCCGCTTCCGATTCTGTGTCTCCCTCTCTCTCTGCCCCTCCCCTGCTCATGCTCTGTCTCTCTCTGTCTCAAAAATAAATAAAAACATTAAAAAAACTTTTTTAAATAAAAAAATAAACACTTAAAAAAAAAGACCAAAAAAATTAATTAATTTCTAAAAAACAAACCAAATGAGTAAGTAAATACATTTCAAATCCCCAAATAAAATAGAAATGGACCAAATAAATAAATTTTAACCTCCCAAATAAAATAAAAATGGACCAAATAAACTTTAACTTCCAAATAAAATAGAAATGGACCAAATAGATAAGTAAATTTAAAAAATAAGAAAATAAATACAAATGGACCCCCCCCAACCATACGCATTTCCAGGCATATGGGTTTTTTTTTTCTCTGCGGGCATACGGCTTCAACAAAGCCTCCCTACAAGTGTCAGACCAGGAGACCCCTTCCGGCTGGGGTGGCCGGTTCAGGAGGCTGCGGGGCCTTTGTCCTTCCTCTGAAGGAGCAGAGACAAGCGCACGGGAACCCCTGGGTCGTGAGCCTCCAGGGAGACGGGACGGGCTAACAGATGGATTCGGAGGCGCTCCTGGGTCACGTACCGAATTCCACGGGCTGGCTCCAGGCACTCCACTGCTGTCCCCGTGCGTCTGAGGCCCGTATCGTCACAGTGTGCTTGGGTCTGGGCTCTGGACTCGGGAAGTTGTATTTATTTTCCGATTTGCCGGTCACGTCGATCTTTGGACAGAAGAGAAAAGTTTCAAGGCAGGGTCTCCTGTGTTCAGCAAAGAAGGGCTGGGGCAGGAGGTGGGGGGAGCGGGCAGGGGGGAATGCCTTTCCAACGGCCCCACCGAGGCAGCTGACAGGTTCAGAAGCACGCTCCCTCACGGGGCCGAGCATCAGAAGTGTCTAGAAACACGTGGTCTCGGGGGCTCCCCCAAGTAGAAATCACTCAACAGGTACAAGGGCCAGGAGCAGAGACGGGGACCGAGCTAAGCCCCATTGGACAGAAGACGATACGGAAGGTCAGAGTGTCCCTAGGACTTAGGAAACGTCCCCATAAAGGACGTTGACGTCCACCCACTACAGGTGTCTGGCAGGAAGAAATCTGGGTCACGCTCACAGGAATCTTCTGGGTCAGGGTTTTAACTCACCAGTTGATTTCCGGCGTGTTCCTTGTTGTCCTAGAAAAAAACAAACAGAACTAGATGTACTTTTCTGCATTGGGCACATTTTTACAGTTTTCACACGTTGTCCCCTGGGAGTGTGGTCAAGGGTCACACCCCGGGGCCCAGGGGACGGCTGAGTCCCTGTGAGCTGCCTTCACCCCGAGTCACGTGGGGACTGAGGGTGGGACTTGTCCACGGAGGGAAACGGGGCCTGATCACACCTGGGGTTCAAGCCAGTGGCAGATGGGGCCAAGCAAGGGCTGGAGGTCGAGTTTGTCTACACTGGGCACAGGCGGATGTGGAGAGAGGGCTCCCCCTTGTCTACACTGGTCGCAGCTGGAAGTGGAGAGAGGGCTCCCCCTGTCTACACTGGGCGCAGGTCCATATGGAGCCTAGCGTCCCCCCTGTCTACACTGCGCGCAGGTCCATATGGAGCCTAGCGTCCCCCTGTCTACACTGCGCGCACGTCCATATGGAGCCTAGCGTCCCCCTGTTTACACTGGGCGCACGTCCATATGGGGCCTAGCGTCCCCCCTGTCTACACTGCGCGCACGTCCATATGGAGCCTAGCGTCCCCCTGTCTACACTGCGCGCACGTCTATATGGAGCCTAGCGTCCCCCTGTCTACACTGCGCGCAGGTCCATATGGAGCCTAGCGTCCCCCGTCTACACTGGGCGCACGTCCATACGGAGCCTAGCGTCCCCCGTCTACACTGCGCGCACGTCCATATGGAGCCTAGCATCCCCCCTGTCTATACCGAGTCTCCGTTGATGAGGAAGAGAGAGTCCGCCTTGCCCGCCCTGGCCTCCCGTGGTCGTGGCGGAGCGAACCTGCCTTGTCTACACTGGGCCCGGCGGTCCTGGAGGAAAGAACCCCCTTCTCCAGGCGGGTGCCGGCGGCGTGGACGGCCAGGGCCTGTGCGTCCCGCCTCGGCCTGCTCACCTCCAAGCCCCGACGGCGCTCGGGGAGCAGCCGGGGTGTCCCCTCGCCCTGGGACCGGCCGCGAGGTGACCGTCCCGCGGGGGGCACCGTGTCCTCCTGTGCCCCGCCGCCCCGCCTCACCCATCGCTGCCGGGCCGCGCGCACCGGGCCCTCGCGGCGGGGGGCGGGGCGCTGGTCTGCCCTCCGGGTCGACGCCGTCCGGTCCGGGGCCGAGCGCACTGACCTGTTTCTGGATGCGCAGCTGGTACTTGAAGTCCCAGGCGGACGAGGGGTGTCGGGTCCTGGGCGGGTCCCAGAGGATCTGGCAGTGGGACGGGTTGCAGTCGACGCTGACGTTGTTGGGCGGGCTGTATATTTCTGCGAGGGGGGCCGAGGTCACGGCCCTGAGCCCCGGGGGCTCCGGCCCAGGTCCGCCCGCCGGGCGTCAAGGGGCAGCCGGTAGGGGTCCCCCGGAGCACCAAAGGGGACCGCGGGCGGGCGCGTGGGCAGGGCTGGCGGTGCGCACGCGCGACTGCGTGGCCGGCTGCGGGGAGGGACCCGGGAACCCCGGGGGAGGGAAGGAGGGACGCAGGGGGGGGCTGAGCGGACACGGGGCCACTATGGGGACAGCCGGGCGGAGAGGACGCACGTCCTGACCCGGCGAGCAGCGAAGGGATACCCCGCGGGGTGGGTCGCGCCAAGGCTGGGGACGTGCGGTCTGTGTCTCCTCCCGGGGGCCACATTGGGTCCTCAACCCCGGAGGTGGGAGGGGGCGCGTTCCGTCACGGAAAACCCGCACAGACTGCTAAGACTGTCCCAGTCCTTTCGGGAAGGCACGCAGCCTTCCTTACGCAGACACGACTCCTTAAACCGTTACCCCTTGGGGCCCCCAGCCCCTCTCCCATCCCCCCGCCGCCCCTGGCCGAAGTCAGAGGAGGGAACTGAAAATTCAAAGCCACCGATCCTGCGGTTGGTAACCCTGGCAACCGGCCCCCACCCCGAGCGAGCGCCTTTCCGCGGTCACCTGGTTAACATAACAAAAGACACATTCACGGCTCTGGACCCCGGGAAATTCAAAGGGTCTGGTCAGCCCTGGGCCACAGAGCCGGGAGGGAGACCCAGCGCGGCTGATCGGAAGTCACAGTATCACAGGGCTGAAGTTTGCAATAATCTTGGGGCCTCCTGGGTCACATAAAAGTCTTAGAAACATGGGGAAGAAGAGAGAAAAGTCGGGATTCCCTCGGAAGGAAGGTGGCCACGTCTGGGCCAGGGGACGTTTGTCCTGCTGTGACAGTCCCAGGGGCCCCAGCGGCCACCTAGAGCTCCCCCAACAGGTGGCTCTGCAAGAGGGGGTTGGGGGAGACGTGAGCTGGCATCCATTTGTCAACGGGGTCCCCCCAAAAGGCAAGAGAAGGCTGTGCCCGCTACCACATGGGGAGGCCCACAAGCGAGCCGGAATTCCCCTCCCGCCACCTCCCGGTCCGAATGTCCCCCTGCTGGGGACGTCACTGTGGGGGCCTGGGGGGGGGGGCTCTGGCTTCCTCCGGTGGGCGGTGGGGGGCAGAGGCACCACACCTTTTCACCACGCCGAGTTCAGAGTAGAAGGGGTGCTGGCCCCCTTACTCGGCCACCTTCCAGAAGGAAGGAACCGTATGGACACCTCGACTCGGGGTCTCTGGCCTCCAGAGCTGCGAGAGAATACATTTCCGTTCTTCCAACCCCCCCAGTTTGTGGCCAGGTGCTAACAGCAGCCCCAAGAAACGCGGGCTGGTGTCCCGGCAAATCCTGTCCCAAGCTCGCCTGCCAAGCATGGGTTCACCCCAGAGGACGCGGTTCTCACCTATGTTTTTCAAGGACAAAATCGTATCAAAAAACTGGACCGCCGTCTCTCGGCTGGTGCCGTTCACCAGGAAGTAATTGCGGAACGTTAATCCCGACAGATCGTGCAGGTGACATCCGACGTGGGTTCCTGAGTCCGTCACGTAATGAGGACACTCTCTTTCCCTTTTTTCCCTACAAGATTCCAAGCTGTTCGGAGACCGGTCAGGGCGTCCCCCCCCTCCCGCCCTGTGCTTTTCAAGGCCGCCTACGTAAGGTCGACACTTACTTAAAGTCTTGTATGTACAAGAAATATTGGACGTCATCAGGCGCAGCCCAACCTTTCGCCCAAGTGCAGTTCATGAAGTTCACGTTGTAGATAAAACAGGAGAAGTTTTGGGCAGCGGTGCCCTCGCCGCCTGAGAAGACACAAGAAGGAAACAATCTGGGCAAGGGGACCACAGGCTTTATGCTTGGAGCCTCTACCGAGCATTCAAAGAATAGTTCGTTCCAGTCCTTCTTAAACACGTCCAAAAAATAGAAGAAGAGGAAACACTTCCAAATTCATTTTGTTTTATTTACTTTTTATTTCGAGAGAGAGAGGGAGAGGTGGGAAGGGGCAGAGAGAGAGAGGAAGAGAGAGAATCCCAAGCAGGCTCAGTGCTGTCAGAAGGAAGCCTGATGCAGGGCTCAAACTCATGACCTGAGCCGAAATCAAGAGTCGCACGCTTAACAGACTGAGCCACCCAGGTGTCCCCCAAATTCATTTCATGAGGACAGGATCACCCTGTAGCCAAAGTCTCATACACACACGGAAGGAAAGAAAATCACATCCCGATATCCAAAAATTCAGTATCCATTCATGATTGGAAAAAAAAAAAACCTTTCAATAAAATACATAAAGAAAGAATTTGCCTCAACACAATAAAGGACAGATGTAAAAAGCCCATAGCTAACAGCAATGGAAAAAAACAGAAAGCTTACCTTGTAAGGTAAGAAATGAGTCTACTGTAGGCACTCTCACCAGCTCGATTTAAATTTTTTTTAATGTTTATTTATTTTTCAGAGAGAGATAGAGCGTGAGCAGAGGAGGGGCAGACAGAGAGAGGGAGACACAGAATCGGAAGCAGGCTCCAGGCTCTGAGCTTTCAGCACAGAGCCCGACGTGGGGCTCGAACTCACGAACCGCGAGATCATGACCTGAGCCAAAGTCTGCCGCTCAACCAACCGAGCCACCCAGGTGCCCCCAAAAACACTTTTATTATAGCTAATAAATAAATGTAATAAAGTTGCAGGATACAAAATCAGCATGCAAAAATCAGTATTTGTACACTCTAATGGCAACCCGTTTAGGAAGAGAATTAAGAAAATAATTCCAGGGTGCCTGACTGGCTCAGCTGGTACAGCATGTGACTCTTGATGTTGGGACTGTGGGTTTGAGCCCCACATTGGGTGTAGAGATTACTTAAAAATAAGAAAAATTTAAAAAGAAATAATCCCTTTGTTCTGATAGCCACAAAAGGAATACAATACTTAGGAATAAACTGAACCAAGAAGATGAAAGATGTATATACTGAAAATTATCCGACATTGATGAAGAAAATTTAAGAACACACAGATAAGGGGCGCCTGGGTGGCTCAGTCGGTTGGGCGTCCGACTTCCGCTCAGGTCACGATCTCGCGGTCCGTGAGTTCGAGCCCCGCGCCGGGCTCTGTGCTGACAGCTCAGAGCCTGGAGCCTGTTTCAGATTCTGTGTCTCCCTCTCTCTGCCCCTCCCCCGTTCATGCTCTGTCTCTCTCTGTCTCAAAAATAAATAAAACGTTAAAAAAATTTAAAAAAAAATAAGAAAAATTTAAAAAAGGAAATAATCCCTTTGTTCTGATAGCAACAAAAGGAATACAATACTTAGGAATAAACTGAACCAAGAAGGTGAAAGATGTGTATACTGAATATTATCCGACATTGATGAAGAAAATTTAAGAACACACAGATAAGGGGCGCCTGGGTGGCTCAGTCCATTAAACATTTGACTCTGGGTTTGGGAGGAGAAGGAGAAGAAGGAGGAGGAGGAGGAGAAGTGGGAGGAGGAGGAGAAGGAGAAAACAACAAAAGAAAACAAACAAACACAAGACCCCCCCAAACTGAAACAACCTGAATAGGGCAAAGGACCTGAATAGACATTTTTCAGAAGAAGATACACAGATGGCCAACGGCTACGTTGGAAGATACTCCACATGACTCATCATCAAAGAAATGCGAATCAAAGCCACAAGGAGCTGTCGTCTCACACCCGCTAAATGGCTATTATGAAAAAGAGGAGAGATAAATACTGGGGAGGGTGTGGGCAACAGGGAACCCTGTGCACTGCTGGTGGGAATGTGAGTGACTGCAGCCACTGTGGAAAAATTAGGAAGTTTCTCTATTCACCGCAGAATTCTCATATGGCCCAGCAATCCCTACTTTTGGGTCTATACCGAAAGGAAACGAAATCTGGATCCCCAAAAGGTATACACACCCCCATGTTCATTATGGCACACATTCACAATAATGTGAATCATCATTCATTATGATTCACAATAGCCAACGTGTGGACACAGCCTAAACGGTGTTGCTGAATGGATGGATATAGAAGATGTGGTGTATACACACGATGGAGTAGTATTCCGTTACAAAAAGAAGGTGTTATGTATGCTAAGTGAGCAAAGTCAGACAAGAAAGACAAAATTGGGCATGCCTTGAGGGTAATGATGTCCAGAAGGATCACTGTGATGTTTTCCCTACCTGGGTTAGCGTAGACCAGTTTTTCTGGAATCGGTCCTTGGGTGCTATTTACTTTAACCACGAACGTGATTCCCCCATGAAGAGAATCATGGGAAAAGTTGCAGTGACAGTCTTTGTTCTTGGGCTAAAAAGACGCAACCAGTCAGCGCATTAGGAAATTTTTTCTTCTCATCTGGATGTCGTTTGTTCATCCACTGACCCCGTGAAGTCACCACCACCCATGCACACTCTCTGGGTGGGTGTTGGCGTGCCAACATGTAGGTGGGACCTCAACCCTGCAGTGTATAGTGTTGTTTAGAAGGCGGGAACAGAGGCCTTCTTTCACTGGGACCCTCAGTCACCAGACATCCGGTTAAAATGCAGATTCTGGCTCAGTGGGGTCCAGGCGGGGGAGTTTTCTTGTCCTGTCTCAAACCCCTCATACAGTCACAGGCTTCATGTTACCATTGTATCTGGTGAGCCTTGCGACCTTGTTTTCATCGAACACTCGGGACTAATGCTATGTCTTTCTTGGGATTAAGTCCGCCGTGTGGATGAGTTTGGATAGATCCACCGGGCAAAAGGCTGCAGTTTCTGCTGGGAGGACAGTGGTTCCCCTAAGCAACACCCTCTGATGGGACACCAAAGCCTGAAAATCACAGAATAAGCCACATGTCTTCCCCCTGATCACTGTTGTTGGACATTCCGTCTCCCGGAAAGTGCCCCCTGGAAATTCTGGGCACCTTCGGGTTCCCGATCAGAATCTTCCCTTGTGGCCCTGGGTCCCGCATCCCACCAGATTGTCTCATTTCGCCCTCTTTGGGTGGGTGATCATCCCCAAGGGTCCCACCCTACAGCCTGTGACAGGTCTAACCTCATAGGAGCTTTGAGCTGGGCATCCTTTCTGGGGAGCCCCGCCCTCCCTTTCCTTTTGGGGTAAGACATTTTCCAAGGAGTTGCTAAGTCCCCCAGGGAATCGGGCCCCCAGGCACCTTTTGGACACGGGCCAGCCCTTATCTCCCTGGTACATTTAGAACCATGATGTGTCCCAACGTCATACCCATGCTGTCCATTCCCACCTGCTGTAGCCTTATTGCTAACGTGAAGAGAGCCTCGTGAAGGATACCAGATGACTTTATCAAATCATCTTACCTTTTTTCTGATCTCTCCTTTCTCCTTGTGGATCATCACACATTCGAGGTAGGTAGTGTTTTCTTTGCAGTCCCAACTCAGTTCCATTGTCCTTGGGTCAAACTTCATATTTAGACTGGGGACCCATTCCGTGGTTGGAACATCTGAAAGACGTAGCCACCGGATTCAGAAGTTGCCCTTTTCCCATCGTCACTCCCCACCCGCTGACCCATCCCGTATCTTGTAAGCAAAGATCAAGGCTGGGACATGCTGTGCCCTTCCCCTGTCCCACCCCAGGTGGTCCCAGGGCATTGGCACATCCTGAGAATCTGCCCCGCTCCCATCTCCCCTTCCTGCCTGGATCTCCGTGCCTTTTCTCCATGTGAGGACGCCTACCGTGTACTTGAGCCAAGACCAACCAAGTGAGAACCAGCAGAGACTATTTTTACTGAGAGCTCAGCACAGTGAGGG
Organism: Neofelis nebulosa; assembly: GCF_028018385.1. Lineage (NCBI taxonomy): Eukaryota > Metazoa > Chordata > Mammalia > Carnivora > Felidae > Neofelis > Neofelis nebulosa. Next base: position 980,387 of record NC_080800.1, on the reverse strand, counting down.
AGTCGGCCACCATCGGCGGCACTTGTCAGAGACTCAAGGGCGGACAGAGGGGAGGGCAGGTTTCACAGTGGACAAGCGGGGCCATTCGGTTGTGCGCTGAGCAGAGGCTGTGGGTGTGGGGGAGATCACGTGACTCCCTAGAAGCGGGGTGCCCCTGTGATACGTTAGGACAGCGCATCGGGCTTCCTCCGGTTGGTCCTAAGGCAGAACTTGTGTCAGAAAGCAGGGAATGTGTCAGTTAGTGATCAAATCCCTGACATAACGCAGCCGAGAAAGTCTTTGACGGTCAACAGAACTCTGACAACACGGATGCATTTTGACAACACGTCCAGCCAGCTTGTGCACAGCCCTGGACCCAGGGCACTCCGGAGTGAGCAGACCTCACCAGCATCACGTGCAACACACACGGCAGGGGCCAGGCTGGACAGCACACACTTTGTGCAGGCGTGTAAGGTGCGTAAGGACCCAGAGACCTCATGTGTCAGGACGTGTCCCCAGGGACACAGGACGCAGAATGAGGCGGGCAGAAAAGGGTCAGACAGCTTCGCGTCCTTACCCTGGTGCTCCTGAGTCAGGGGTAACGCTGGGTCCAGCAGCATGCAGAACAGGATGGTCATGGCCAAGGGTCCCAGGGGGCGGCTGGGAGGACGAGGAAGCCCTGGAAGGAGGGACAGTCACACTGTGAGGAAATCAGCTCTCACGAGGGGTCTCGGCAGGAGGACCCAGACAGGATTCCCCAGGGGGATGCTCCGGGGGAAAACCACAGGACCATCCCCAGGCTGATGGCCAGCCCACTGGTCTGCCTGGGGTCACTGCAGGTTACAACCGGTCTCAGGGGGCCCCCAGAACCGAGGGCCTGGCCTGCAGCCTGGACACGGGCTCCAGCCCACCCTGTGTCCTCTGTGTCCCTGCGGTGAGTTGACCACATGCTCTGGCATCATTCCCGTCTGTAATCTAGTGGAGGAGATAGACGTCCGCGGGGCCCTTATGACGACGTCCACCATGCTGACATCAAGATGGACACGTCTCTGGGCATGTTATTGTGTCCACCACAGGAACCAAGACCCACTCACTCCCTAGGGCTCAGGGCTGAGTCCAGGATGGGCACCAACTTGATGGCCATGTTGCGCACAAAACAACAGTGGAGACAGAGAGTCAGGGTGGTTCCCAGACTGCTGGACTGTGAGTGAGGTCCTGGCTCCACATACTCTGCCTCCCGGACACGTCTGGACCGTCTCTGACCGGGGTCCGGGTGGAACGCAGGCTCCCCAAGCCCTTCCCCAGGCTACGCCTTCATTTGTCAAAGAAATGGATTTCAGTTCCACGTGCAGAGAATGGCCTGGGCTGTCCACCTACTCGAGATCCCGCATGACCAAGAAACCAGGAACCCACTCACTGACTTCTCTCTTCTCCAGAATGAGCTTCCTGTGAGAGGCAGGTTACAAAATGATCTCCCCGCAGAGCGTGGATGGAGATTTACCAGTGCCCCGCGAATCTACCCTGCAAATTCACACGTCCGCCATGTTGATGAGGCTTGACTCATGGTCCAGATGAGTCTTGAAGCCACACCCGATATGTCACAGTTCTTGGGAGAAAAATCACACACACTTTTATTACTCTCTCATTGCGCTGACTCTTGTTTGGTTCATATCATTTTAATTTTCTAATTTGTATTAAAACATTTTTAACTAAAAAAATTTTTTTTGCTGTTTATTTTTGAGAGGCAGAGACAGACACAGACACAGAGCACGAGCAGGGGAGGGACAGAGAGAGAGGGAGACACAGAATCCAAAGCAGGCTCTAGGCTCTGAGCTGTCAACACAGAGCCCGACGTGGGACTCGAACTCACAGACTGTGAGATCATGACCTGAGCTAAAGTCAGACGCTTAACCGACTGATCCACCAGGCGCCTCCAAAATGTTTTTAATAGGAGTATAGTTGACACACACTCTGATTCTGTCTTAATAATCAGAATGGATTTGGGGCGAGTAGAAAAAGAAATGATAGGTCAGGTTTCCATTGTGGTAATAAAAATATTTTGAGGTTTCTCTTTTTTTTTTTAACTTCTTTTTTTAAAAACTTGAGTTTTGCAACTATCGAAAGGGGTGTGTAAACATAAAAGAGGAAAATAAAAAGGGGTAAGTGCACAGAGAGATATGGAGGAGCCTAAATGATTTACTAAGTGAAAGAAGGCAGCTTGAAAATGATACGTCCTGGGCGCCTGGGTGGCGCAGTCGGTTAAGCGTCCGACTTCAGCCAGGTCACGATCTCGCGGTCCGTGAGTTCGAGCCCCGCGTCAGGCTCTGGGCTGTTGGCTCGGAGCCTGGAGCCTGTTTCCGATTCTGTGTCTCCCTCTCTCTCTGCCCCTCCCCCGTTCATGCTCTGTCTCTCTCTCTGTCCCAAAAATAAATAAAAAACGTTGAAAAAAAAATAAATTTAAAAGAAAATGATACGTCCTGTATGATTCCAACTCTATGACATTCTGGAAAAGGAAAAAGTATAGAGACAGAAAAAAGTGAGCAGTCTTCAGGGTTGGGGGAGGGACAGATGGGCAGGTGGGGCACACAGGATTTTTAGGGCAGTGAAACTACTCTGTTATCATCCTATAACGGTGGATCCATGTTGTTACACATCTGTCCAAACTCAAAGAATGTCCAACACCAAGAGTTACTCTAATGTAAACCGTGGACTTTAATCAATAATCATGTATCAATATTGGTCCATCAATTATAACAGCTGTGCCACACTGATGCCAAATATTAATAATGGGGGAGACGAGGTCCAAGGGGAAGGACATATATAGGAATCCCTTAATTTTGACTTAAATGTTTCTGTAAACCTAAAACTGCTCTTAAAAAAAAACAAAGTCTATTAAAAACTTTTTCAACACGTAAGGACAAAAGCAAAGGGATCTGGTCACATAAAGCTGCACTCAACAGAGAACACCTGATGCTACGCTTGGGTTTGGGGTGGGGTCTTGTGGTCTGCCCACCATCTCCCTGGTGGTATTTTTGCTGGGGTTGGTTCCTTGGTGATTGTTGTTGTCACTTGTGAGTTGTAACGAGGGTCTTAGGTCTCTAAGTATTTCTCTCCCTCTCAGCCACTAACTGCCTCTGCTGTTTCTTCCTGCCTTTGTGTTCCCTATGACCTCATCCTTTTAACTCCTTATCTTTCCTTGGAGGTTCCTCTCTCTCTCTTACCACACATGATGGTGTTTTCTGTAATTTCCTTGTGTTAATCGTTTATGTTTTCTATCTTTTCTAAACACTCTCTCTTTATTCTTGGTGTATTAGCTCCCTGGGTGCTGACAGAACAGATAGCCACAAATTTCCTTTCTTCCTTCCCATTTCTCTTCCCTCCCTCCTTGCATCCTTTCCACTTTCTTTCCTTCCTTCCTTCTTTCCCTCCTTCCTTCCTTCCTTCCTTCCTTCCTTCCTTCCTTCCTTCCTTCCCTCCCTTCTTTCCTTCCTTCCTTCCCTTCCTCCCTCCCTTCTTCCCTCCCTCCCTTCCTACCTTCCTTCCTTCTTTCCTTCCTTCCTTCCCTCCCTCCCTTCTTTCCTTCCTTCCTTCCCTTCCCCCCTCCCTCCTTCCCTCCCTCCCTTCCTACCTTCCTTCCTTCATTCCTTCCTTCTTCTTTCCTTCCTTCCTCCCTTCCTCCCTCCTTGCCTTCCTCCCTCCCTCCCTCCCTCCTCTTCCCTTCATTCCTTCCTTCCTTCATTTTGTCCCTTCTTTCTTCCCTCCTTTTTCCCCCCTCCCTCCCTCTCTCTCACCAAGTCCTTTCCCCATTTAGTCCAGTGTCTGCTTTCTGGCTGCCTCCATCCAGCTGGTCCCTCTCTTCATGGGCTCTCTTCCTCTCCCCCTGGGCCCCCTTTAAGCTCCCTCTCCTGTCTCCCTCCCACGCATGGCCAGTTCAGCACATCTGGGCTCCTCTCTCCCCCACGTCCAGCCCCACCCAGGGGCTCCTCCCTCTGTAGGAGCTACAGGCCCCCGCCTCACTGCTCCCTGCCCCACAGACCTCTGAGCTGTGGGGGATCATTCCTCACCGCCTGCCTCCTTCCCCACTCACTCTGTGCAGTGACAGGCGGCCTGCCTACTGAGGACTCTTCTAGGTGCCCCAGCCCCTTCTCCCCTGCTGTGCACCACTTTCTCTGGCTGGAGCCCAACGGTGCAGAATCCAGCCAGCTCCCCACACGTCAGGGGTGCACACCTGAGCCACCGTGCACCTGGGGAGCCGCCCCCGGCCTCAAATTCCTGCCTCCCAACCTCCCAGAGCCCACCCTGCCCGCAGGGCACCACACTTGCTATAAAAGAGGAAATGAAAGCGGGGACCAGACCTGTCCCAACTTCCCGGCCTCCCCCGCACCTAGCAGTCCAGAGCTATGGCGACCTTCCGGCTTCCTCCGTCTGCAAGCTGAACCCTGCTCCACCCAGGCCTTCCCAGGCTTGTTTTCCCTTCACCCCCATAAACGTCTCGAGTCCGCGTTGCTCCTCCTTTTTCCAGCCTCCCATACCACCTGCTTGGGGGCTGCACACCCAGCAGGTGCCTGTGGATGGACGCCCGCCCCACCGCCCCGGTTCACCCGCCGCCCTGAATTACTGCACCGAAATTTGCCCACGCCTGGACCTGTTCCCCATTCTGCTTCCTCTGCACTGACCCCTGCCTGCTTCTTCTTGCTCATGGTGATGGAGCAAAACCATCAACTTCTGTAAACTGGATGAAGGAAAAAAAAGAAAAACCCAAAAGCAAACAACTGGGTTCTTTCATACCCAAGGGTGGCGGGCAGGGGACCCACGGGAGGGTTGCTCTTTTTGACTAGATGGTTAGTCACGTTGTGCGGCTCTTGGCCGACGATGCCGACAGTCCCCGTGGAGGACATTGCGGTGAAGCGTGAAGTCATTGGTGCCGTGATGTCTCAGGTGCCTGGTGTGGTGAGCGTAGGCACCTCCCACAGGGTTCCTGGTTTCCCCGCTCACGCCCGTCCTGGGGGGCAGCTCCTGCCGGCCTCACTCCACCGGATGGGAAAACGCCATCCGGCGGGGCAGGGGGGTAGGATCCCGTGCTTCCTTGAGTTTATCTTTGCCTTGATTTTTAAAAACAGGCAAAACACAGACGGTATAAAATCCACCCTTTCAACGCCTACGGTTCCACAGCATTTCGCGCATCGGCAACGTTCAGGCATCCTCCCCACCTGAGCCGGGGCGTCCTCGACCCCCCAAAAGGGGGACCCCGTGCCCACTGCTCGACACTACTCACATCCCTCCTGCCAACCTGGATCCGCCCGGGCTGCGTGTCTCCAATGAATGGTGACCACATAGCACTGCCCTCCTTTGCGTCCACTGCCTACCCAACTTTCCCGTCTTCTCTCGGTTGTCACCAGACGCGGACGCGCTCCGTCACCACGTCGTCGTCCCCAGAGACACCTGCTACCCAGGCCGGCCGGCAGATCTGCACTTGCTTGCCGGGGGCTTTGACGTGAGCGACCGTCAGGAACGTGTATCCCCAGGATCCGGGAAGCACCGTTGCCCGTATGGAAGACCGTCTGTACATGGCACTTCTGAGCGCATCCAAGCCTCCAGAGTAAGTCCAGAGTGGTTTCCGGGATCCCCACGCACAGCCTTGCACGGGGGGCTCAGCCTGGTCCCGGTGCAAGCGGGCTCATCCATCCCTGAGGCTAATTCAGACCCTCCGACACCGCGCCCACGTGCTGTTGGAATTTCCCCCCCTCTGCGCGGGGGCCCCCCATCCGGATTTTCCCATTCCTCCCCCTCAGGTGCTCCCTGATGGCCAGTGTCAGCGGCCAGCGGCAGGAACAGGTACCACGGTGACAAGGCGCGTCGGAGACTCAGACAGGGAAGCAACCCGCCTTACCCCAGGGCTCCAGCCTCCGCGCTGGCCACCTGCTTTCTCTCTCTGTTTCCCGGCGGTCTGCCATCTGGCCGCTGTCTCAGGCGGCTCTGGGCCGTGTCAGAAAGTGAGGACCGTGATTGCACTGCAGGGGCATGTCAGCCGACACTTCCCTTTTCTGCTCAGCGCCCGCCCCCTTCCTGTGATGCGGGCTCATTCCATACAGTCGGGACCCCTGGCCGCGGTCAGTGGAAGCCTCGGCTTGTCCGCGCTCTTGGAGAGCTGACCTGGGGTGTGACCCCCTCCCGTCCAGCAGCCGTGTGCACAAGCACGTGTCCCCGAGTGCAGGCTGACGGCTCGGGGTGCGTTTTGTGATCCTTCGCGCGCGTGGCCGCATGAGGCTGCTGGGACACCTGCCCACCCTCCGCACGTCCATGGAGACAGGACAGCTGTAAGCCCACGCGTCCCCTGTCTCGGGCTCTGCCAAGCCCCTCTACGTGGGGCCGATTTTCCCCTCTGGCTTCTGTTGTATGAAGTCAGGGCCACGGGCGCAACAGCTTTGCGGACTTCTGCGAGTCCTGCTGAATCTCCGAACCCAAGGGCGGCAACGGGGCTTTCTCTAAGAATAACCACATGCACTCCGTGTTCCCTTTTCTTCTTTCCCTCTTTGGGCCTCGGGGTTTTACCTGACACAATAGGTTTTCAGCTTTGCTGAAGGTGACGTGTAACCTTGGCTCTAAGGTCACCTTCTGAGAATCGAATGTGGTGCCAATCGGAGGCCACGATCTTGCAGAAACTCACGGCGAAGAAACGGTCAACTCGTCCCGACAGCTCCAGCCCTTGTCCCCACTGTCGCTCCAGCCACATGGATGTGCTGGGCTGGGCGTCCCTCGGGGCCCGGGGGCATCGCGGGAAAGCTGGTGCCTGTCGCTCACTCTGGGGAGCTCATCACCAGGCCCTGCCTGGATCTCAGTGGCCCTTTCCTGCCTGGAACTCACACTGGCCTGCATTGCTGGGGAAGGATGAATTCCTACTGTTTCAAGCCTCCCGGATGGAATCCTTTGGGGGGGAACTGACACGTGCCCTTTCTTGTTTCTCCTTGTTTCTGTCAGATGAGGGGCTCAGGCAGGTTCCCATGACCCGGTCCTGACAGGCAGCGGAGGTTTCTGGTTACGTCCTCTGGAAGCAGGTCGCAGGTCCCCACACCGGGGGGCCTTGCCTCTCATCCTTTCTTCCCCTCACTCCTCACTTCCCAGCGCACCCAGATGTGGAGTATTTACTCGGTTATTCTTCTCTCTGCCTTTCCGGAAACAAGGTCGCGTGTTCCTGAGCCTCCAGAACAGGCCCAGAACGGCAGACGGAGTGACTTGCTCCAAGAACTAAGCTCTACGATGAACCCCCAAACCTGTGCTCTGCTCCCAATCCCGGAGGTGTGCGCCCTGGCCTGTGGACGTGGGGAGAGTGACACGTTTTCTTGGGCTCCCACGGGGTCAGGGAGTCAGCAACGGTGTGAAGGGTACGAGCCCTCCCTGCCTCGTCTCCCGACGCTGGCCGGGACGCCCAGCCTCCTCCTTCATAGTGAGGGACGTCCGTGTGCAAGGGGCTTTCCGTCGTCCTGACCTATAGTTCCCTCTGACCTGACGGCAGCTGTGGTCCCCGAGTCCCTTCTGTTCCTTTTCTTAGAGGCAGAAACAGCCGTCAGCAGTTGGGCAGGAAGGGACCCAAAGCTCGGTGACAGAAGTGAGAAAGACAGGCCCGCACCCATAGCCCATCTTGAGGAGAAGCCATGGGATGCCCTACGTGACACCGGGAGGCACAAGACCACCGAGGGAGAGGCTCCGAGAGGGGGAATCGGGACAATCGCTTCGAACACAGGAGGTCTCGCACGGCACACGGAGCCCCCGATGCTGTGCCTTTGGATCCACTGCGAACAAGAAACACGGCTGGAAAACACAGCGGACCTGGGACCCAGGCTTGAGCAGACAGGACACTCCGGCAACTTAAGCTATTCCTACAACTTGCAGATGGTCTGAGGGGAGAGTGTTTTACCAACACCGTCGGTATGAATTACCTTGGGGTGCACTTGTTCCAGAAGCTGTAGGATGGACGAGGCTTTAGGAAATATTAATAAAAAAGGGGTGCCCAGGTGGCTCAGTCGGTTGAGTGCCCGACTTCGGCTCAGGTCATGATCTCAGAGTTCGTGCGTTCAACCCCTGCATCAGGCTCTGCGCTGACAGCTCGAAGCCTGGAGCCTGCTTCGGATTTTGTGTCTCCTTCTCTCTGACTCTCCCCTGTTCATGCTCTGTGTTTCTCTGTCTCAAAAGTAAATAAAAATGTAAAAAAAAAAATTAAAAAAATAAAGTCTGAATACTCAAGATTTTTTTAGAGTTTAGAGTTTGTGAGATCGAGGTCCATGTCAGGCTCTGTGCTGAGTGACCAACCTTGAGATTCTCTCTCTGTGTCTCTCTCTCTCTCTGTCTGTCTCTCTGTCTCTGCCCCTCTCCTACTTGTGTTCTCTGTCTTCAAAACAAAATTAATTTATTAAATACAATTTTTAAAAAGCTGAAATAAATAACAGGTATGCTATAGAGAAAGCAGGATTTTGAATAAAAACCAATAGCCATAGAAATCATGACGTGGACGAGAGGGCTGGCAAGCTATCACTCAGACGTGCTATTCAGCATTGTGTCTGAGGTCTTGGCCAGCAGAGAAAATAAGATAATTAACAAAGAAAAGGATGGAAAGCCCTTTGATCCACCGGCGGTATGATTCGTGGCTTGTGTAGAAAAATCCCAGAGAGGGGACGCCCTCTGGCTCAGTCGGTAGAGCATGAGAGGGGGGAGCATGAGTGGGGGGGCACAGAGAGAGAGGGACACACAGAATCGGAAGCAGGCTCCAGGCTCCGAGCTGTGGGCACAGAGCCCCACGCAGGGCTCGAACCCACGAACCGTGAGATCATGACCTGAGCTGAGGTCGGACGCTCAACCGACTGAGCCACCCAGGCGCCCTGAGCATCTTTTACTTTTAATTAAATTTTAATTTAAATTCCGGTATACTTAGCAAACAGTGTAATATTCGTTTCAGCTGTACAACATAGTGATGCAACCCTTCCCTACGTCACCCTGTGCTCATCACGACAGGGGCATCGTCAATCCCCGTCATGTAGTTAACCCGTCGCCACCGACCTCCACTGACTTTTCGCTTCTGTTTCCCCGGAGAGAGACAGTGTGTGTGCCTCTGTGCGTGTCCCATATGGGCGGGCCGGGCGTCCCAACATACGCCAGATGGAAGGACGTTGAAGAAACCAGCAGGAACGTTTAGGAAACACCGGGACCCGTAGGGGAAACGTGAACACGCTTCAGCGCGCCTTGAATGCTTTTGCAAAAGCATCTACCTGTCCTTACGCGGGTCCTGGGCAGCCACCGTGAAAGGCGGGGCATTCGTGCAAATAGGCGAGAGGCGGGTCTGGCGGGGAGGCACCGAGCTATCTGGAGAGGCATGACGCACGGTGCGTTCTCGTGAGCAGACTCCGCTGCGCGGGGGTTCGCGTGCGAATGTGCACACACACCCTTTCCGCCCATCGCAATGGGGGTGCAGCTGCCTGTGTTCGTCTCCACCTTGGACCCGCCTTCCCGCGGGATTCATGTCTGCTTTGTGCGGTTTCACACCAGGCCCTCACAGAGCCTCCCTGTGGCCCCCAGTCCCCATGGAACGCTCTTAGACACTGTTTGTCAACAGGCCCGAGTTCAGCCGGTCTCTACTGGGGGAGATTTCGCTCTTATTGTCTCCATCCCCCCCCCCCCCCCGCCCCGTCCAGGGGACACCTGACAGTGTCTGGGGACAGTTGGTGTCATGCTAGCGTGGGGAGTGCTACTGGGATCCACAGGGTAGCGACCAGAGACAGCAGTCTACACTGCACAGGATGTACCGTGTCATGGTCTTCAGCCCCGGACGTCAGTGGTGGTGAGGCCATGAGAGTCTGTCTGTCCACTTACGTGTCCATCATCTATCCATCCATCCCCCATCCCCCATCCATCCATCCATCCATCCATCCATCCATGCCTCATATCTTGTTATCTATCTATCTATCTATCTATCTTGTCCATCCATCCATCCATCATATCTATCTATCACCCAACATATATTCTATCTATCCATCCATCCATCCATCCATGCCTCATATCTTATCTATCTATCTATCTATCTAGTCCATCCATCCATCATATCTATCTATCTATCTATCTATCACCCAACATATATTCTATCTATCCATCCATCTATCCATCCATCCATACATCTTTCCATCCATCCATCCATCCATCCATCTTTCCATCCATCCCCTATCTATCCATTCTTTTATCTATCTATCTATCTATCTATCTATCCATCATCCATCCATCCATTCATCCATCCATCCATCCATCCCCTATCTATCCATTCTTTTATTATCTATCTATCTATCTATCTATCTATCTATCATCTATCCATTCACCAATCCATCCATCCATCATCTATCAGTGTATCAAGCCATCTTTCTCTCTGTGTGTCTATGGCAATGCTTTAAAAGTAGGGTGATTTTGCCCCTTAGGGGACGTTGGACAATGTCTGGGACATTTCAGTGGGAAGAGGATGCGACTCGCATCTGGGTGTGGAGACCAAGGATGCCTCTGAAAGCCCAGGACACCCGCATCAGAGAACTGTCCAGCCCCAGATGCCCCTGGTGTGGAGTTGGACACCTGCACGGGGGTCTTGGGGATACTCGTTTGCCCTTCCTGTCCCTGCAGGCTCCCTTCCCCTCTCTCACGGCCCCGGGGACCCTCCCGCCCAGTGTGTCCTTCCAGAGAAGAAGGAAGGGGGCTGTCCTCGTCACTCTTCCAGAGTAGGGCAGGGGTGAGGTGGGCGACTACTCAGAAGCAGGACCTCAGCAAGCTTTCTGGGGTGGGTGTAGTTCTGGCCACTTGTCACATCTCTTCCCAGAAATAGAAGCAGATACAGTGAGACGCATTTCCGAACAGCCTCAGGCAGGATTTCTCAACTTCCTGCCTGCCAGTGAGCAAGACCGAGCACTTCCTGGGGAGATGTGCTGTGGCCCCATCTCCTCGGGGTCGGGAGGCCCTGGTTCACAGTTATCTTCAGGGGCACAGGGTTGGTGGCTGGGTTGCTGACCGCTGCTCCTGTGCCCGGTGGGTGCCTCATCCCTCACGTCAACATGGTGCTCCCCACCCGGGGGACCCGGACCTGGGGACAGACTTTCAGTCCCTGAGAAAGCGTACAGGGCAGAGCCTGAACCCCGCTGGCCGGCTCGGTATTTCCAGGGTGGACCATGGGCGTTGCAGACTGAATGTGTCCCCCAGAGTCACCTGACCCCCAAGGGGGTCAGTAGGGGGGAGATTAGGTTTAGATGAAGTCAGGGTGGGTTTGTGTCCTGGTGAGTAGGGGTGTCAGTTAATATCAGAACCACACTGTGTAGTGACCTCATTACACACACACACACACACACACACACACACACACTGCTAGATACACTTGTATGTCTTATAGACTGGCCTAGGATAAGTGATGAATCTCACATATCCATGCACTATATATAACATAGGCTGTATTGCAGTGCATATTACATATTTTATGGTTCATTATATACCAAATATTTTGTCATACATAACATATACTTTTAGGTAATGCATATATTACATTTCACATACACTGGGTACATTTATATTAGATAATGTATACTTTAATGCAATAGATGTGTTCACTTTATATATTACATACATCTCTATATGTCTATATAATTTAGTGTATATTTTATGTAATAGATGTGTTCACATTACGTATAACATACTTGTATATATTTATATTATATAGTGTATACTTTTATGTAATACATGTGTTCACTTCATATATTACATAACCTGTATATATTTATATTATGTAGTGTATATTTTATGTAATAGATGCGTTTACTTTATGTATTATATATACTTCTATATATTATGTAGTGTATGCTTCATGTAATAGATGTGTTCACTTTATATATTACATATACTTGTATATATTTATATTACATAGCGTATGCTTTTATGTAATAGATGTGTTCACTTTAAATTTTTTTTAAAGTTCATTCATTTTTTTTTAATAGACAGAGACAAAGCGTGAACGGGGGAGGGTCAGAGAGAGAGGGAGACACAGAATCTGAAACAGGCTCCAGGCTCTGAGCCATCAGCACAGAGCCCGACTCAGGGCTCGAACTCACAGACCGTGAGATCATGACCTGAGCCGAAGTCAGACGCTTAACCGACTGAGCCACCCAGGCGCCCCAGACGTGTTCACTTTATATATTACATACACCTATATATATTTATATTATGTAGTGTATATTTTATGTAATAGATGTGTTCACGTTACACATAACATATACTTGTATATATTTATATTACATAGTGTATACTTTTATGTAATAGATGTATTCACTTTATATATTACATATATTTATATTACATAACGTATACTTTTATTTAATAGACAATTATACTTTATATATTGCATGTATTTATATATTATGTAATACCTGTATTATATTTTATGTATACTACATGTATTTATATATCTATATTACATAATATATACTTAAAAATGTTTATTTATTTATTTTGAGAGAGAGAGAGAGAGAGTGCACTCGCAAGCAGGAGAGGGGCAGAGAGAGAGGGAGAGGAGAATCCCAAGCAGGCTCCATGTGGTCAGCACAGTGCCCGATGTGGAGCCCGATCCCACAAACCTGAAATCAAGAGTCGGATGCTTAGCTGACTGAGCTTCCAAGGTGCCCCTACATAATGTATACTTTTATGAGGCAGATATATCACACGTTATGTACTACATATATTTATATGTACAATATATACTTTTGTGTAATATATATTACATTTTATACATTACATACACATATATGTTTAGATATAATGTGCATATTAGAAAATGTAGATTTTTATGTTATATCTGTTATATAATATGTATTATATTTTATATGTAACATATATTATGTATTATTATTATTTTTTAAGTGTTTTATGTATTTTTGAGAGAGCGCAGGTGGGGAGGGGGTGGAGACAGGATCTAAAGTAGGCTCTGTGCTGACAACAGTGAGCCCAATGTGGGGCTTGAATTCATGAACTGTGAGATCATGACCTGAGCCGAAGTCGGACGCTTAGCCAACTGAGCCACCCAGGCACCCCTATATATTTATTTTAAATGTCATATATACTTTTGTATATGTCTTATTTATTACATATATGTATGTATTTACATTATATATGTAATATATAATACATTTTATATGTCATATGCATATATTCATATGTATGTTTATATAATGGAAACTAGATATTTAGTAATATTCATTATGAATAATATATATCTTACATGTCACATATACTATGCATTATATATTATGTAAATATTATAGAAATATATGCTTTTATGCAACATATAAACAATTATGTACTTATATATTTATTTAATTGATTGTATATACTTTTATTTACTATATTTTATATCAATTACCTACATTATATGTATATACTTTATGCAATATATATTATCTGTATATTATATTGTTTCTTTATTTATTTATTTATTTATTATTTTTATTATTATTTTAATGTTTATTTTTGAGAGAGAGAGAGAGACAGAGCACAAGCGGGGGAGGGGCAGAGAGAGAGGGAGACACAGAATCCGAAGCAGCTCCAGGCTCCGAGCTGCAAGCACACAGCCCGAACCGGGGCTCGAACCCATGAACCGTGGGATCATGACCTGAGCCGAAGTCGGACGCTCAACTGACTCAGCCACCCATGTGTCCCCATTATATTGTATGTTTAACAACCCCAACTGGAGTTTAATTAGACTCAGGTCTTACTGACTTTGGTCACTCTGCTCCTGTAAGGAATCCCTCACACAGAAAACCTCTGTTCTAGACCCTCCCAGGTACACGGAGGTCACTCCCATGACCACGGAGTCCACTGAATCTACGTGGCTGAAATGCTTCCACATGGCCATTGCTGTTTCTTGGGGTTATTTTTGTCACTCATCCACTCATCTAGAGGAGTGCTAACTCCAAGCAGGGCAAGGTTCAAGTGTTTCCCAAGAGTTTATCTCGGACGGCGGCCCCTCAGTTCCTCTGTGGATGCAATTCTGACCCGCCTGTGACTCAGAAGAAGATGCTCCTGCTTGGACGTGGCTGTCACTGGCTCACGGGGCTTCTTGTGAAGCCGGAGGAGGATGTCGCCTTCCGGGGAAGATGGCCCTCTGACGTCTCAGTGCGTGTCCTTCGGCTGAGTCGGGTCTGGGACACAGACGGGTCTCCCAGGAAGTTCTTGCGGGAAGAGTCCCAAGGCAGTGAGGAACCATCTGGAACCCTTCCTCGTCCTGTACTTTCTAGCCAGCCGTGGACAGTGTGCAAGACGTTCGTCCTCCACCCTGGGGACCCACACGCTCAGGCTGTCCTAAGACCCCTGCCTGTCCCTTCGTCCTGCATCTCCCAGGCTGGACACGCGGATCCCGGACCTCATGCACCTGCTGTGATGCTCCAGGCCGTTTTATGTCCTGTGCCTGTGCCCTCAGACCCTCTCCACACACTGCCCCCTCCCTCCCCACCTGACCCGGACAGACAGACTTGGTCCCTGGTGCATTTACCACCCAGAGAACCTCACATCTTCCTTTGGAGTCCCTTCCTGCACTAGCCTGGGGGCTCCTGGGTCTCCATTGCCTCCCCCTGCACACAGCCCAGCAAATGGACCATGGTGATGTTTCTAGAGTGGGGGGGGTGGGGAGCGTGGGAGCAGACAGAACACCATAAAGGGTGCAGGGTGGGGGGCCACACTATCAGTCCCTGTGAGTGAGTCGTTAGTAACAACCCACCTGGCCGTGTGAGAGTCCAGAACGTGCCGAACCCCCGCAGGAGAAAGAGCCCATGATCCGGGGTACTTCGAAACCGACAATGGAGGGACATGCCTTCTCTCTGTCGGGAAACCACCAGGTAACAAGGTTACCACTGAGTAACCACTGAGCTGGGTACCAGCTGCTGAGCCAGTGGAAGGTTTTCGCTGGGGTGTCCTGGAGAAAGACACTGGACGTTGAACACCGTCCCCTCCCAGTTCATGCCCACCTGGGACCTCAGAAGGTGGAGTTACGTGGAAATAGGACATTTGCTGATGGAATTAAGTGAAGGATCTGAGAAGAGGTCATCCTGGATCAGGGGGCCCTAAATCCTTACAAGGCAGGAGACAGAAACAGAAGACAAGCCATGTGAAGACAGAGGCAGAGACTGGGGAACGGGGCCACAAGTCCAGGGGCGCCCGGAGCCCCAGAAGCTGGGAGAGGCAGGAAGGACCCTGCCCTGGAGCCTCTGGAGGGAGCACAGCCCTGCCTGGATCTCAGCGGCCCTGCCCTGCCTGGATCTCAGCGGCCCTGCCCTGCCTGGATCTCAGCAGCCCTGCCCTGCCTGGATCTCAGTGGTCCTGACCCTCCTGGATCTCAGTGGCCCTGCCCCTCCTGGATCTCAGGGGTCCTGCCCCTCGTGGATCTCGATGGTCCTGCCCCTCCTCAATCTCAGCAGCCCTGCCCTACC
Source organism: Neofelis nebulosa (assembly GCF_028018385.1). NCBI lineage: Eukaryota > Metazoa > Chordata > Mammalia > Carnivora > Felidae > Neofelis > Neofelis nebulosa. Next base: position 964,923 of record NC_080800.1, on the reverse strand, counting down.
TGGATCTCAGCAGACCTGCCCTGATTGGATCTCAGTGGCCCTGCCCTGCGTGGGTCTCAGTGGTCCTGCCCTGTCTGGATCTCAGCGACCCTGCGCTGCCTGGATCTCAGTGGCCCTGCCCTGTCTGGATCTCAGCAGCCTTGCCCTGCCTGGATCTCAGGGGTCCTGCCCTGCCTGGATCTCAGTGGCCCTTCCCTGCCTGGGTCTCAGTAGTCCTGTCCCTCCTGCATCTCAGTGGCCCTGCCCTGCCTGGATCTCAGTGGCCCTGCCCTGCCTGGATCTCAGTGGCCCTTCCCTGCCTGGGTCTCAGGGGTCCTGCCCCTCCTGGGTGTCAGTGGTCTTGCCTGGGTCTCCGTGGCCCTTCCCTGCCTGGATCTCAGTGGCCCTTCCCTGCCTGGATCTCAGTAGTCCTGCCCTGCCTGGATCTCAGCAACCCTGCCCTGCCTGGATCTCAGTGGTCCTGCTCCTCCTGGATCTCAGCAGCTCTGCCCCTCCTGGATCAGTGGCCTTGCCCTGCCTGGATCTCAGTGGCCCTTCCCTGCCTGGATCTCAGTAGTCCTGCCCCTCCTGCATCTGAGGGGCCCTGCCCTGCCTGGATCTCAGTGGCCCTGCCCCGCCTGGATCAGACTCCCTTCTGCAGGGCTGGGAGGGGAGGGGTTGTGGGAGGAACCCGCCTGGGCCATCAGCGCATCTGGGGAGAGACAGACGCAGGGTCCTGGGCGGGAGTGGGAGGTGGTCTGAATCCTCGTCACGTCTGTATCCAGAGTCCGCAGAGCCAAGGGGACTGTGGACACCGTGCTCTCCGTGCAACGTGCACATGGTGCCCCTGAATTTCCGCTCCTGAAAAGTGTCTCCTTCCCGGTGGGCGTGAAGTTGTGCGGGAGATGTCACAGTTGACAGGCACCGAAAACGTCCCGGTTAGCGACGCGCAGACAGCAGGGAGGTCGGGGGCACGTTCTGTGTGTATGTCCTGGGGAATTTAAGATTTTGTTGTTTTGTTTTGTTTTGTTTTTAATATTTTTTAATGTTTTTTAATTTATTTTTGAGACAGAGAGAGAGACAGAGAGAGCATGAACGGGGGAGGGGCAGAGAGAGAGGGAGACACAGAATCGAAAGCAGCCTCCAGGCTCTGAGCCATCAGCACAGAGCCTGACGCCGGTCTCGAACTCACGCGAGATCACGCGAGATCACGCGAGATCGTGACCTGAGCCGAAGTCAGACGCTCAACGACTGAGCCACCCAGGCGCCCCTAAGATTTTGCTTTAATGTGTATTTGTTTTTGAGGGAAACAGAGACCGAGCACGAGCAGGGGAGGGGCAGAGAGAGAGGGAGAGCGAGACACAGAATCCGAAACAGGCTCCAGGCTCCCAGCCGTCAGCCCAGAGCCCCACGCGGGGCTGGAACTCTCGCGAGATCACGGGAGATCACGCGAGATCGGGACCGGAGCCGCAGTCAGACTGAGCCGCCCGAGCCCCCAGGCGCCCCAGACGTGCGTGGAAGGTCTGATCGTTCCGCCATAATGATAGTACCGAAAAAGCGTTACAAAAACGTTCCGATCAGCGGATCTTTCTGCGGAAATCACTCCCTTGTGTCGCGGGTTCGGCCCCGTTTGAGAGAAGGACTGAGCCCTCAGCACCAAGGAGGACAGCAAGGAAGGGAATCCGGAAACACGGGAACCGCGGGAAGACGACGCTGGACGGGGATGGGGAAGAAGGGTGGGGGCCACGGCAGACCCTCCCAGCAGCAGGTCAAGTGTCCGAGTCCTGGAACAAGGAAAAGCTATCTCAGCCTGTCCGTCCCCCGGACCCTCGTGTGGCCCTCCAGGGGGACGGTCCCGGGGACCCAGCTCAGCCCGTCTGTCCCCCGGACCCTCGTGTGGCCCTCCAGGGTGGACCATCCCGGTGACCCAGCTCAGCCTGTCCCCTGTCCCCTAGACCCTCCGTGTGGCCGTCCAGGGGGGACGGTCCCGGGACCCAGCTCAGCCTGTCTGTCCCCTGGACCCTCCGTGTGGCCCTCCAGGGGGACGGTCCCGGGGACCCAGCTCAGCCCGTCTGTCCCCCGGACCCTCGTGTGGCCCTCCAGGGTGGACCATCCCGGTGACCCAGCTCAGCCTGTCCCCTGTCCCCTAGACCCTCCGTGTGGCCGTCCAGGGGGGACGGTCCCGGGACCCAGCTCAGCCTGTCTGTCCCCTGGACCCTCCGTGTGGCCATCCAGGGGGGACGGTCCCGGGACCCAGCTCAGCCTGTCTGTCCCCTGGACCCTCCGTGTGGCCGTCCAGGGGGGACGGTCCCGGGACCCAGCTCAGCCTGTCCGTCCCCTAGACCCTCCGTGTGGCCGTCCAGGGGGGATGGTCCCAGGGACCCAGCTCAGCCTGTCTGTCCCCTGGACCCTCTGTGTGGCCATCCAGGGGGGACGGTCCCGGGACCCAGCTCAGCCTGTCTGTCCCCTGGACCCTCCGTGTGGCCATCCAGGGGGGATGGTCCCAGGGACCCAGCTCAGCCTGTCTGTCCCCTGGACCCTCCGTGTGGCCGTCCAGGGGGGACGGTCCCGGGACCCAGCTCAGCCTGTCCGTCCCCTAGACCCTCCGTGTGGCCGTCCAGGGGGGATGGTCCCAGGGACCCAGCTCAGCCTGTCTGTCCCCTGGACCCTCTGTGTGGCCATCCAGGGGGTATGGTCCCGGGATCCAGCTCAGCCTGTCTGTCCCCTGGACCCTCTGTGTGGCCATCCAGGGGGGACGGTCCCGGGACCCAGCTCAGCCTGTCTGTCCCCTAGACCCTCCGTGTGGCCGTCCAGGGGGTATGGTCCCGGGACCCAGCTCAGCCTGTCCGTCCCCTGGACCCTCTCCCACCTCAGCCTGTCTGTCCCCTGGACCCTACGTGTGGCCGTCCAGGGGGGATGGTCCCAGGGACCCAGCTCAGCCTGTCTGTCCCCTGGACCCTCTGTGTGGCCATCCAGGGGGGACGGTCCCGGGACCCAGCTCAGCCTGTCCGTCCCCTAGACCCTACGTGTGGCCGTCCAGGGGGGATGGTCCCAGGGACCCAGCTCAGCCTGTCTGTCCCCTGGACCCTCTGTGTGGCCATCCAGGGGGGACGGTCCCGGGACCCAGCTCAGCCTGTCTGTCCCCTAGACCCTCCGTGTGGCCGTCCAGGGGGTATGGTCCCGGGACCCAGCTCAGCCTGTCTGTCCCCTGGACCCTCTGTGTGGCCATCCAGGGGGGACGGTCCCGGGACCCAGCTCAGCCTGTCTGTCCCCTAGACCCTCCGTGTGGCCGTCCAGGGGGTATGGTCCCGGGACCCAGCTCAGCCTGTCTGTCCCCTGGACCCTCCGTGTGGCCATCCAGGGGGGATGGTCCCAGGGACCCAGCTCAGCCTGTCTGTCCCCTGGACCCTCGTGTGGCCCTCCAGGGGGGACGGTCCCGGGACCCAGCTCAGCCCAGTCTGTCCCCTGGACCCTCTGTGTGGCCATCCAGGGGGGACGGTCCCGGGACCCAGCTCAGCCTGTCCGTCCCCTAGACCCTCCGTGTGGCCGTCCAGGGGGTATGGTCCCGGGACCCAGCTCAGCCTGTCCGTCCCCTGGACCCTCTCCCACCTCAGCCTGTCTGTCCCCTGGACCCTCGTGTGGCCCTCCAGGGGGACGGTCCCAGGGACTCAGCTCAGCCCGTCTGTCCCCTGGACCCTCGTGTGGCCCTCCAGGGGGGACGGTCCCGGGACCCAGCTCAGCCCAGTCTGTCCCCTGGACCCTCTGTGTGGCCATCCAGGGGGGACGGTCCCGGGACCCAGCTCAGCCTGTCCGTCCCCTAGACCCTCCGTGTGGCCGTCCAGGGGGTATGGTCCCGGGACCCAGCTCAGCCCGTGCGTCCCCTGGACCCTCTCCCACCTCAGCCTGTCCCCTGGACCCTCGTGTGGCCCTCCAGGGGGACGGTCCCGGGGACTCAGCTCAGCCCATCTGTCCCCTGGACCCTCGTGTGGCCGTCCAGGGGGTATGGTCCCGGGACCCAGCTCAGCCTGTCTGTCCCCTGGACCCTCTACCACCTCAGCCTGTCTGTCCCCTGGACCCTCGTGTGGCCCTCCAGGGGGGACGGTCCCGGGGACCCAGCTCAGCCCGTCCCCTGTCCCCTAGACCCTCCGTGTGGCCCTCCAGGGGGGACGGTCCCGGGACCCAGCTCAGCCCGTCTGTCCCCTGGACCCTCCGTGTGGCCCTCCAGGGGGGACGGTCACAGGGACCCAGCTCAGCCAGTCCCCTGTCCCCTGTCCCCTGGACCCTCCCTGTGACCTTCCTGGGGACAGCTGAGACAATGCGTCCCCCTCTGGCCTGTCAGCATAGGCTCCCCTGTCCCCTCCCCTGCCTTCTGTGGGGTCCCTGGGATCAAGGGACCGGCTTCCACACTCACTCTTCCCCCCCCCCCCCCCCCCCCCCCCCCGTGTCCGAGTTAGGTTTTCAGGGTTTGGAGCCTGGCTGACCTGCCCCAGGTTTCCAGAGGGTGCTACTGACCCCTAGTGACCAAAACTTCTCCTCGGAGGCAAACACAGGATGGCCGGCCCTGCAGGTTGGCATTTCCGGAGCTCAGGGCACAGGAGGGCTGGGGGCTCGGGAGGCACAGGCAGCAGGTGGGGGGCGCTCCAGGACCCTTGGGGGACAGGCACAGGGTCACAGCTGCTCCGGCCCGTCCTCTGTTATGGGTTTAATGGTAACCCACCCCCACCCCACCCCCACATATCCATATTGGAATCCTAAGTGCCTGGGACCATGAGGCTCTGTGGAAACAGGGTTTTTGCAGATGTAATTACTGGCCCCTGCAAGAACACAGACGTGCGGGCACAGTCCTCATCCGTCAGGCCGTGTGTTCAGAGTTCCACGGGGATCCCACACACCTCCTGACCCACCACATAAGCCCGGGGTCCCCTCTGTACCCCTCAACTCAAAAAGGCAGACAGCTCAGACCCCTGGGCCACCTCCCTGGTCTTGCCCTTCGAAGCTCTCTTTCCGCGGCCCCCCACAATCGCAAAGCTTTCCCCTCGGGTGGGGGAACGGCGGTTTCCACCTTCGGGACATTTCTGTCTCAGCGTTCAGAGCCTTAGTCCCTATTCTGGGTTTCCCACCCCCACCCCCCTGCCCCGAGAGGCAGGAAACCCTGGAAAGCAAAACACAATTGGGAAAATTGCCATGTGGGGACCGCGGGTCCCTCAGTTTGTGGGGAGAAAGCAGAGACACCCCCACCTCTCCCCAAAACTTCTCCGGGTCCCGGTTGTGGGGGATGAGAACCCTAAGATTTTAGTTAGAAAATCTTCCCGAGACTCTTAGTTTGAGGTGCAGGCAGGTGCGGGATAAGCTGGCCTGTGTCCCTTTCCTTATTTCCCCAAACAGCAGGATCTTAAGGGACCCTGTCCTCGGCTTTCCTGGGGACAATACTGCCACCTGATGGCCTTATTTTGCGTTCGCGGCCGAGGGGCTGCGGGAAGCTGACAGGTTGACTTGTCAGTTTGGGGGTTTCAGTGCTTTTCAGGTAATAACAAACGGCCACATTCGGGGGCTTAAAGAAGGAGGAGTTTGTCCATCATTCATCTGAGGTCCAAGGGTGGCAGGACCACTGAGATCCAGGGGGGACAGGGTCACTGAGACCCAGGCCGGGCAGGACCACTGAGACCCAGGAGGAGCAGGACCACGGAGATCCAAGCAGGGCTGTGCCCCCTCCAGAGGCTCCAGGGGAGGCTCCTTCCTGCCTCTTCCAGCTTCTGGGGCTCCAGGCACCCCTGGGCTCGTGGCCACGTCCCTCCCGTCTCTGCCTCCCCCTTCACGCGGCGTCTCCTCTGTGTCTGTGTCTCCTCTTCTGTCTCTACAAGGACCCTGCCATTGGATTCAGGGCCACTCCAATGACCTCACACTTGATTACATCTGCACATGAGAGCCTATTCCCGGGAATCAACCCATAACTTTGGAGGACACAATTCCACCCACTGGGGGACACTGCCTAGAACAGCCATAGGCATCAGCTTGGGCCACGAAACCATCCAGGTCCTTTTTCCTCCGGGTGCCTGGGCGGGTCCTGAGTTCAGAGCCTTGGCCCTCAAGTCCTGTGTCCCCTGGTCTTCTGGGCCGTGGCTTGACTTGGAACTTTCGGTCACTAGGGGTCAGCAGCTCTCTCTCTCTCTGTCTCCGAACACCCGGTCGGCCCAGGCGGGTGGAGAGGGCGTCCTGTCCGTAAAGGTAGGGCCATCATGGGACTCGGGGACCCGTCCTTGGCTGAGGGCAGCACACGAGTCCCTTCTCGGAGGCCAGGACGGGCACCCCCACTCTGGGCTTGGGGAAGCTGGGATGCCTCCCGTCACCGTGCCAGAGCCGACCCTGGGACACGGGGCTGCTCCCGGAAGGTTTCTCTGCACACTCAGCCTGGTGCCTCCGACGGACAAAGCCTCCCCCCCGCCCACCCGCTCGTGGGGCGTCCAGTGGGGCCCGCGGGAGGGAAAGGGTGTGGTCCTGCTGCCCTCGGGGTCCAAACTTCAGCCCGAGCCCTTCCGGAAGAGACTGGTGCCCGAGCCCGGGGCCGAAAGGCACAGAAAGTCGTTCTGTAACTTTTTTTTACCTTTTAAACTGGAGATTAGCTTCCCCCCTCCGGGTTTCGGGTTTTCTCAGCCACGGTTTCCCCAGGGGCCACCTTGCGGGGATGGTCGCTGCACTTTGATGGGGGGCAAGCTCTTTTTCCACCTTTTATTGTTTTGCAAACTTGTCCCAGGAGAGCCTTAAACGTAGGATTTTTGCAAAGTCAACCTTTGCACGGAGGTTTCGTGTCCCCCCCCCCCCTTTCTGGCACATTCCTGCGAAACCCCCACCTCACCTGCCCTGGCGTCTCTCCAAAGGTGCTGGTCAGTTACCCGATTTCTGAAGATTCCCAGACTCAGCCCAGATTTCCATCACTCACCCCAGAACCCCCCACTCACCCTGCATTTGCACCATTCACCTGAGACCCCTCAGAATCACCCCAAATTTCCATCACTATGTTGAGACCCCCAGAATCACCCCAGATTTCCATCGCTTACCCTAGAGACCCATGGATCACCCCAGATTTCCATAACCTACTCCACAGAGTTTAGACTCACCCCAAATTTTCATCACTCACCCCAGAAACCCCTTTTACCCCAAATTTCTGCTGGGGAGGAAACATGGTTCTCTATCCAAAGCTTTACTGTCTGGTCTAAAAATCAGACAGACGGATTAGGAGGAGAAAATCAAACCGGCCCCAGGAGCCCCGGGAAAGCAAAACGCTTCTGGGAGGCCTTGGGGGGAAGGGCAGTGCTGTGGGGGGCGGTCCTCCAGCAGATTTCAGTCCCGGCTGCCTTCCTGGAGGGGGTGGGGGAGTTTCCTGGATTCTGAGCCCCTCCCCCACATCCTGGTCCCCTGAGGGAGACCCCCTCACACCCGCAGACTTCCTTACAAATGTAAATGTCTCCTGGGTCACAGCACCTCCCACCAGGCAGGCCCCCCGTCGGCAGTTTCTTCAAAACAACCGGCTCTGGAAAATCAGTACATCAGAGGTGGCATCTTGGGCTGGAAAATTCGCTCCCCACTCACCAAGACCTTCAACTCCCTTCGGAAATCCCCAGGCTCACCCCAAATCCCCATCCCTCACCCCAGACTCCCCCAGATCTCCATCCCTCGCCCATGACACCCCCAGACTCACTCCAAATCTCCATCCTTCAGAGACCCCCAGACTCACCCCAAATCTCCATCCTTCACCTCAGACACCCCAGACTCACCCCAATCTCCATCCCTCATCCCAGAGACCCCAGACTCACCCCAAATCTCCTTCCCTCACCCACAACACCCCCAGACTCACCCCAAATCTCCATCCCTCACCCCACAGGCCCCCTGACTCACCCAAAATCTCCATTCCTCACCCCAGAGACCCCAGACTCACCCCAAATCTCCTTCCCTCACCCATGACACCCCCAGACTCACCCCAAATCTCCATCCCTCACCCCACAGGCCCCCTGACTCACCCAAAATCTCCATTCCTCACCCCGGAGACCCCAGACTCACCCCAAATCTCCTTCCCTCACCCATGACACCCCCAGACTCACCCCAAATCTCCATCCCTCACCCCAGAGGCCCCCTGACTCACCCAAAATCTCCATTCCTCACCCCAGAGACCCCAGACTCACCCCAAATCTATATCCCTCACCCATGACACCCCCAGACTCATCCAAAATCTCCATCCCTCACCTCAGAGACCCCAGACTCACCCCAAAACTCCATCCCTCACCCCAGAGAACCCAGACTCACCCCAATCTCCATCCCTCATCCCGGAGACCGCCACTGACCCTCAATTCCACCACTGACCCCAGAGACCCTCAATTTAACCCCCAAATTTCCATCCCTCATGCACAGTCCCGTTATATGCAAAGTTCTCATAAAGACCCCTTGTATCCGGGAAGAAGGGGGCTTGGGCTCCGTGGCTGTCCAGTCCCTCCTAGAACCCTGTAGGCCACGACTTTTCAAAGTTGGCTGGGGGGGGGGGGGGTGTTGTTCTTTGCACCAGGAACATCAGCATTGCCTGGGGGCTGGTGAAATGCTGAGCTCCAGGTCCCACCTGGATCCCCGTCCTGGAACCTGCATTTTGCCCAGACCCTCCCGGCCTCAGTGACTCACCTGCACCCCAGAGTCAGGCTGCTTGTTCTGGGTCCTCCCAAGTCGGGTCCCATGTCCAAATTCCCTTCTGTCCACGTCCTTCTCGAATCCCTTCAGAACGTATGTTTCTGGACTGGTGTCTTTGCCACTGGAGCACAGAGCACATTCCCGGGGCGCAGATAGGGGTTTGGTGCCCTGTTACAAAAGTTTACGATGCAGACCCTTCGGGGGTTCAGGCTGGTAGGGGTCCCAGTCTTGGTTTCGGCTCAGGTCGTGATCTCGAGGTTTGTGAGTTCGAGTCTCGTCGGGCTCTGTCCACGCCCCGGGGGACTGGGGGTTAAATTGAGGGTCTCTGGGGTCAGTGGTGGAATTGAGGGTGAGTGGGGGTCTCCGGGATGAGGGATGGAGATTAGGGTGAGTCTGGGGTCTCTGGGGTGAAGGATGGGGATTTGGGGTGAGTCTGGGGGTCTCTGGAGTGAAGGATGGAGATTTGGAGTGACAGCAGGGAGCCTGCTTGGGATGCTTTGTCTGTCTCTGTCCGTGTCTCTCTCTCTCTGTCTGCCCCTCCCCTGCTCAGGCTCTCTCTGTCTCTCAGACATGAATAAACATAAAAAGAAATAACAGCAGACAAACCCAAGAAAATCCGCGAGTCCCTTTCCCAGACGCGCTCGTACAGGGTCCCCTGCTGCACACACCTCAACGGCCTCCAGAAACGTAATGCTGTTTCCCACCCGGAGTCAGGACCCTGAGCAGCGGGGCCATTCCTACAGGACAGTCACGCCATCCACCTGGCCGGCGACCGCCGGGCTCCACGGGGGTGGACGTGTCCCACAAACACCCTACCCAACGCATCCCCAGCCCAGAGCCCCCGCAGCCCATCCCACGGGGCTTTGGCCGCACCCAGTGCACAAGGAGAACTCGGGCAGAGGGCACGTGGCAGGGAAAGTAGCTCGTGGCCAAACGGGCTTCAGCGTCTCACTGTGACCCAACTTTACGAAAAGCGGGACTGCGAGGTCACTGCCGGGGGCCCTCCCCAGCGGCCAGGATACATGCACCCCGGAGCTTGAGTGACTTTTCCAAGCCGTGCCTTCCCTGCTCCCAGTTTGTGGCCGTCCCGCTGAAAGCGAGTTCTCTTCCTATCTCAGGGGGAGCAAATATTCTTTGCAAATTCCTTCGTGCATCGTGGTGACAAAAGACGCAACGTGAAATTTACCCTGTTCGCTGCGTCTTAAGCGCACGGCTCGGGGGCATGTGAACATACACACTGTTGGGCACCTACCCCCACCATCATGTCCAGAACGTGCCATCGTCCCGAAGTGAAGCTCGGTCCCCGTGAAACCCTGACTCCCCGTCCCCCCGTCCCCAGCCCCTGTTTCCACCATCTCCTGTCTGTCTCTGTGGATGTGACTTGTTTAGAGACGCCATATACGTGGGGTCACACGGGATCTGCCCTTCTGTGTGGCTTATGTCGCTGAGCGTCATGTCCCCAAAGTCCGTCCACGTAGTGGCAGGTGCAGAACGTCCCTGCTTTTCAAGGCTGAGTCACATCCCACCGTGTGCACGGACCAGAGTTTCCTCCATCCATGGGGGAACATGTAACTTGTTTCTACCGCTTGGCCATTGTCAACAGTGCTTCCGTGCACACGGGGTGCAGATATCTCTTGGAGTCTCTACTTCCAATTTTTTTTTTTGAGGGGGGGCGTCTGTACCTACAAGTGCGATGGTTGGATCCTGTCCTGAAAGAAAACGTGCTTTTAACTCAATGGGCTATTTTACACCTCAACGGACGTCAATTCAATCAGCTGTGTGTGTATATACATTTATACACACGTATATATTTATTTTAAGGAATTGGCTCAGGCAATTGTGGTTCTGGGAACTTGGACATCTGTAGGGGAAGCCAGCAGGCTGGAAACTCAGGCAGGGTTTCTATTTTGCAGCCTTGAGGCAGAATTAGTGTCTTTATGTGGAAGCTTTTATTTTCGCAGTGAAGAACTTCAGGTGATTGGGTGAGGCCCACCCAATATGGAGGGTGGTCCACTTTACTCAAACTCAGCTGCCAGTAGATGGCAACCATACCTATGATCAATACCCTTCTGCAGGCAAGTCTGATGCTACTGTGTCTGCCTGCCCTGTGCCCACGTACGTCAGCGCTCTGGGGACACTCTTGGTTGTCACAACTGTGTGGGGCTATTGGCATGTGGTGGGTGGACACCAAGGATGCTTCTCAACATCCTACAGTGCACAGGGTGCCCCACATCTGAGTCATGCACCCCAATGTGAGCTGTGTTGAATTGAGAAGTCTACCTATCTATCCACATACCGATCATCAATCATCTATGAATTATCTATCATCTATCTATCTATCTATCTATCTATCATCTATCCATCCATCATTTATATCTATTACCTTTATGCCTCTATATCTATCTATCTATCTATCTATCTATCTATCTTTCTATCTATCATCTATCCATCCATCATTTATATCTATTACCTTTATGCCTCTATATCTATCTATCTATCTATCTATCTATCTATCTTTCTATCATCTATCCATCCATCATTTATATCTATTATCTTTATACCTCTATATCTATCTATCTATCTATCTTTCTATCTATCATCTATCCATCCATCATTTATATCTATTATCTTTATACCTCTATATCTATCTATCTATTAATCTATCTTTCTATCTATCATCTATCCATCCATTATTTATATCTATCTATTATGTCTGTATCTATCTATCTATAAATCATCTGAGTCCATCTATGTATCTACCTACCTACCTATCAATTGTCTATGAGTCTATCTCTCTATATCTATCTTTCTATCTCTATATCTATCTATCCATCGATCCATCCATCCATCATTCATATGTATCTATTTATCTATGTATCTATGTGTCTACATATGTATGTATGTATGTATCTATCTGTCTATGAATCATCTATGAATCTTCTATGAGTGCATCTGTCTACCTACCTATCTCACTAGTATCTATCTACCTACCTATTTACAGATGTTTACAGCAGCTTTCCTCATAATTTCCCACACTTGGAAGCAACCAAGGTGTCCTTCAGCAGACGGATGGATAAATAAACTGTGGTCCATGCAGACAACGGAATGTTATTCAGCACTAAAAACGAATGAGATTTCAAGCATGAAAAGGCGTCGAGAAACATTAAACACACACATTACTAAGTGAAAGAAACCAGTCTGAAAAGACTTCATAGAATCTGATCCCACCTCTGGGACATTCCGGAAGAGGGAAAATCATGCAGACAGAGACAGATTGGTGATGGCCAGGGATCCGAAAGGGAGGGATGAGCAGGTGAGGCACAGAGGGTTTTTAGGGCAGTGAAGACACCCTGTACGATCATGTAAAGATGGGTTCATGTCATTGTATGTTTCCCCAAACCCACAGAATGGGCATCACCAAGAAAGAACCTTAACATTGACTCTTATTAACTAGTTAATAAGCATGTCTCCATGTAATAACAACATCACATTTAAAAGACATCGATGAACGTCGATGCACTAATGATAATGTATCAGTATTGGCTCATCCGTTATATCAAATATACCAGATACATACAAGACTGTGACAACAGGGAAACTATCTGTGTGAGCATATGGAAACTCCCGGTACTTTCCACTCACTTTTGCCATAAACGTAAAACCGCTCTAGAAATAATCTCATCAAAAGACATTGAGCAGGTTCCCTCCCCTCTCCTTCCTCTTGTGTTCATGCACCTTCTGGAGTGCTGGCCGTGGGGTGTACCAGTTACCCATAATAGTCTGTCTTGGGACTTGCAACATCAGGAGAGGATTCTATCTGAAGAGCACGAGAGCATGGGAGCAGAGGACACGGAGCAACATCGAGGCAAATATTTCCTTAGTATGATTCTGAACCATGCTTATGGGCAGCTGGGTCTTTGTCTGGGTCTCAGCTTTTGAAAAAGATCATGGGGTCACCGGCCGGGCAGTTGGGTGTTGGGATAAAATACCGGAGGGGGCTGAGCACTGGGGGAACTGGCCAGAGTGTGGTTCTTGACCTGGGTTCTTGACTGACCATATTCCCTCTGCAAAAGTCCATCCAGAAGTTCCCTTTGGATATGGGCACTTTTCTGTAGGCATGGGATGCTTGAGTACAATGTTGTCTTTTTTTTTTTAATGATGGACGTGAATCTCTCATCACAACAAATGTGCCCTTTCATTTTGTTTGTGTATTTAATTTTTTTAATATTTATTTTAAAACATTTTTAGATGTTTTTATTTATTTTTGAGAGACACCGCACAAACAGGGGAAGGGCAGAGAGAGAGAGAGAGAGAGAGAGAGAGAGAGACAGAATCCAAAGCAGGCTCCAGGCTTTGAGCTGTCAGCACAGAGCCCGACATGGGGCTCGACTCACGAACCATGAGATCATGACCTGAGCTGAAGTCGGACGCTTAACCGACTGAGCCATCCAGGTGCACCAAGAACACGCCATTGTAAGGTGCATGACCCAATGGACATGACTGTATTCATGATGTCCAGCCATCACTTGCCCCCAAACATTTTCATCTTCCCAAGAGGTGACCCTGTCCGCATCAGCTGTCACTTCCCATCCCTGTTGGTAACCTCTGGTTACCAACTCCCCCCTCCCCCCCAACTCATCCACTTTCTGTCTCTGTGATTTTCCTGTTTTGGACATCACGCACATGTGGCCTTTTGTGACTGGTTTCTCTTACTGAGCCCCATGCTTTTAAGATCCATCCATGTGGTACCTGGCGTGAGTGTTTCTTTTCTTTCTATGACAGAGTTATCATTTTTCAAAGAATGCCGTGCTCGAGAAATTAGGGATCTCTTTCCAAGAACCCAACCTGGGTCAATGTCTCCTCAGACCATCTCATTCCTCCTATATCCCACAATAAGCAACCCATTCCTTTGGGAATACACAAAGAGTCCTACAAAGACAGAGTGCGGGACTGCCGATGCCTGGGATGTTAGACAATGGTTTTGCTCTGCTGTTGGCATGGTTCCATCCACACAGGAGTATTTGGTACCCTGAGAAGAGCCCCGACCAATTGGGTACCCTCAAGGCCTCTTGAGACCAGGCATGGACCTGATGACCCCCTTTCTTATATGACTGTTCAGCCATGTGAATGAAGTCTGCAGAGGAAGGGCCTTTGTGAGTTTCTCAGGGATGCGTTAACAACGTACGTGCACGGGTAGCTTCACGAGTACAGAAATTTACCGCCTCACCATTCTGGAGGCCAGAAGTCCCACGTCAAAGTGTTGGCAGTGTGGGTTCTTTCTGAGGGTTGTGAGGACAAATCCCTTTCCCTCTTAGTTCTGGGACCCCCAGGTGTCCCTCAGCTTGCAGACGACCATCTTCTCCCTCTGTCTTCATATGGTCTTCCCTCTGTACATGTCTGTCTGCATATCCAAGTTCTCCTTTTTATGAGGACATAAGTCATATTGGATTAGAGCCCACTCAAAGTCTCTCACCTAATGCAATCATCTGAAAAGACCTTATTTCCAATTAAGGGATAGTCATAAGTTCTTGTAGATAGAACTTCAACATCTTTTTTGAGGGACAAAGTCAACCCATTTTAACATCTATAAGGGATCTTTCAAACCAAGAGTGGATGATTCTCTCATGTTTTCACCCACCCACCCAACCATGCACCCATCAATTCATTCATTCATTCATTCATTCACCTATCTATCATCTATCTATCTATATATCTATCTATCTATCTGTCCTTCCATCCATCCATCCATCTGTCCATCCGTCCATCTGTCCATCCATCCATCCATCCATTAATCCTTCCATCCATCTATCCGTCCTTGTGTCTGTCCATCCATCCATCCATCCATCCATCCGTCCGTCCGTCCATCTATCTATCCATCCATCCATCCATCCATCCATCCATCCATCCATCCATCCATCTGTCCATCCATCCATCCATCCATCCATCCATCCATCCATTAATCCTTCCATCCATCTATCCGTCCTTGTGTCTGTCCATCCATCCATCCATCCATCCGTCCGTCCATCTGTCCATCCATCCATCCATCCATCCATCCATTAATCCTTCCATCCATCTATCCGTCCTTGTGTCTGTCCATCCATCCATCCATCCGTCCATCCGTCCATCCATCCATCCATCCATCCATTAATCGTTCCATCAATGCATGATGAACACATCCATCCATCCATCTATATATTTATTCATGCATGCATTTATTCACTCCATCAGCTTTCAGAATTATACTCTTTCTGTGTGTTGGACACAGGGTGGACCCCACGCTCCCAGGGAGCTGTATACCCAGACTGACAGAGCCCTATCATATCAACAATCGACACCCATTGTTCATGTATGTATTTATTTAGGCCTCCACTTAGCTAGTGTTTCACGTAATTTTGTTTATGAGACTTTATCACGTCACGAATGAAAAAGGTTTGCTTACTCCAGTCGCACTTCCTTTGTTGAGGAAAGGTCTGGAGAACTGGTTTACTTCTCCCGCATTTGCCCAGGACGTTGGTCAGCAGTGACTGCTTCCTGGTATCTTCTGTGAGAAGCAAGGCCGGGTTGGGGGAAGGGGAGGCAGAGCAAGGGAAGGCAGGATACTGGGATAGCGATGACCAGGGACTCCTGTTCATGTGTCGCTGCTAGGACTCGGTTGTTTCCTTAGGGCATGTTATTCAGCTGACTCAGCCCTGCATGCTAGACGTTGTAATTATGTGGCCCAGAAAAAACCATGCAGTTGAGGAGTCTGGTTTTCTTTGGCCCGTGATGTCCACGGATCGGTGCTGCATGCTGCTTGTCTCTGTCGGCTCAGAGAATTGATGGGAACAGACACAAACGTAACATAAGTGCACGCAGACCAGGCTCTCTTCTCTCCGGTCCGGACATGTGCAGCCCTGTGTCCATTCGTGCACCCTCTGAAGCCAACCCCCCCTCCACTCTAGGAGGTTCTGGATCGGACCCTGTGTATCTTCCCATCTTCCCATCTCTACCGAAACAAATGAAATAACAGCTTTTCACGTGGTCCTGTAGCACACAAGCCCCACTGTCCTGTATCCCTCCCTTCTAGGGCAGTCTTCTCCGCTGGGGTGGGGAAACGCTTCTGTTATATAATGGTCCCTACAGCAGAGTAAACTGGGACCCATTTTCGCTCAGAGATGGATCTGATAGCAAACCGCGTCGCTCACGACTTTCAGCTGCACCGATGCCTTTTTTCACGATTACATCTAGCGTGTGGGGCAGATTCAGAAATAAAGCCGGCGAGACTCAAGATAAGCGATCATCTCTCCATGCACATTCTGACACAATTAATTACAGAAGGAGCTTGACATGAAAGGCTGGTGGAGGCTTAGCCATTTCTAGAGGCAACTGTCGTTGGGTTGAACACATCTTACCTTGAGTCGATGTAAGAATTAAGTGTCTCTTCTGGAAACAACACAAATCTCATTCAAAAGAGATCGCTACTGGAGAGCCATCAAAATGAGTGTGAATTCTTTACAGCAACCCCCGAGGAGAGGCAGACCCCTGTTTCTCTCCTCTTGAGTCTGGGGTGGCCCCTCACTTGGCTTTGGGCAATTGAAGGTGGGGGAAATGAGGGTGTGCCAACTGGAACATTCTATCCTGTCGAGTCTTCCAGTTGGCGAAGGTCCTACCAAAACTCTTGGATGATAGTCAACTCAGCTGCCAGGAGTATGAAGGGGCCATCTAGAACATTCTATCCTTTGAAGTCTTGCAATTGCCTACGGCACAAGCCAAGGCCAAGTAGAGCCGTTGAGTCCTGTCCACTCGCAGAACCAGGAGACGTAACAGCAGCTTGGGGTTCCTTTGTGCTACGACATTTTGGGGTGATTTGTTCCATACAGATAACCAAAAATAGATAACCAAGTAACCCCTACATGCCAGACGTGTAGACACTAACGTATGAAAGACATAAGGGAAGCATTCTTCCTAGAGAAGGGCTGACATTTTTAGTGACATTCGAACTCATGTTCTACAACCCCGTCCATCTTTTTTTCTTGGTTCGTGATTCATCGCACATGTCTGGCATTGTGAA
Source organism: Neofelis nebulosa (assembly GCF_028018385.1). Taxonomy (NCBI): domain Eukaryota; kingdom Metazoa; phylum Chordata; class Mammalia; order Carnivora; family Felidae; genus Neofelis; species Neofelis nebulosa. Next base: position 948,224 of record NC_080800.1, on the reverse strand, counting down.
ATACAAACAACACAATATCGGTTTGTGGTTTTGAGTGGAGATGATGAAGAAAGGAGGTAGGAGGCGTGCTTATGTCTCATCTCCATGAGACACGATGCTAGCCTTCAGAGCTACGTCCAAAAGGGACGGGAGCGTTGGCTGCTCATTTTCTCCTGATTTCCCCCCAATTATTTTCTTCCCCCGTTAAAGGGGGGAGGGCCAGAGAATATCAGAAAGATGGCCTGGGTCTACTGAAATGCTTTCCCCACCCGTCAGCCTTCTTGGAGGCATGAGTTTCAGTGTGTCCAGCAGTAAAACATGTGGGACCCTCTCTAGTGGCTTACAAGGAGGTGCGGAGAACATCGTGTATTCCAAATTTCTCCTCGGGCTTCTTCGGCCCTCCCAAGGGACAAACACTCTTTTTCATGTGGTTGACCTGATTAGCTGTGATAGTCCATTTTGGGGGGAAACTACACATGGGTCTCTTTCCATAAAATTCGAATCTCACCAAATCACCATTCCTAAGTCACAGGAGAGCCAGAGCAACCCTTGACCATCTTCTCACGTTGGCCTCTCCTGCCATTTCTTTCTGGCTTGTCCACCGGCATTTCTCCCTTTTGTATGTAAACATCCTGAGGTGAACTTTCCGCAGGACAAGCCCCCCACCCCCCGGAAAAGAGCTAGAAACTCCAGGTTCTCTAGGACAGCAGGGAGGATGGTGGGTGGAGGAGAGTTAAGGGGATGACACCCCCCCCCCATGGGGACATTTGGTGATGTCTGGAGACGTTTGGGTGTCATGACTTGGTGAGGCTGCTGTTAGCACCTGGTGGGTAGAGATCAGGGGCACTACTCAACACCCTACAGTACAAAGGACGCCCCACAACATAGAGTGGTCCAGCCCCACATGTCCTCAGTGACAAGGTGGAGAAGCCTGTCCTCAGCATGAGATTGTCCATCTATTTATGTCTATCCATCCATCCATCCATCTATCCATCCATCCATCCAACCATTGTATCTATCTATCTATCCATCCATCATATCTATGTATCTATCATCTATCTATCTATGTATCTATGTATCTATTATCTATCTATCCATCCATCCATCCATCCATCCATGCATCCATCCAATCCATCCATTCTATCATCCATCCACCCATCTTTCCATCCATCCATCCATCCATCCATCCATCCATCCACCTGCTCATACATCATATCTATCTATCTATCTATCTATCTATCTATCTATCTATCTATCATCTATCCATCCATCCATCCTTCCATCCATCCAACCATTGTATCTATCTATCTATCTATCTATCTATCCATCCATCCATCATATCTATGTATCTATCATCTATGTATCTATGTATCTATGTATCTATTATCTATCCATCCATCCATCCATCCATCCATCCAATCCATCCATTCTATCTATCTATCTATCATCCATCCATCCATCCATCTTTCCATCCATCCATCCATCCATCCATCCATCCATCCATCCACCTGCCCATACATCATATCTATCTATCTATCTATCTATCTATCTATCTATCTATCTATCCACCCATCCATCAGATCTATCTATCTATCTATCTATCTATCTATCTATCTATCTATCTATCAGCTATGACACTATGATATCCACCTCCTAATCCCGGGAATCTATGAATATGTCACCTTACATGACAAAAGTGCTTTTGCAGATGTGATTTTGCAGATGTGCAGATGGGGACAATTAATCTGGATTATCCACTTGGGCACAGGGTCCTTATTTGTACAAGGGAGGCAGAAAGGTGAGAGTCAGAGAAGGAGATGTGCCCATGGCAGCAGAGGTTGGAGGGAGGTAGGAGTGACTAAGAGTCAAGGAATCCAGGGAGATTCTAGCAGGTGGGAGGGCAAGAAATCAGCCTCTCCCCTCGAAATTCCAGTGGGAATGCCAGCCTGCCAACATCTTGATGTTAGCCCAGGGTGACCAGTGTTGGACTTAGGATGTGCAGAATGTTCTGGGTAGACAGATCCCTGGTCTCGGGCCAGGAGGACTTGAGTCACCCTGCACTTAACACGTGATTGGAAGACAGCTCACTGTTAGCTTCTCAGAAACACAGGTTTTTTTCAAAAGTTTATTTATTTTTGAGAGAGAGAGAGAGAGAGAGAGAGAGCAGGGGAGGGGCAGAGAGAGAGAGAGAGAATCCCAAGCAGGTTCCAGCAGGTTCCAGGCTGTCAGTACAGAGCCTGATGCAAGGCTCAAACCCACAAACTGAAAAATCGTGACCTGAGCTGAAACCGAGAGTCAGATGCTCAACCGACTGAGCCACCCGGGCGCCCCTAAACACACAGTTTTTAACTCTAGAATAAACTTATTCCTGCTTTATTTTGTTTTGTTTGTTTTGTTTTTGCCTATGTCGTTCTGGTCACAAATTCTGTGAGTGTGAAAATGCTTGGTAACTGGGGCTGTTTTTGCAAATACAGACATCACTGTTCTTAGTAGTTGAATTGAAGAAAAACATTTTTGAAGGTCATCTCGATCCCCAGTGGGGGGCTTGAACTCATAACCCTGAGACCAAAAAAAAAAAAAAAAAAAAAAGATTCGTCATTCGAATTCTGAAAGTCCCCCAGAGTGTGACCGTAGGGATGCCAGGCTCACGCCCACGTGGCTGGAGACAGATGGGGAGGGGGCACCAAATGTCTGTGCCTCTGGGTGACCTTGAAGCCTGCTGTCCAGCAGCCCTGAGCACAAAGTGGCTGCAGGAGCCCACTCTGCTCAGGATGGTCCTGACCAGCCGGGAAGGCTTGGAGCCCAGCTCGTCAGTGTGGATGCAAGAGTGATGTTGCTTTTTGGTCGTGATGTTGGGTTTGTTTTTTTTTTTTTTCTCAAGAGTCGTCTTTTTAAGATCCACCCTGCTTCCCGTTGTCATTTCCTTGTTTCTGTTCCACTCTTTAAAAACAGGGTGACCTCTGTGCCTTAGGCGTCAGGGCCCAGATCCTGCTCACGGCCTCCTCTCTGTCCCAGCATGAGGACAGTCTTCCTGCCCTGTGCAGCGGCCGCCCTGTTTCTGCTGGGACGTGCGACGGCTTCGGGGGACGCGGGCCAGGGTGAGCCACCGTGCAGATGTGGTGACATGTGCACAGAGTGTCCTTGAGTTGAACCTACCCTTCCCTGCCCTTCCCCTTCCTTCCTTCTTTTCTTTCTTTCCTTCTTTCTCTCTCCCTCTTTCTTTCTTTCTTTCTTTCTTTCTTTCCTTCCTTCCTTCCTTCACGCCTTCCTTCTTTTTCTTGTTTCTTGCTTCTTTCTTTCTTTCTTTCCTTCCTTCCTTCTTTCCTTACTTCACTCCTTCCTTCTTTTTCTTGTTTCTTCTTTCTTTCTTTCTTTCTTTCTTTCTTTCTTTCTTTCTTTCTCTTTCCTTCCTTCTCTTTCTTTCTTTCTTTCCTTACTTCACTCCTTCCTTTTCTTGTGTCTTCTTTCTTTCTTTCTTTCTTTCTTTCTTTCTTTCTTTCTCTTTCCTTCCTTCTTTCTCTCTCCCTCTTTCTTTCTTTCCTTTTCTCTTTCTTTCTTTCTTTCTTTCTTTCCTTTCTTTCTTCCTTTCTTTCCTTACTTCACTCCTTCCTTCCTTTTCTTATTTCTTTCTTCTCTTTCTTTCTCTTTCTTTCTTTCTTTCTTTCTTTCTTTCTTTCTTTCTCTTTTCCCTCCTTCTTTCCTTCCTTCCTTCTTTCTCTCTCTCTCTTTCTCTTTCTTTCTTTCTTTCCTTCTTTCTCTCTCCATCTTTCTTTCTTTCTTTCTTTCTCCATCTTTCTTTCTTTCTCTCCTTTCCTTCCTTTTTACTCTCTTTCTTTCTTTCTCTTACCTTCTTTCACTCCTTCCTTCCTTTTTTTCTTCTTTCTTTCTTTCTTTCCTTCCTTCCTTACTTCACTCCTTCCTTCCTTTTCTTGTTTCTTTCTTCTCTTTCTTTCTCCATCTTTCTTTCTTTCTTTCTTTCTTTCTTTCTTTCTTTCTTTCTTTCTTTCTTTCTCTTTTCCCTCCTTCCTTCCTTCCTTCCTTCTTTCTCTCTCTCTCTTTCTCTTTCTTTCTTTCCTTCTTTCTCTCTCCTTCTTTCTTTCTTTCCTTCTTTCTTTCTCTCTCCATCTTTCTTTCTTTCTCTCCTTTCCTTCCTTTTTTCTCTCTTTCTTTCTTTCTCTTACCTTCCTTCACTCCTTCCTTCCTTTTTTTCTTCTTTCTTTTCTTTCTTTCTTTCTTTCTTTCTCTTACCTTCCTTCATTCCTTCCTTCCTTTTCTTCTTCTTTCTTTCTTTCTCTTCTCTTCTTTCTTTCTTTCTTTCTCTTCTTTCTTTCTTTCTTTCTTTCTTTCTTTCTTTCTTTCTTTCTTCTTTCTTTCTCTTACCTTCCTTCACTCCTTCCTTCCTTTTCTTGTTCTTTCTTTTTTTCTCTTCTTTCTTTCTTTCTTTCTTTCTTTCTTTCTTTCTTTCTTTCTCTTCCTTCCTTCCTTCTCTCTCTTTTTCTTTCTTTCTTTCTTTCTTTCTTTCTTTCTTTCTTTCTTTCTTTCTCTTACCTTCCTTCACTCCTTCCTTCCTTTTCTTCTTCTTTCTTTCTTTCTCTTACCTTCCTTCACTCCTTCCTTCCTTTTCTTCTTTCTTTGTTTCTTTTCTTTCTTTCTTTCTTTCTTTCTCCATCTTTCTTTCTTTCTCTCCTTTCCTTCCTTTTTAATCTCTTTCTTTCTTTCTCTTACCTTCCTTCACTCCTTCCTTCCTTTTTTTCTTCTTTCTTTCTTTCTTTCTCTTTTCCCTCCTTCCTTCCTTCCTTCCTTCCTTCCTTCCTTCCTTCCTTCCTTCTTTCTCTCTCTCTTTCTCTTTCTTTCTTTCCTTCTTTCTCTCTCCTTCTTTCTTTCTTTCCTTCTTTCTTTCTCTCTCCATCTTTCTTTCTTTCTCTCCTTTCCTTCCTTTTTTTCTTCTTTCTTTCTTTTCTTTCTTTCTTTCTTTCTTTCTCTTACCTTCCTTCATTCCTTCCTTCCTTTTCTTCTTCTTTCTTTCTTTCTCTTCTCTTCTTTCTTTCTTTCTTTCTTTCTCTTCCTTCCTTCCTTCTCTCTCTTTTTCTTTCTTTCTTTCTTTCTTTCTTTCTTTCTTTCTTTCTTTCTTCTTTCTTTCTCTTACCTTCCTTCACTCCTTCCTTCCTTTTCTTCTTCTTTCTTTCTTTCTCTTCTTTCTTTCTTTCTTTCTTTCTCTTCCTTCCTTCCTTCTCTCTCTTTCTCTTTCTTTCTTTTTTTCTTTCTTTCTCTTACCTTCCTTCACTCCTTCCTTCCTTTTCTTCTTCTTTCTTTCTTTCTTTCTCTTCTCTTCTTTCTTTCTTTCTCTTCCTTCCTTCCTTCTCTCTCTTTCTCTTTCTTTCTTTCTTTCTCTTACCTTCCTTCACTCCTTCCTTCCTTTTCTTCTTCTTTCTTTCTTTCTCTTACCTTCCTTCACTCTTTCCTTCCTTTTCTTCTTCTTTCTTTCTTTCTTTCTTTCTCTTCCTTCCTTCTCTTTCTTTCTTTCTTTCTTTCTTTCTCTTACCTTCCTTCACTCCTTCCTTCCTTTTCTTGTTCTTTCTTTCTTTCTCTTCTTTCTTTCTTTCTTTCTCTTCCTTCCTTCCTTCTCTCTCTTTCTCTTTCTTTCTTTCTTTCTCTTACCTTCCTTCACTCCTTCCTTCCTTTTCTTCTTCTTTCTTTCTTTCTCTTACCTTCCTTCACTCCTTCCTTCCTTTTCTTCTTCTTTCTTTCTTTCTTTCTTTCTCTTCCTTCCTACCTTCCTTCCTTCTCTCTCTTTCTCTTTCTTTCTTATCTTTTTTTTCTCTTTTGCGACTACAGTGTCTTCTTGTTTGTTTTTTGTTTGTAAACGTAACAAGGAGCTTGGACAGTTCTGTGAGTCTCTGAAAACCTGAGTTTCTCTGATGTGAAAGGTCACTGTTGTTTTTTCATGTTTATTTATTTATTCCAAGAAAGAGAGCAAGAGAGCAGGGGAGGGGCAGAAAGAGGGAGAGAGAGAGAGAGAGAGAGGGAGAAAATGAGCAGGAGAGGGGCACAGTGAGAGAGGGAGAATCCCAAGCAGGCTCCGCACTGTCAGCACAGAGCCCGAGTCAGGACTCAAACTCACAAACCCCGAGATCATGACCTGAGCTGAAATCCAGAGCTCATGCATAAGCCCCCCGGGCGCCCCACAGAGGGCTCATTGTTCATGGCGTTTGAATGGATCAGGCGTGAATGGAAAAGTAAATAAATAAAAGAGCCCCTGGGTGCCCCACCAAGATTCTGAGTGGTTTCACGTCCTTGCTGCCTTCCTTGCAAGAGATCCAAGGGTTTGCTTTCAATTAACGTGTATCTGCTGGTGACGAGAGCAAGTCACCCGAGATCCTCGGACGAACATGAGGTTGTCCCCGCCGTGTCAGGCCGTCACAGGTGTGTGTTGTCTGAACCCGTGCCTGCTTGTTTCCAGAACCTTCTTTCCCGGGCCATGCTCATACGTTACAAGCTTTGATAGAAGGGGCCAGGGAGAGAGGGCGGAGAGCCTGGGGGCAGGTGTCCTTCCTTCCCGAACAGGTTGGACTTGATTTTCTAGCCTGGCGGGTGGTGGAGATGGGAGCCCCCGAGGGCACATCAGGGACTTCTTGGTTCTGAACTGTCACACTGCCTGCTTACGTGCCTGGTTTGCAAGGGTCCCTGGGCACCTGTTTGCTATGGTCTGCTGGTGACACATGGGGTTTCCAGCCGGCCCAGGAAGGGGTCCGAGGGAGCCTGGATGGGGGGGTCCCCGGGCTGGCACTGGTGATTCCCAGACTGTGTGCAGTCAGACACGGAGTGCAAGTGGGGGAGGGGCAGAGAGAGAAGGAGACGCGGAATCCGAAGCGGGTTCCAGGCTCTGAGCCATCAGCACAGACCCCGAGGCGGGGCTCGAACCCACGAACCATGAGATCAGGACCCGAGCCCAAATCAAGAGTCGGACGCTTAACGGACTGAGCCCCCCAGACACCCTGGGTTTAGACCAGTTGTGGATCCTGACTCGCTTGAAACACATCCATCAGCAGGTGCCTCTAAGGGTCTTTACTGGACAGAGGTGGACAGACAGACCCACTGATGGCTCAGGGTCAAGCTGAACACACGGAAAGCCTTTCTAGTAACTTCTCAGAAAACACTGAACCTGGTTTTCTCGCTGAAAGGCATCTGTGGTTTGCTCGCTCTTCTTACAAGGGACCTGTCTTCCCCCCGAGTCACTGCAGCTGGGAAAGCCTTCGGAACTGAGTGCCGGGAACCCAGGGTGTCCCGTCGTGAATCTAGGGGACTCAGAAAGCCACGGGGCAGAGAGAGAGGGACAGAGAGGCGGATGCCCACTGACAGCAGGGAGCCGGACGTGCGGCTCAAACCCATGAACCCTGAAGTCATGATCTGAGCCAAAGTCAGACACTTAGTTCACTGAACCCCCGCCCCAGGCATACCCCAGCTTAAAAAAAAAAAAACAAAAAAAAACCTTGGTTCTTTTTGTCACTTAAACTCAAGGTAGCCAACGAATAGTGTTGTATGAGTTTCAGGAGTAGATTCAGACACTTTCCTACTCGACCGACGCCGTGGGTGTTGGGTTGGCAATGGTCTCGTCACTGGAAACCTGAGGGCCCCCGGGAATGGGAAGTGAGCAAGCATTCTAAGTGACATTGCCTACCTTGTGACACCGTGGTTCCCCCCACCCCCACCCCCGGGCCCCGTGACCCGCTGCTCTGATGGGACTTTGTGTACTCACCCCAGAAATACCCAGGGCTCTTTGGGGGCAGAGTCCCTCGTTGCAGCAAATTCTCGTGATTCATTAATCACCTTTTCTGTCTGTATAGAAAACATGATCAGAATCAGGAGAATTCACTGCAACCATTTCTGTCTTTTTTTTTCTTTTTGATAGAATAGGATTTTAAAAATGTTTATTTATTTTCAGAGAGAGAGAGAGAGAGAATCCCAAGCAGCCCCAGGCCGTCAGCACAGAGCCCGACCTGGGGGGGGGGGGGGGCTCCATGTCATGAACCATGAGGTCAACCGATGACCTGCCCTGCAAAGCAAGAGTTGGACGCTTCACCGACTGAGCCACCCAGGCGCCCCCTTTTCAACCCTTTTTTAGGTTGCTCCTAAGACCAGGTCATGAGGTATCATAAAATTATGTGGTCAGATACAATTTTTACAAAATTAAGTTGCTCATTCTGTTTTAAACAGTTATGGTAAACTGAGGCTCCTGGGGGGCTCATGGGTTGAGCGTCCGACTTCAGCTCAGGTCATGATCTCATGGTTCGTGAGCTCGAGCCCCGCGCTGGGCTCTGTGCTGACAGCTTGGAGCCTGGAGCCTGCTTCCGATTCTGTGTCTCCCTCTGACCCTGCCCCTCCCCCACTCACGGTCTCTCTCTCTCTCTCTCTCTCTCTCTCTGTCTCTCTCTGAGGAATAAACAAACATTAAAAAAATTAAACAATTATCGTAGACTATATGTAAAAATTTCCATGTTAAGCACTGTATTAAGTACATTCACATTTTTGTGCAACCATTGCTAGCATCCATTTCTAGAATGTTCTCAGCTTCCCAGACTAAAACTCAGTCCCCATGAGGGCCTCATCTTGTGCATGAGGGGGTCTCCACGGAAGTGTGGATTCTCATGAACTATTGATGAAGTCTGGAAATCAGTGCCCCAAAGAACTTTGTCTCTGTCTCCCTCACCCCCCACCCTCTGGACAGAAATTCTCATGAACTATTGATGAAGTCTGGAAATCAGTGCCCCAAAGACCTTTGTCTCTCTCTCCCTCACCCCCCACCCTCTGGACAGACACCTTGTGTCACTAGGGCTGTCTGTCCTACAGGTTCTACAGTTTTACACCTTTGCCTCTCGACAGAGCCCAATAAATTGATCACATCTAGTAAAGTTCACACGTTTTCTGACCAACAGTGGGGTAAAGCACCTTTCCCAAAAACTTCCTTGCTGCTGAGCCACTGATGTTCAAAGGTGGCACCCCTCAGACCACAAGACTCAGATGACATCACTTCGTGGAAGTAACAGACAGACCGTGGCCCAGGAGGGTGGGTAATTCCTACAGACATGCGGGTTCTCCTCACCCTGTCTGGAAAATTTAATCAGAGGCAAAATGGCTGCCCGTCCAGAAGCCTCGTCCACAAAGGAGAAGAACCATCATATGTTAAAATAAACATTCAGCCTCAACGCCGTCTGACTCCCATGCAATCCGTTAAAGAGGTTTGCAAAGATAGAAACCCGTTTATAGAGCTGGTGGGCAGAGCCCATTACACACGTATTCCGGGGACAAGTGATCTCTAGTTCCCCAGTAGGAGCCTCGTCAACTGTTTGTCATACAAAGTTCTCCCTAAATTCATGGATGTGATCATCTGCATTGAGCTAACTGGCTTCATCCAATGGAGAAAAGATAGTTTATTTTATTTTATTTTATGGAGAAAAGATAGTTTATTTTTAAATTTTTTTTTTCAACGTTTTTTTATTTATTTTTGGGACAGAGAGAGACAGAGCATGAACGGGGGAGGGGCAGAGAGAGAGGGAGACACAGAATCGGAAACAGGCTCCAGGCTCCGAGCCATCAGCCCAGAGCCCGACGCGGGGCTCGAACTCACGGACCGCGAGATCGTGACCTGGCCGAAGTCAGACGCTTAACCGACTGCGCCACCCAGGCGCCCCAATAGTTTATTTTATTTTATGGAGAAAAGATAGTTTATTTTATTTTATTTTATTTTATTTTATTTTATTTTATGGAGAAAAGATAGTTTATTTTATTTTATGGAGAAAAGATAGTTTATTTTATTTTATTTTATTTTATTTTATTTTATCTTATGGAGAAAAGATAGTTTATTTTATTTTATTTTAGATTTTAAATTATGTTTTAATAATTGGAAGACGCCTTTAAAGTACTCTCAAGAGCCAACGTGAATCACAACCCCAAGATCGAGAATCTCACGCTCCACTGCCTGAGCCAGCCAGACGCCCCGTTCATTTTTAACAGGAACAATGAGGTCTTTTATTTTTAAATTTAGATTTGCCCTTACAAGGCACAGGGCAGGGGTGAGGACCACATGCACAAGCAAAGGTTTCCTTTGTACTTTGCAAACCGCACCCGAGCCCTTACAATGGCTTGCTAATCTCAGGTCCCACTGCCTCAACAGCAGCACTGTGCTGCACGAAAATATTTTGTACGGTCAGCGGGGAGTCTCCCATGGATTCCATCCCCTTCTCAGAGATGTCTTGCCCACACCCCCGTGTTGAGGACCCCAGACATGTCCCTCACGTACGCTTGACAGGAATGCCTCAGTCCATCCTTGGAAGGAAGCAACAGGGACACAGGGACTACCTTTTCTTTCTCCTTTATTTATTTATTTATTTATTTATTTATTTTTTTACTTTTAAAATTTTTTTAATGTTTATTTATTTTTGAGAGAGATGGGGAGGAGAGGCTCAGAGAGAGAGGGGGAAGCAGGTTGCAGGCTCCGAGCTGCCAGCACAGAGTCCAACATGGGGCTCAAACCTGTGAACTGTGAGATCATGACCTGAGCCAAAGTCAGATGCCCAACTGATGTCCCTGTTTCTCCTTCTCGAATCGAGGAAGCTGCCTCCTGTCCCTGCAGCCAACTCATCAGATGAAACCACAAGATCACTTCTGCTTTCCTGCTGGTGGATTGAGCTGTCTGGCTTTATCAATCAGACATTTCCCGCAGACGGAGGTCAAAAAATCTAACCTAATGTTTGCTGAAGACTGAGCGGTCAAGTTCCCTCCCTTTCAGAACCTGAACGTGTTCACCGTAAAAAATGGACACTCGTTCCCCTTTGGAAGATCAGGGGTTTCCAGAAGCCAGAACGTCCTTCTCGACCTCTCTCTCTCTATTTCTGGAACCGATGCATGAAGGTCAAGATCGCCTATAGTGTGATCAGTTACATCAGGAACAATGGCCAGCACAGAACAGAAGTATTCTGCACACTCTGAGCATTAGAAAGACTTCCTTAAAAACTCAAGGAAAATTCATACCCCTCATTCTGCCTTTGATTTTTAGAGGCTGTGATAGACCCAGAGTCCCATGACGGGAGTTTTCACAGAGAGTCCAACTTGTTTACATGCCTTTGCTTATCAGTTCAGCATGTCTTTCCTGAAGCTTTTTCCACGTGTTGAGCACAGGGCTGGGCACAGTGGGTGATGTGATGTCATCAACCAGATTGGAAAAAGAAAACTAGAATAAGTAGAATAGCTGTGTTGATTAATGGAAGCCAGATTGCCAAAATGCAGGACATTGAAAGACAGACTACACAAATGGCCAATGGCCAAATGATCTATGAAAACAGAGCTCTGATACGCAACCTGGACAACCTGTCCAGGAAACCAGCCCCTCGAGTCAATATCTGACGACTTCCCTAAATTGCATCCACGCTTCCAACTCAGAACCAGTCAGAGAAAGCCACATACGCTCCTCCAGCCAATCACATGGTACAGCAAGCTTTCAATAAACCTCTTCTGCTTGTTCTCATTCGGGTGGTCTTTGTTCATTTCCACAGTGTAGACAGTCATTGGTCCATTGTGTGAGAATATTGGTAGGAGCTCCTGAGGGACACATTAGTGAAACACAAGATTGGATTTGGATTGCTGTGGGGCCAACAGTGAGAGAGAATGGTTAATTCTGGACCATGAGGTGGGATGCGACCCCATGAGTGTTCATCAGGCCAAACTATCCAGCCCAGAGATGTCAGAGCTGAGCACACAGTGATAACACCAGGACATGTATTTGCCTCCTGCTGGAGGGGTGGGGATGGGGGCTGAACCCAGAACTGAAGGTGGAGTGGGAGTCCCTGACCTGGGACTTCCAGACTCTCTTTCTCAGCATTTGAGGACATGTGTCTGTTCACCTTCCTCTCACCCACAACCTGCTGGGTGCTAGAAATGTGTCCTTTGATCCATCCATCGATCCATCTATCCATCCATCTTTATATCTATCTATCTATCTATCTATCCACCCATCAATCATCTTTCCATCTATCCATCCATCCATCCAACCATCGATTATCTATCTACCTACATATCCATCCCCTATCCATTTATCTATCTAACCATCCATCCATCATGTATGTCTGTCTATCTATCTATCTATCTATCTATCTATCCATCCATCCATCATGTCTGTCTATCTATCTATCTATCTATCTATTCTCTATCCACTTTAACCCAACCCAACACCACTGAGTTCATGCTAGTCTTCCTTATTCCCCAAATTGTTACTCCCTTCTCTGACACTTGGCAAGTTGCCCGTTGTAACCCTCAGGATCAGTGCATATTTTCCCGATGCTAGAATACACCCACTAACCACTTTCACAATGACTAACCCAGACATCTGTGAGTATCAATACTGCACCAGCTTAAGTAACTTTAAAAGCCAAGACCAAAGGACTCACTTGTCTGTAAACTTTTTCTCAACTTGTCATGTGTGCTGTTCCAAGAGAGACAGTGAGTTTGTTGGTGTCTAATGCCCTTCGTGTGACTAAGAAACATGATGTCATCAGACACATGGTTCACACTCCATAGGTGATGTTTACCCTAATAATGGCCATTATCTCTTGTGAACATCACAAGAAAGGTAGCTATAATCTTTTTTTTTAATGTTTATTTTTGAGAGAGGGGAGGGAGAGAGGGGAGGGAGAGAGGGAGAGGGAGACGGAGAGGAAGAGAGAGAGAGAGGGAAACACAGAATCTGAAGCAGGCTCCAGGCTCTGAGCTGTCAGCACAGAGCCTGATGAAGGGCTCGAACCCATGAACTGTGAGATCATGACCTGAACCAAAGTTGGAGGCTTAACCGACTGAGCCACCCAGGCGTCCCTGGGTAGCTGTAGCCTTGCTGCTGACGTTTGCTTCTATCCTGAGCAACCTTTATCTATCCTGCCGCTCTTACTGATATAATTAATGCTTGGCTTGTTTCGGACAATCGTGATTCTATCTGTCCCTTTAAAGCACTCTACTATCCTTATGACAGATGTGCGGCTGTCCTTTTACAAACCTCCAGCTGTTTTCAGCATTGCCTCAAAAGACACCCTATTTGTCTCTTTTCACCCAGAACCAGTCCTGCAGGTTCGGATTATCAACTTTAACTTTGAGACTGTGCGGGTCACATGGAGCCCGAGCCGATACTCCGGGACAAATCTGACTTTTGTCTACAAGTAAGTGCTCTCGGGATGGGGAAACCGTGCTCTGAGCTCAAATATGTCTCCCTCTGAGATGCCAACAGTTGGGAGGCAGAGATAGCGAACGTGGGAAGAGTCAGAACGTGCACGTTCTCTAGCCTCGAGCCCTCACCGGGACTGCAAGCAAAGATCCCTGAGACATGGAACCGAGTGATGACTGAGTCACGCTCAAAACCACCTAGATTCTGACTGACACAGACACAACTTTCCTTGAGTTGCAGCCATGGCAAAGGTGAACTTTGTGGGATTTTTCACACGAGCTTAGCGACCGCCACCTTCTGAAAATGTGTGTCCCTATCACGGGCTTATGTGTGTCACTCACTCCAACACAGGAGCATAGATGAGGGAGCAAAGGGTTCTCCAATTAGTTGAGTCTCAGTTCTGTGAAGGGGAGGTGTCTGGTGTGTGATTGATTCTTCGCAGTTTGGAACCAGAAGAGATCAATGGGAAAGTGTAGGCAAGAGCTGTGTTTTAAGGTGAATTGGGGTGATTAATGAGACTCAAGAAGAAAAAGGCGCTGGGATTCCTAGGCACTCACACAGCTACATCACTTGAGTATCAGTTTGTTACCAAGGGCGTCGTTAATGTGGCCACTGCCTGGATGTAACATTGCAGGATACCTCAGACACACCTTCAGTCTTGCCATGTCCCTCCCCAAGTGCCTCCTCAAGTCAGGGGCATGGTTACCATGCAAGTTAAACTGTAACTTTTATTAGTTTTCTGGGGGCAGTTGTGACAAAGTATTGGAAACTGTGCAGCTTAGAACAGCAGAAATTCATGCTTTCCCAGATCTGGAGACCAGAAGTCTGAGATCCAGCGTGGGCAGGGATGCTGAGGTCCAGGAGTGACAGGGCCGCTGAGAATGGGGTGGGGGTGGGGGGCAGGACCACTGAGATCCAGGAGGGTCATGGTCATAGTCCTTCCAGAGGCTCCAGGGGAGCGTCCTCCCTGCCTCTTCCAGCTTCTGAGTCCTCAGGTGTCTCTTGGTTAATGTCCCTCCCATGTCTGCCTGTGTCTGCATGTGGCTTCTCCTCCCTATCTGTGTCCGTTCCCTGGTGTTTCTTACACGGATGCCTCCATTCACTCTAGGACACAGTCTCATGCCTGATGATCTTACGTCCAGACCTTTTAATCACGTCGACACTGACTATATTTCCCAATCCGATGCCGTTCACAGATTCCAGGGATTAGTCCTTGCAAAGCCCAGTCCGGGAGACATTCAAGGGGCCTCACCTTTCAAGAGAAGCGACGCTTTTCTGTTCCGGTCGTTCTTGCTGTGCTTGTAGGAAAGAGTCCTTGTCCTTGTAAAGAATAAACACCACTTGCCGTCGATGTGCCAGGGTGCTATTTTCACAGGCTGTCTACGGCTGAAGCGTTCTGTTTTCTAATTGCAGGTTGAGTAGTGATGAGGCCAGTCGCCCATGCTGCAACTACATCGTTCACGAAAGCCACACTGCCGGCTGCCTCCTGGAGGCAAGAAAGGACGAAATCCTGTGCTTTTCCCTTGGGAACGGAACGGATATCCTTTTCCGAAAGTGCGAGTGGATAAGCGCGTACCGTAAGTACCCAAAAAGAGGTCAATGCCACGTGCTGTTCTCCTCCTCCAACGGAGAAGAGACTGGCCGTCTGCAAAGTCTGTCTTGTCACACACACACGCAGGGATGCGTCCACACCGAGCAGGGGACCCCGGGGGACCCCGTGGAGGCTGTGAGCTGAGACACCAAGCCCAAGATGGAGCATGGCCCCCTGGCCCCCAGCAGAGAGAGACAGAGAGAAACGCCCTCTCACCCTCGATAGCACCCCATGGGTTTTAATCAGTTGCCCCCAGGGTTGGCCGTCGATCTCGGATTACAAAACTGTACAAATAGGATGAAACCCTCTTTCCAAAATGTTTATTCTTTACTCTAGATTTCTGTAAGGTAGCTGTGGGTTTTTTTTTTCTTTTTTTTTCTGTTTTTTGATGGATGGAGTGTCACAGTCTATCTCAGCCCGTGACGAGGGCTATGGACCCTTTACGCATAAAATCAGTCAAGGGCTCTGTAGCAGCTTCCAAGGGCAGCCATAACAAATTACCAGAAACTGGGCAGCTCAGTACAACGACACCAGCCATTGGATTCAGGACCACCCTCATCCACGATGACCTCATCCTACCTTGATGAAATTTTACTAATTTACTAATAAAGCCACATTCTCAGGTGCCAGAGATTAGGACTTGGACGTTCCTGTGGGGGGACGCCGTTTAACCCACCTCAGTGTCCCTTTGGTACAGAACAAGCTGACTGGGAAGGAGTCTCATGTGACGTTTCCCATGTTCAGTCTTCATTTCAGTTTGCTGGACTGACGGTAACCACAAAACAAGTGGCTCAAAACCAGAGCAATGTACCCTCCCACGCTTACAAAGACCCCGGCGTGTGAAATCAAGGCTAGCTCCTTCTGGAGGCTGTGGGGGAGAATCTGTTCCATGCTCGTGTCTTGGCTTCTGGTAGCTTTCTGGTAACCCTTGGTGTCCCTTCGTTTGTAGAGACATCAGTCCCATCTATCCTTCTACCTTCACAGGCCCAGAGGTATATCATCTATGTGTGTTCCCACGCCCTTGTCCCTCTGTGTGTCTGTCTCTTCTTATGAGGACACCAATGATATAGGATCAGAACCCACCCTACTCCACTAACCCCCGTCTTATCTTTAATAATTACACCTCTAATGATTCCATTTTAAAACACAGTCGTATTGTGAGATATTGGGGGGTGGGGCTAGGACTTTAACACATCCTTTTTTTTAGGGCCACACTCTGGATCCCATAACAGATACTTCAGAACTTTTCACACAATTTCGAAGAGTTCCTTCTGTGACCCACACACAGGTCCTTGACGCTCTGGTTAAAACCTCTGCGATAGGGGCGCCTGGGTGGCGCAGTCGGTTAAGCATCCGACTTCAGCCAGGTCACGATCTCGCGGTCTGTGAGTTTGAGCCCCGCGTCAGGCTCTGGGCTGATGGCTCGGAGGCTGGAGCCTGTTTCCGATTCTGTGTCTCCCTCTCTCTCTGCCCCTCCCCCGTTCATGCTCTGTCTCTCTCTGTCCCAAAAATAAATAAAAAACGTTGAAAAAAAAATAAAAAAAAAAAATAAAAAAATAAAACCTCTGCGATAGATAAGCCCTCAATCCCATAAGGTATTTACGGAAGGATTCATGCAGGCAGAAAAACGTGCATCTAAGCAAACTTACCCTTATAACGTTAGCGATGTGGAATCTTTGTCTTCCTAGAGGTGGCGGTCATTCTGTTGTCTCTCCTTCTCAGTGAAACCCAGCTCCCCAGAAGATTTGAGTTTCCACTGGCATGAAGACGCTGTGACGGTCACCTGTTCTGACCTGCCCTACAAGCGTCTTCTGTACGAAATCCAATACAAGAGCGTTTTCGACACGGAGTGGCAGGTGAGTGGGGGTGGTGTCTTCTCAGGGCGAGTGTGAGCGAGAATCCCCAGGTGGTAACTGAGAGAGACATGGAGAGGCTCTGAGACGTGTGTTGACATTTATTTTAAGGAAGTGCTTCTGGGATTATAGGGTCAGGCGAGTCTCAGCCCAGCAGGCTGGAAACCCAGACAGGTTTCCATTATGGTCTTGAGACCGAATTTCCTCTTCTCTGGGAAACTCCAGTCTGTCCTGTCAAGGCTTTCAACTGATTGAGTGAGGTTCACCCACCTTATGGAGTGGTCTAAAGTCGGCTGATTAAAAACGCAGTAACACCTAGGCTGACATATGATTAAAAAAGTGGATGCCAAATGTGGCCAGATTCACAAATAAAATTCATCACCATCACACCCTCCCAGTCACACCCTGGGTGCCACCCACCCCTGTTTGTGTGCCTTGTAAACCTATGGGAACCCTTTCTGGTTCTGAGTCTATGAGCACGGTCTATGGAATAAATTAAAATTACGTGACTATGAATGACCCAGTGGCTCACAGCTATCTTCCAATAATCAGATGGCTACCGTGTAGACAAGGGATTGAGTTCTTCACAAAAGGGGAATGGGAGCCAATGGGAGAAATCTGCAGACAGCAAATGGAATCACCTGCAACCAGGTGCAGGGAGGTGCCCATCAGTGAAGGCCCCCAAGTCTGAAGTTGGATTGGAGGGGCTCTCCTACAGGACAGCACAAGTGGTTAAGCAACGTGGACTCTGAGTTACCTGCCACTCTCAGGAGTCAATGATTCCATAATTCTGCAAGTACACCTGGGATCACTGATCTCTGCAGACTTGGACAGTGAGGTCGACCAGAAGCACCATATCCCATGGCCCCATCCAGGGAGTAGGGGGAGAGAAGGCAGGGTGAGTATTACTGAACATCTCAGCCCAGGACACTCGATGTCTCCCATCCCTAGGGGGGATGGGAAGGGCTGCCTTCAACATTCATTTAAGATATACTTACTGAGTGTCTGCTAAATCCCATGCAACGAGGGCACAGAAAGAGCACGTAGCTAGGGCAACTTGGGAAGAGAAATGCAACAGTAAGGATAAAAATGAGAATGCACTGTAATGAGAGGATCGTCGTAAGGCAGTTGTATGTACTAGAAGCTGCAGGGAGCCTATCAAAAAAGAGAAAACTGACCTACTGCTGGTCTGGTAGAACGGAACCACTGAAATGAAATTTGATGAAACTCATCAAAGAAACACATGTCTCAGTAATAGGTGGGTATTGGAGTTTATCTGAAGAACATGCTAGTAACACAGTGTGTCCTGATCAACGATATTGAGCGTTAACAGACTTGAAGTGTGTATAAGTTGCCCAATTCTCATCTATTGAGCCCCTTTTTAGAGACTGATTATAAGGAAAGAATTGAAAATGGGGATGAGGTTTTATTCACAAAGACGTCTATTGAAACATCTGAAATAAATACAAAGCATTGGAGGCCACCTATATGACACACAATAGAAAGATAGTCAAATAAATTATGGCACATCTATATGATCAAATATGTAAGAGCCACCAAAGGCTTTTTAGTGACAAGAAGTGATATTTGGTGATAAAAAGTGACATTTAGTGGTACAAGCGATGTGTAATCACTGTTAAGTGATTATATCATGGAGATAGAATGAAAGGTTTTTATGGTTTTTTGGTTGAGTGTTTGTGTGTGTGTATGTTTTCTAAAGTCTCCAAAGTAAGTATGAGTCACTTTTGGATTCATACAAAAAATTACTGTTCTTTTTATAAGGAATAAGTTTTCACTGAGTAATCTTTAAAAGCATCTGTGGGAGTATGTGTTCCAAAGGATTGTTTCTTCTTGGAGAGGAGTGGGGAGATTGTTGTTGCATTTGTCTCTGCCGTTGCTTATAGCTAGGCAGGCAGAGGAATTGCAACAACAACATGAATGCTGAAAAGCAGGCGTCTTATGTGAGTCTCTCGCACGAGGGTAAAGAGTTGGGCTAAGGCAGTGATCACTGTCTTTGCTTTCTTTCTCCAGTCGAAGGAGGGTGAAACCTGCAATGTTACGATGCAAGGCTTGGATTCTGAGAAATGTTATTTCTTCCGGGCCAGAGTCAAAACACTGGAGTCCAGCTACGGCTCTGACACTTACCCAAGTGACTGGTCCAAGGTGACACACCAGCAGAGGGGCGAGCTGAGAGGTGAGGCTTGCTACACAGCAGTGCATGGGCCATCAGCCTGTCTTTTGGGGAGAGTGGAATGGGGGCACCTGAAAACACGAATGACCTCACTGTCTACTTCAGAGTTCAGTTTGAAAGTGAGGGCCCTTCTCGTTTCTCTCTCTAGGCTCCCTACCTCATTGGGTAATTTCATTTTTATTTGTATTAACAGCAACAATAATAACAAGTACTACTTATGAATGTTACATTGATCTAGGCATAGATTATAACTATATACATAAATAGATGATAGATAAATTGACATTGATAGGTAAATAAAAGACAGCTGATAGATAAGTAGATAGATAGATAGATACATACATACATACATACATACATAAATATGATGGTTGGAAGGATGGATGGGTGGATGGGTAGATAGATACATAGATACATAGATATGATGGATGCATGGGTAGATTAGATAGATAGATTAGATAGATAAATAGATAGATACATAGATACATATGATGGATGGATGGATGGATGGATGGATGGATGAATGGATAGATACATGGATAGACAGATAGATAGGTAGATAGATAGATATAATGGATGGATGGATGGATGGATGGATGGATAGACAGACAGATGATAGATAGATACATAGATACATAGATATGATGGATGGATGGATAGATAGATAGATAGATAGATAGATAGAATGGATGGATAGATGGATAGATGATAGATAGATAGATAGATGATAGATACATACATACATACATACATACATACATAGATATGATGGATGGATGGATGGATGAATGGATGGATGGATGGATAGATAGACAGGTAAATGATAGATAGATACATAGATACATAGATATGTTGGATGGATGGATGGATGGATGGATGGATGGATGGATAGATGGATAGGCAGACAGACAAATGATAGCCAAAAGTAAGCCTCAGTATCCTCAATGCCCCCCGCCCCACCTTGGCAATGCAGGTACTTGAGGGCAGTGTGTTGACTCCTACCGTGGCTGTCCAGAGACACCATCACTCTTTCCAGGATATTTTACACTGAAATCAAGATTTTCTGACCCTGCCATTTATAAGGGCAGAAAAGTAGAGGGTGGGGGTTGGAGCCTGACCAATCATGTTGAACACTCACAGTGCTCGTTCTGTTTTGCTTCAGATTCGTGCCAGGAGAAAAAGCTTTTCCCCAAATTTATTTTAATTTGTGGTATGATTGCCTTGCTGACCGTGTCCCTTCTCCTTCTGTCTTTATGGAAAGTACGGAGGTAAGGATGACCCTTTGGTTTTTTTTTAACTTTGTTTATTTAATTTGAGGGAGAGCAAGCATGGGTGGGAGAGAGACAGAGAGAGGAGAGAGACAGAGAAAGAGAGAGAGAAAGAATGCAAAGCAGGCTCTGAACTCCTCGCTGAGCCCAATACGGGGCTCAATCCCAGGACCAAGAGATCATGACCGGAGCCGAAATCAAGAGCTGGATGTCTTTGCTTTACGTGAGCCCAGACGTTCCACTGTGACGTTTACAGGTGCAGGTGCCCTGGGGGGGGGGGGGGCGGGTGCCTTGCTTGCTTCTCAGGATGAGGTTTCCATAGCAACAGCTGGGGGTCACGCATAGAGGAAGATATAGAACGGTCCCGGAGCACTGAGGCCGGGTCTGTGCCGGGGGGTGGGGGGCACAACTCCGGAGGGTCCCCTCGGAACGTGCTACAGGGCAGAGACGCTGCGTCTAATTCTTGTGGGTGGCGCATGACCTTTCCACCCAATCGCTTCTGTTTTCCCAGCTTGAGTCGCTGATGTCCAAACACTTCTCTACCAGTGATGTGGTTGGGGTTTTATTGATTTATTAATATTTTTTTAACATTTATTTATTGCTGAGACACAAAAGAGAGACAGAGCATGAGCAGGGGAGGGGCAGAGAGAGAGGGAGACACAGAATCCGAAGCAGCCTCCGGGCTCTGAGCTGTCAGTGCAGAGCCTGATGCAGGGGTTGAACTCATGAACAGTGAGATCATGACCTGAGCCGAAGTCGGACGCTTAACTGACGGAGCCACCCAGGCGCCCCTGTTTGGTGTTTTAAATACAGACCTGGAAGCACCCCCGAGGGAAAGTTAGGGTCTCACTTCCTGGAGCACATTAACACTTGGCACTGTTTTCAAGGGGAACCCCTACTTGCAGTGAGGACTAAAAAGTCAACTGTACTGGTATCTTAGGGTTCCTGTAACAAAGGAGCAAACAAGGAGAAGCTCCCACCACAGACATCTATCCCGTCTCAGTTCTGGAGGCTGGGAGGCTGAGATCCAGGCAGGGCTGAGTCTGGGGGTCTGACATCCAGGCAGGTCTGAGTCTGGGGGGTCTGAGGTCCAGGCTCGGCCGAGGCTGGGAGTCTGAAATCCAGGCAGGTCTGAGTCAAGGGGTCTGAGTTCCAGGCAGGGCTGAGGCCAGGAGTATGAGATCCAGGCAGGGCCGAGGTTGGGAGTCTGAGATCCAGGAGGGGCTGAGGCTGGGAGTCTGAGATCGAGGAGGGGCTGAGGCTGGGAGGCTGAGGCCCAGGCAGGGCTGAGGCTGGGAGTCTGAAATCCAGGCAGGTCTGAGTCAGGGGGTCTGAGTTCCAGGCAGGGCTCAGGCTGCGAGTCTGAGGTCCACGTGGGGCTGAGTCTGGGGGTCTGAGGTCCAGGCTCGGCTGAGGCTGGGAGGCTGAGGTCCAGGTAGGGCAGAGGCTGGGAGTCTGAGATGCAGGCAGGGCTGAGGCTGGGAGTGTGAAATCCAGGCAGGTCTGAGTCAGGGGGTCTGAGTTCCAGGCAGGGTTGAGGCCAGGAGTATGAGATCCAGGCAGGGCCGAGGTTGGGAGTCTGAGATCCAGGAGGGGCTGAGGCTGGGAGTCTGAGATCGAGGAGGGGCTGAGGCTGGGAGTCTGAGATCCAGGCAGGGCTGAGGTTGGGAGTCTGAGATCCAGGCAGGGCTGAGGTTGGGAGTGTGCAGTCCAGGCAGGGCTGGAGGCCTAGAATCTGAGATCCAGGCAGGGCTGAAGCTTGGAGGTTGAGGTCCAGGCAGGTCTGAGCCTGGGAGGCTCAATTCAAGCAGGGCTGAGGCTGGGGGTCTGAGAACCCAGGCAGGGCTGAGGCTGGGAGGCTGAGATCCAGGCAGGTCTGAGCCTGGGAGGCTCGATTCAAGCAGGGCTGGAGGCTGGGGGTCTGAGATCCAGGTGTGGGCACAGTTGGTTTCTCCCGCGGTCTGTCTCCTTAGCATGTGTCCTTGCATGTCACACTCTCCTTGTGTCCCTTCTGTCTGTGAGCACACCCATCCTGGTAATCGGTCTCTCTTTTTTTTAAAATTTTTTTTTTTTCAACATTTTTTATTTATTTTTGGGACAGAGAGAGACAGAGCATGAACGGGGGAGGGGCAGAGAGAGGGAGACACAGAATCGGAAACAGGCTCCAGGCTCCGAGCCATCAGCCCAGAGCCTGACGCGGGGCTCGAACTCACGGACCGCGAGATCGTGACCTGGCTGAAGTCGGACGCTTAACCGACTGCGCCACCCAGGCGCCCCTCGGTCTCTCTTTTTATAAAGCCACCAGTCATATTAGATTAGGATCATATTACATTACAACCTCTTAATTTCAGTGTCTGAGGGCCTGTGAATTAAAGTGACCAAAGGCCAGTTAACAGGAGAAAAGGCATATGTTTCTGTACTGATGGCATGATTTTCCGTGCACGCGGGATTCCCTGGGAGGAAATGAACACGCGGAGCAACAGTTTGTCTGGGGAGCTCAGACACGACTTTAGCAACGGGCTTGTGCACCTGCGGGTAGGCAGAGGACAAGGCGTCCCGGAGCTCTAGGGCAGAAATTGTGGGAAGGAGACTAGAACATGAACAGAGAAAATTCATGGCGAGAAAGGTCGTGTGTGTGGAAATTTGTTGCTGATAACATTGGTTCTCTTCCTGGTGAAAAGTCGGGGTGGGGGGCGCCTTTACAAATGAAAATTTCCGTCGCAACCTGGGAAAGGGCTGCGTCAGATTTTAGGCAGGTGGGGAAGGGCAGGCGGCTCCCCCAGTGTCTCCTGCGTCGTAACTGCCACCAGGCCCCCCTCTTAGGACTGTTTCCACCAATCAGTGCGTTCGTGGCCTTGAGGGAAACCATGGTCCTGGGGTCACACGCCGCCCGCCCGCCTGACCAGATCTCCTTGTGCGTTTCAGACTTCACAAGTGCCTCATGCCCAGCGTGCCCGATCCCAAGCTCACCTTCCCTGGGCTCTTTGAACTGCACCGCGGTAACTTCCAGGTAACTGCCCTCCCCCCCCCCCCCCCCCCCGTTTGTCTCCAAGCTCCCGCCCTGTTTCCAAGCCCTGCTGCCAGCGACCTCCCGAGACGCCCTTGAGCCTTTCCTGAACCCAGAGCCCGCAGCATGCTTGTTTTTCTCTTGCTCACGCACACGAGGTGCAGGCAGGGTCTCAGAGGGCGGCCTCTGCTCCAATCGGCCCCGGAGATCTGTGCCCTCTCGGGATTTTCCAGCCCAATCGACCCTCTGATCTCCCCAGGAAGTTGTGCTGTCAATATGTTACCTCTGAAAACAAACCATAGACTTCCGCTTTTAAAACGGTTTACGGCCGTTACTTCATTCAGTTGAGAGAGGTTGGTGGGGCTATGAGTGGGAGCTGCTGGGAATTGGGGGGAGGGGAGCAGCCCCCACCCTCGGGAGCTCAACCCCACTGGCTTGCCTTGTGCAGCACAATGAGTCAGCACTTTCCCGGCACAGCCCCCAAGTAGAGGCTTCAAACAACACAAATAAATTACCTCCTGTCTCCCAGTTCTGCAGACCAGAGGCTGAGACCCAGGCAGGGTGGGGCTGCTGAGATCCAGGCAGGGCAGGACCACTGAGTTTCAGAGGAGGCAGGACCCCTGAGATCCAGAGGGGACAGGGCTGCTGAGGTCCAGGCAGGGCAGGGCCACTGAGATCCAGGAGGGGCAGGACCCTCGAGGTCCAGGCAGGACAGGACCCCTGAGGTCCAGGCAGGGCAGGACCACTGAGACCCAGGCAGGACAGGGCCGCTGAGATCCAGGCAGGGAAGGGCCGCTGAGATCCAGGAGGTGCAGGACCAGTGAGATCCAGGCAGGGCAGGGCCGCTGAGATCCAGGCAGGGCAGGGCCGCTGAGATCCAGGCAGGGCAAGGCCGCTGAGATCCAGGTAGGGCAGGGCCACTGAGATCCAGGCAGGGCAGGGCCACTGAGATCCAGGCAGGACAGGACCCCTGAGGTCCAGGCAGGGCAGGACCACTGAGATCCAGGCAGGACAGGACCCCTGAGGTCCAGGCAGGGCAGGACCACTGAGACCCAGGCAGGACAGGGCCGCTGAGATCCAGGCAGGGAAGGGCCGCTGAGATCCAGGAGGTGCAGGACCAGTGAGATCCAGGCAGGGCAGGGCCGCTGAGATCCAGGCAGGGCAGGGCCGCTGAGATCCAGGCAGGGCAAGGCCGCTGAGATCCAGGTAGGGCAGGGCCACTGAGATCCAGGCAGGGCAGGGCCACTGAGATCCAGGCAGGACAGGACCCCTGAGGTCCAGGCAGGGCAGGACCACTGAGATCCAGGCAGGACAGGGCCGCTGAGATCCAGGCAGGGAAGGGCCGCTGAGATCCAGGAGGTGCAGGACCAGTGAGATCCAGGCAGGGCAGGGCCGCTGAGATCCAGGCACAGCAGGGCCGCTGAGATCCAGGCAGGGCAGGGCCGCTGAGATCCAGGCAGGACAGGACCCCTGAGATCCAGAGGGGACAGGGCTGCTGAGGTCCAGGCAGGGCAGGGCCACTGAGATCCAGGCAGGGCAGGGCCACTGAGATCCAGGCAGGGCAGGGCCGCTGAGATCCAGGCAGGGCAGGGCCGCTGAGATCCAGGCAGGGAAGGGCCGCTGAGATCCAGGCAGGACAGGACCCCTGAGATCCAGAGGGGACAGGGCTGCTGAGGTCCAGGCAGGGCAGGGCCACTGAGATCCAGGCAGGGCAGGGCCGCTGAGATCCAGGCAGGGCAGGGCCGCTGAGATCCAGGCAGGGCAGGGCCGCTGAGATCCAGGTAGGGCAGGGCCACTGAGATCCAGGCAGGGCAGGGCCACTGAGATCCAGGCAGGACAGGACCCCTGAGGTCCAGGCAGGGCAGGACCACTGAGATCCAGGCAGGACAGGACCCCTGAGGTCCAGGCAGGGCAGGACCACTGAGACCCAGGCAGGACAGGGCCGCTGAGATCCAGGCAGGGAAGGGCCGCTGAGATCCAGGAGGTGCAGGACCAGTGAGATCCAGGCAGGGCAGGGCCGCTGAGATCCAGGCAGGGCAGGGCCGCTGAGATCCAGGCAGGGCAAGGCCGCTGAGATCCAGGTCGGGCAGGGCCACTGAGATCCAGGCAGGGCAGGGCCACTGAGATCCAGGCAGGACAGGACCCCTGAGGTCCAGGCAGGGCAGGACCACTGAGATCCAGGCAGGACAGGGCCGCTGAGATCCAGGCAGGGAAGGGCCGCTGAGATCCAGGAGGTGCAGGACCAGTGAGATCCAGGCAGGGCAGGGCCGCTGAGATCCAGGCACAGCAGGGCCGCTGAGATCCAGGCAGGGCAGGGCCGCTGAGATCCAGGCAGGACAGGACCCCTGAGATCCAGAGGGGACAGGGCTGCTGAGGTCCAGGCAGGGCAGGGCCACTGAGATCCAGGCAGGGCAGGGCCACTGAGATCCAGGCAGGGCAGGGCCGCTGAGATCCAGGCAGGGCAGGGCCGCTGAGATCCAGGCAGGGAAGGGCCGCTGAGATCCAGGCAGGACAGGACCCCTGAGATCCAGAGGGGACAGGGCTGCTGAGGTCCAGGCAGGGCAGGGCCACTGAGATCCAGGCAGGGCAGGGCCACTGAGATCCAGGCAGGGCAGGGCCCCTGAGATCCAGGTTGGGCAGGACCGCAGTCCCTCCAGAGTCTCCAGGGGAGGGTCCCTCCTCCTCTTCCAGCTTCTGGGGCTCCAGGCGTCCTTGGGCCAATGGCCACGTCCCTCCCGTCTCTGCCTCCTCCTTCACGGGGCTTCTCCTCTGTGTCTGTGTGTCCCCTTGTGTCTCTTACAAGGACACCTGCCGTTGGCTTAGGGTCCCCCTGATCCCGGATGGGCTCTTGTCCGATCCTTCCCTTCATCCCATCTGCAGAGACTGTTTCCCAAACAAGCTTCTGTATGGAGGCTGTGGGACTTCCACCTCCTCGAGGAGGAAGCTGACTGTCCAAACCCCTTAGATACAAGGGAGGAAGAACACAGCAGGGGAAACCTCGTCCTCCACCCCTTAGTTTCTGTGTCCAGAACCTGCCAGTGAAACGCACAAAAGACAGATGGGCGGCAGACAAAGTTTGTTTCGTGTGCACACGACTCTGGGGCGTCCCAGAAAAGAAGCGTAACCCCAAAGAGGTGCTGAGACCCGCGGGCTTCGCCGGTGTTTTGACCAAGCGTGGTCAAGCGTGCAGAAGTGACAGGGCAGAGAAGGGCGGGCGGGCCTGTGGCTGGCAGGCGAGGGAAGGGGAGTAGAAGATGTGTTGGCGAATAGGGCGTGTTGAGTACGCTGTGCTATTTGGACTTGAGCTTCAGGGGTGAGCAGGGCTGTGCTGCAGTTGTAAGGTCACCGTTTATTGGTTTTCGAGACAGAGTCAGAGTGTGAGCGGGGGAGGGGCAGAGAGAGAGGGAGACACAGAATCCGAAGCGGGTTCCGGGCTCCGAGCCGTCAGCGCAGAGCCTGATGCAGGGGTTGACCCCACAGGGATCCGTGTGGCACATTCTGCCGACTGAGCCAGCCAGGCCCCCTCCCCCCCCCCCCCCCCCCCCGCCTTGTTGGGCTCTGTGCTGACACAGGACAGAGATTGATACAACTGTTTAGAATCACAGCATCCGGGCCCCACCTGGACCCGCTCGCTGAGCAATCGTCCTGACAACAAGACCCCGCGAGACCCGCAAACACAATTAAGTTCCAGAAGCGCCACCACGAAAGTCCTGTTTCTTGTCCTGACACGTGAAAGGAGCCGCACAGGGTTTAGAAACAGCCTCTGAGGCTGATGATTAGAGGCGGGTCTAAAAGCACAGTGGGCGAAGCTCAAAGATGCCAAACTCAAACGAGAGGGTGTTGTGTTCCCCTGGGCTCCGCGTGTGCGCCCCAGGGAGGCTGCCCGGGGCCCTGGGATGCTTGGCCACAGGACCCTTGCACCAGCCCCGAGGCATTTCCTTGCACTCAAGATGCACTGTTTTATTATTCCTGCAGGAGTGGATCAAGGATACACAGAACGTGTCCCACGTGGCCAAGACGGAGGCCACGGAGCAGGAGTGTGTCCCCGAAGAGACCCTCGTTGTCCAGCTACAGAAGGCCGAGGCCGAGATGCCCATCGTGACGACCGGCCCATTGTGCCCTCCAACGGAGGGGGAAGAGGCCTCCAGGGATGCCAGCCCGGTCGCGTGCCAGCCCCCACAAGGGGGCGAGGTGGTCTCTCTGGGGGGCTTCACGTTTGTGATGACTGACAACTCATACATGCTGTTATGAGGGGGTGCAAACTCAAAACCCAACATTGAGGCCTACATTGACACTATAGCATCTGAGGGACTCAGTACGACCACCAAGGAAACACCAACTATGCCAGAGTGTGTGGTGGGGGTGGGGGGCTCACTGAGGACCCTAACCGCCCAGCCAGGGCACTCCGTGTGTCAGCTTTCCCCCCACGCATGGTGGACGGGACTCCGTCTGTCGAGTGCTTCTTGTTTCCAGCTCACATGTGCCTGCGGCTGATGGTTTCACATCCATCGCGAAGGACGCTGGCCAGGGCTCTCTGACGTCGCCTCCCTCCGTGCACGTCGCCCGCGTGGCTGTTCCGACAACATTTACCGTCCTGGGCACTTTGCGAGCCCTTTTGTTACGCAGCACACATGCCCCGCGAGCAAGCCACTCCGCTCCCGGGTAGGAAAGGAAGCCTGCTTTACGGATGCGAACGAGCCACGTGGCTCCTGCCCTCACACGTGAAAACAGCCACTCGGCAACGACAGGACCACGTTCTCCAGCAGAGTCCGTTTCTGTGGGTGTCCACACGCATGGTGTTGAGTCTGGACGCAGGTGGACCTTCGACCAGATCCATCCTGCCCTTGAGGACATAGTGTGTTTTTCTTTTGTAATGGAAATAAAGGAAGGTTTATTGCCTGGGCTTCAACTGCATAGATTATCGAGATCTTGGTTCTTTGGGTGGGCGGTGACTCCACCTTGTCTGTCTGGGTCTCTGCCCGTTGCAGGAAATAAGTTTGGAGCTCGTGTGTGTGTGTGTGTGTGTGTGTGTTGGGGAAAGATGATTCCAAAAAACCTCTTTCCCACCCAGAAAACCCTCCACGGATGCAAAGAAAAGAGTTTTATCACAGAGCCTGCAGGAAACCACCTCACAGGCAGCCCGCCCAGACGTCACAGCGATAGAGTCTCACTGGCTCTTTTAGCTTCAAAGCACAAAACCCATTCCTGTTCTCAAGGGGAGTTTTGTCTAACCTTCAGCATTGACGTGGGTTTGCAGTTCGGAGCCACCACCCAGCTGGGGTCTGACGTCCAGGAGGAGCTGAGGCTGGGGGTCTGAGATGCAGGGGTGGCTGAGGCTGAGGGTCTGAGATGGAGGTAGGGGTGACGCTGGGAGTCTGAGACATAGGCAGGGCTGAGTCTGGGGGCCTGAGGTCCAGGCAGGGTTGAGGCTGGGAGTCTGAGATCCAGGAGGGGCCGAGCCTGGGGTTCTGAGATCCAGGCAGGGCAGAGGCTGGGAGTCTGAGATCCAGGCAAGGCCGAGGCTGGGACTCTGAGATCCAGGCAGGGCTGAGTCTGGGGGTCTGAGATGCAAGCAGGGCTGAGGGTGAGGGTCTGAGATTCAAGCAGTGCTGAGGCTGGGAGTCTGAGATCCAGGCAGGGCCAAGGCTGGGGGTCTGAGATCCAAGTAGGGCCGAGGCTGGGAGTCTGAGATCCAGGAAGGGCTGAGGCTGAGGGTCTGAGATGCAGGCAGGGCTGAGGTGAGGGTCTGAGATTCAAGCAGGGCTGAGGCTGGGAGTCTGAGGTCCAGGCAGGGCTGAGGCTGGGGGTCTGAGATCTAGGCAGGGCTGAGGCTGGGGGTCTGAGATCCAGGCAGGGCTGAGGCTGGTGGTCTGAGATCCAGGCAAGGCCGAGGCTGGGACTCTGAGATCTAGGCATGCCCGAAGCTGGGGGTCTGAGATCCAGGCAGGGCCGAGGCTAGGAGTCTGTGATCCAGGCAGGGCTGAGGCTGAGAGACTGAGATCCAGGCTGGGCCGAGGCTGGGAGTCTGAGATCCAGGCAGGGCCGAGCCTGGGGTTCTGAGATCCAGGCAGGGCCGAGGCTGGGAGTCTGAGATCCAGGCAGGGCCGAGCCTGGGGTTCTGAGATCCAGGCAGGGCAGAGGCTGGGAGTCTGAGATCCAGGCAGGGCTGAGTCTGGGGGTCTGAGATGCAAGCAGGGCTGAGGGTGAGGGTCTGAGATTCAAGCAGTGCTGAGGCTGGGAGGCTGAGATCCAGGCAAGGCCGAGGCTGGGAGCCTGAGATCTAGGCAGGACTGAGGCTGTGAGTATGAGATCCAGGCAGGGCCGAGGCTGGGAGCCTGAGATCCAGGCAGGGCTGAGGCTGGGAGTCTGAGATCCAGGCAGGGCTGAAGCTGGGGGGTCTTAGATCCAGGCAGAGTCAAGGGTGGAGGTCTGAAATCCAGGCAGGACCGAGCCTGGCGGTCTGAGATCTAGGCAGGGCTGAGGCTGGGGGTCTGAGATCCAGGCAGGGCTGAGGCTGGTGGTCTGAGATCCAGGCAGGGCTGAGGCTGGGGGTCTGAGATCTAGTCAGGGCTGAGGCTGGGAGTCTGAGATCCAGGCAGGGCAGAGTCTGGTGGTCTGAGGTGCAGGCAGGGCTGAGGCTGGGGGTCTGAGATCCAAGCAGGGCTGAGGCTGGGGGTCTGAGGTCCAGGCAGGGCTGAAGCTGGGGGGTCTGAGGTCCAGACAGGCGTGAGGCTGGGTGTCTGTGGTCCAGGCAGGGCCAGGCTGGGGGTTGAGGTCCAGGTAGGGCTGAGGCTGGGAGGCTGACATTCAGGCAGGGCTGAGGCCTGGAATCTGAGGTCCAGGCAGGGCTGAGGCTGTGAGCCTGAGGCCACGCAGGGCCGAGGCTGGTTCCTCCTGAGGCCTCTGTCCTGGGCGTGTAAAGTCGGTCTTCTGTCCCTGTGTCCTCACATCGTTCTGTGGTCGTCCCTCCCTGTTTGTGTGTCCTGACCTCCTGTTCTTTTTTTCTTTTAATTTTTTAAATGTTTATTTATTTTTGAGAGAGAGACAGAGCGTGTAGTGGGGAGGGGCAGAGAGAGAGGGAGACAGAGTGGGAGGCAGGCTCCAGGCTCCGAGCTGTCAGCACAGAGCCCGACTTGGGGCTCGAACTCACTAGCCGTGAGATCCTGACCTGAGCAGAGTTCGGAGGCTGGACCCCTCGAGCCCCCCAGGTGCCCCTTCCCCGGCCTCCTATTCTTATGAGGACACCCATCCTATGGGATCAGGACCCACCCTATGAGCGTCATTGTGCCTTGACCCCCTCCTTAAAGACCCCACTGCGAGCACAATGGCATTCTGAGGTCCTGGGGCCGCAGCGTCTGCCTACAGATTCTGGGCGGATACGATGCCGCCCATAACAGGGACCAGTCAATCCAGAGAAAAGCTGGAGCTAAGAAACGTGAACCGTGCCCCACGGGTGTCCCACGGGAGAGGCACCGGGGAACAGGTGCCCGTGCACCCACACCCCCTCCCTCTGTCCCCCCTGCCCCGTACACATCCCCCCTTCCCCCCGGAGAGAGGCTCACCAGGGCTGCCCCTGCGGAAGCAGAAACCCGGGGGCTGCGTCTCTGTCCCCTGCGGGATCATCCCGGGGAGGAGGGAGGTTGTGCGTTCAACCATTGGGCCCCTCGTCTCCGGGACAGCTTCTGGGGAAGCCACGTGCGCACCTGTTCCCGTGGGAGGGGAGCCACGAGGAAGCACTTTCTGGTGGCGGCCAGAGCAGCCTGTTTTCATCGCACAGAAAACCCGGAGGTTTCACGCCTGCTTGGAAAGCGCCCCCGTGACCGCGGGGGCCAGGCCCCTAGCGCCGGCGGCTGGGGAGCGGGGGCTCAGAGCCCCGCCTCTGTGTGCGTGTGTCAGCGATGATCTCGCGACTGCTCGGGGCGAACACCACTGCAGAGCAGAACCGGACCCTGGGTCCAGTTCTCGGACCCATTGCCGTCCCGTTCACAGGTGTGCATGGTGCCTCCATACGGTGAGTTCTGCGGGTTCAGCGACGCGTGTTAAAAACAGAGAGAGAGAGAGAGAAATGAGACAGTGGAGAATGTAGCAAGACAGCTTTCATTCTGGAACGTGGCAGTCGCGGACAGGAAACCTCGTAGAGACCCCGCTCGGCTCTGAGCGCAGGGTGGGCACGCGGGGCGGGTGGCCAAGCGGCAGCTGGAAACCCACCAGCAGCAGCATCAGGGGTAGGTGGGATCCTGCCCAAACGGATCCCCCAGCACTCCTGCCGAAGGCAGAGCGGGGTGATCAGACGCGACCTGGGGAGGCGGGCAATGACAAACCCCTTCAGGTGTCCAGGTGAGCAGATATCCAGGTGAGTAGCTCTCCAGGTGAGCAGATATCTAGCTAATGAAATATCCGGGTGAGCAGATATCCAGGTGAGCAGATATCCAGGTGAGCAGATATCCGGCTGACTAAATATCCAGGTGAGCAGATATCCAGGTGAGCAGATATCCAAGTGACTAGCTCTCCAGGTAAGCAGATATCCAAGTGACTAGGTATCCAGGTGAGCAGATATCCAAGTGACTAGGTATCCAGGTGAGCAGATATCCAAGTGACTACGTATCTAGGTGAGCAGATATCCAAGTGACTAGGTATCCAGGTGAGCAGATATGCAAGCAACTAAGTATCCAGGTGAGCAGATATCCAAGTGACCAGCTCTCCAGGTGAGCAGATATCTAGCTGACTAAATATCCAGGTGACCAGATATCCAAGTGACCAGATATCTAGGTGACTAGCTTTCCAGGTGAGCAGATATCCAGGTGAGCAGATATCCAGGTGAGCAGATATCTGGCTGACTAAATATCCAGGTGAGCAGATATCCAGGTGAGCAGATATCCAAGTGACCAGATATCCAAGTGACTAGCTCTCCAGGTGAGCAGATATCCAGGTGAGCAGATATCCAGGTGAGCAGATATCCGGCTGACTAAATATCCAGGTGAGCAGATATCCAGGTGAGCAGATATCTGGCTGACTAAATATCCAGGTGAGCAGATATCCAGGTGAGAAGATATCCAAGTGACTAGCTCTCCAGGTGAGCAGATATCCAAGTGATTAGCTCTCCAGGTGAGCAGATATCTAGCTAAGTATCCAGGTAAGCAGATACCCAAGTGAGTAGGTATCCAGGTGAGCAGATATCCAAGTGACTAGCTCTCCAGGTGAGCAGATATCTAGCTGACTAAATATCCAGGTGAGCAGATATCTAGCTGACTAAATATCCAGGTGAGCAGATATCCAAGTGACTAGCTCTCCAGGTGAGCAGATATCCAGGTGAGCAGATATCTGGGTGACTAAATATCCAGGTGAGCAGATATCCAGGTGAGCAGATATCCAAGTGACTAACTCTCCAGGTGAGCAGATATCCAAGTGACTAGCTCTCCAGGTGAGCAGATATCTAGCTGACTAAATACCCAGGTGAGCAGATATCCAAGTGACTAGCTCTCCAGGTGAGCAGATATCTAGCTGACTAAATACCCAGGTGAGCAGAAACAGCGCAGGGGTGCCTGCTAGAGTCTGGTGGAGGAGACAAACTGTAGAGTCCTCACCCTGTCCTTGTCAATGCCCTGCCTGGGTCTCGTGGGGCCACGTAACAAATCACCCCAAACAGGTGCCTGACACAGTGACTGCCATGAGGGCGAGGGCGCTGGGGGAGGGTCCTGCCCTGGAGCCTGGGGGGTGGGGCTGTGAGGGAAGCAGTTTGTGTTTTCCAAGCCCCGGTCCGTGGGCCTCCGGGTGGTCTCCCCAGACACGTCTGCACGCACCTGGATGGGCAAAGCGGTAACGTGCAGCCCTCAGCGCCGATCCTGACCGTGGCCTGCGGTGCTGACATCCCTCTAGCTCACCTGCCCAGGGTCAGTCGTGCACCTCAGGTACCCGCCTCCCCCGGGGGACCCTGTGTCCTGCCCTTCGCTGGGCTCTGATTTGGGGGGACGTGGCCGTTCTCCAGCAGGAGGTGTGCCCGGAGGCCACAGAGCCCGGGGACATGGAAGGTGATGGGACCTCTGCCGTACGTGTTCTGATTCACCCGTGAGCGACTCAAGCCGAGCCCTGCAGGGTGGGGGGGGGAGGGTCCCTGCAGGTGGAGGGCGAGGCTGACCTCCCGGCCCCGTAGAACACCTCCCCAAAGCCAGGATTTATCAGGCGTCGCTGTGTCCCGAACACGAGCTCGGAAAAGCGCCCCCCACGTGCACCCCACGGCGAGCCCTCGGGTTTGCGCTCATGGTGCATGTTTCTTCACCCCGGCAGCCCTCTGCCTCCTTTGAATCCTACATGCGTGTGCAGCCTGGGAACCGTCAGAAGGAACGGCGGATGTTGCACAGAAGAGCCGTGACTCACAGATGCTATCTCTCCCCTTTGCATCTCGCTCACAAACGTCCCCCGCCCCACGCGGTCCCCGCCCCCACATGGTGCTTATCACGATCAATGGCAGAGATAACAGGCGAGAGCTGACGATGCCCCCCTGCCCCCCCTTGCACTGGAAAAGGAAGACGGGTGCTCCCCCCTCGACGTCCCAGACGCACGGAGAGACTCCACTCTCTGAACAGGGCTGGCCCACCTGCCTTGAGAACGGCCGGACCTTCGAGATAAGGGAGGAGCCCTGCTGCTGGCTGTCTGGCCGGGGCTGCGCTGTGTGACCTCAGGCGGTGTCTGAACCTCTCTGAGCCTTCGTCTCTGGTGTTTCCTGAGGACCCGCAGCCTCTTCTGGAGCAGCTGTGGGGATGAAACGTGGGATGGGCATGTGTCCACGCGGGATGGATAGGAGCACAGGGCTGCAAACCCTGTGAACCGGCTGCATTTACGCCCATAGTCAAGCATCACGCATGACCCTGGAGGCGCTGTCCCAGCCAACAAAACCATCCCGCGTCGTAGCTGCTTAGCCCACATTTGCCGGGAACACAGAGCTCCCTCCACATGTTCGTACCCGCTTGAGAATTCCGGACGTAGACGTTCGAGCACAACGCGGGACGACAAAGCACAGACCCTGAGGACGGGAGGTGACGAGTCCTGGACATTGGTGTCTTTTTTCCGAGCTCCTTGGGGCTAATCATGTGGGTCTTCCTGGAGGAGGGGGCAGAGCTCGCTCGCTGGGGTTTGGGGGCATCCGGGACTGGTGGGCAGGAGTCTCGCCCTGACAGATCTCTTGACTTGGTGGCCTTCGGGTCCCTGTCCCTTGGCTGGGCTCTGCGCCTGGAAGCCGATGACGAAACATTGTGCACTGTCCCCCGTGGCTTGGGGCTCCCTGGGGAGGCTTCTTCTGGCCACTCCTGCCCCCCATTTGTGCCCAGTGCACCCCACGGAGGGACAGAGAAACACAGGACCACAGCTGTCTCCAGCTCACAGGCAAGAAGCTGGCGAAGGTCCCCGCCGTCTACTCCCCCGACCGTGACCTCTGCTCACCCGTGGCCACTGCCAACCTCGAGGCTGTGAATCCCTACACCCACCTTTCTCTGCAGAAGGCACACACCCTCGCTAGGACGTCAGCCACCTGGTGACCCCCAAATAGTTCTTAGACACCCCAGCGATGAGAGCTTCCAGGCACATCCATCACATTTGCAGAAGGAACTGTTGTGATCACGTCTCACAGGAAGTTCGCCCTTTATTTGCTGAGCCAGGACTGTTTCTAATAAAAAAATGTTTATTTATTTAAAAATTTTTTAATGTTTGTTACTTTTGAGACAGAGAGAGAAAGAGAGCAAGCAGGGGAAAAACAGACAGAGAGGGAGACAGAATCGGAAGCAGGCTCCAGGCTCCGAGCGGTCAGCACAGAGCCCGACGCGGGGCTCGAACCCACGGGCCGTGAGATCATGATATGAGCCGAAGTAAGACGCTTAACGGACTGAGTCCCCAGGCGCCCCGTGCTAGGTGTGTATTTGTAGGGTTCTTATGCAATGTGAGGCTGTAGTGGGTTGAAAGGTGCCCCCCCAGTGGCCACCCACTTGTCCGTAGAAACAGAACCTTATTTGGAAACAGGGTATTTGCAGATGTGGGTAAGTGAAGGATCTGGGATGAGCTCATCCTGGACCAGGGGGGGCCCTGACTCCAATGGCAGGTGCCTTAAGACACAGAAGAGGAGAGACAGAGACAGAGGAGAAGCCCCACGAAGCCAGAGGCGGAGAAGGGAGGGATGAGGCCAAAAGTCCAGGGACGCCTGGAGCCCCAGAAGCTGGAGGAGGCAGGAAGGAGCCTCCCCTGGAGCCTCTGGAGGGAGCACAGGCCTGCCTGGATCTCAGTGGTCCTGCCCCTCCTGGATCTCAGCGGTCCTGCCCTGCCTGGATCTCAGCAGCCCTGCCCCTCCTGGATCTCAGCGGCCCTGCCCTGCCTGGATCTCAGCAGCCCTGCCCTGCCTGGATCTCAGGGGTCCTGTCCCTCCTGGATCTCAGCGGCCCTGCCCCTCCTGGGTCTCAGTGGTTCTGCCTGGGTCTCAGCCATCCTGTCCCTCCTGATTCTCAGTGGCCCTGCCTCTCCTGGATCCCACTGGCCCTTCCCTGCCTGGATCTCAGCGGCCCTGCCCTGCCTGGATCTCAGCGGCCCTGCCCTGCCTGGATCTCAGTGGTCCTGTCCCTCCTGGATCTCAGCGGCCCTGCCCCTCCTGGGTCTCAGTGGTTCTGCCTGGGTCTCAGCCATCCTGTCCCTCCTGATTCTCAGTGGCCCTGCCTCTCCTGGATCCCACTGGCCCTTCCCTGCCTGGATCTCAGCGGCCCTGCCCTGCCTGGATCTCAGCGGTCCTGCCTGCCTGGATCTCAGTGGTCCTGTCCCTCCTGGATCTCAGTGGCCCTGCCCTGCCTGGATCTCAGTTGCCCTGCCCTGCCTGGATCTCAGTGGCCCTTCCCTGCCTGGATCTCAGTGGCCCTTCCCTGCCTGGATCTCAGGGGTCCTGCCCCTCCTGGGTCTCAGGGGTCCTGCCCCTCCTGGGTCTCAGGGGTCCTGCCCCTCCTGGATCTCAGCGGCCCTGCCCTGCCTGGATCTCAGCGGCCCTGCCCTGCCTGGATCTCAGCGGCCCTGCCCTGCCTGGATCTCAGTGGTCCTGTCCCTCCTGGATCTCAGTGGCCCTGCCCCTCCTGGATCTCAGTGGTCCTGTCCCTCCTGGATCTCAGTGGCCCTGCCCTGCCTGGATCTCAGTGGCCCTGCCCTGCCTGGATCTCAGTGGCCCTTCCCTGCCTGGATCTCAGGGGTCCTGCCACTCCTGGGTCTCAGCGGTCCTGTCCTGCCTGGATCTCAGCGGCTCTGCCCTGCCTGGATCTCAGCGGCCCTTCCCCTCCTGGATCTTAGCATCCCTGCCCTGCCTGGATCTCAACAGCCCTGCCCTGCCTGGATCTCAGTGATCCTCCCCTGCCTGGATCTCAGCGGCCCTGCCCTGCCTGGATCTCAGCGGCCCTGCCCCTCCTGGATCTCAGAGTTCCTGCCCCTCCTGGGTCTCAGTGGCCCTACCCTGCCTGGATGTCAGAGGTCCTGCCCCTCCTGGATCTCAGTGGCCCTGCCCTGCCTGGATCTCAGCGGCCCTGCCCCTCCTGGATCTCAGTGGCCCTGCCCCTCCTGGATCTCAGTGGTCCTTCCCTGCCTGCATCTCGAGGGTCCTGCCCCTCCTGGACCTCAGCAGCCCTGCCCTGCCTGGATCTCAGCGGCTCTGCCCTGCCTGGATCTCAGCGGCCCTTCCCCTCCTGGATCTCAGCGGTCCTGCCCTGCCTGGATCTCAGCGGCCCTGCCCTGCCTGGATCTCAGTGGCCCTGCCCTGCCTGGATCTCAGCGGCCCTGCCCCTCCTGGATCTCAG
This sequence comes from Neofelis nebulosa, assembly GCF_028018385.1. NCBI lineage: Eukaryota > Metazoa > Chordata > Mammalia > Carnivora > Felidae > Neofelis > Neofelis nebulosa. Next base: position 911,323 of record NC_080800.1, on the reverse strand, counting down.
TGGCCCTGCCCCTCCTGGATCTCAGTGGTCCTTCCCTGCCTGCATCTCAAGGGTCCTGCCCCTCCTGGATCTCAGCAGCCCTGCCCTGCCTGGATCTCAGCGGCTCTGCCCTGCCTGGATCTCAGCGGCCCTTCCCCTCCTGGATCTCAGCGGTCCTGCCCTGCCTGGATCTCAGCGGCCCTGCCCTGCCTGAATCTCAGTGGCCCTGCCCTGCCTGGATCTCAGCAGCCCTGCCCTGCCTGGATCTCAGCGGCCCTGCCCTGCCTGGATCTCAGTGGCCCTGCCCTGCCTGGATCTCAGCAGCCCTGCCCTGCCTGGATCTCAGCGGTCCTGCCCCGCCTGGATCTCAGTGATCCTCCCCTGCCTGGATCTCAGCGGCCCTGCCCCACCTGGATCTCAGGGGTCCTGCCCCGCCTGGATCTCAGTGATCCTCCCCTGCCTGGTCCTCAGTGGCCCTGCCCTGCCTGGATCTCAGTGATCCTCCCTTGCCTGGATCTCAGCATCCCTGCCCTGCCTGGATCTCAGCGGCCCTGCCCTGCCTGGATCTCAGTGATCCTCCCCTGCCTGGATCTCAGCGGCCCTGCCCTGCCTGGATCTCAGCGGCCCTGCCCTGCCTGGATCTCAGCGGCCCTGCCCCTCCTGGATCTCAGAGGTCCTGCCCCTCCTGGATCTCAGAGTTCCTGCCCTTCCTGGGTCTCAGGGGCCCTGCCCTGCCTGGATGTCAGAGGTCCTGCCCCTCCTGGATCTCAGTGGCCCTGCCCTGCCTGGATGTCAGAGGTCCTGCCCCTCCTGGATCTCGGTGGCCCTGCCCCTCCTGGATCTCAGCGGTCCTGCCCTGCCTGGATCTCAGCGGCTCTGCCCTGCCTGGATCTCAGCGGCCCTTCCCCTCCTGGATCTCAGCGGTCCTGCCCTGCCTGGATCTCAGCAGCCCTGCCCTGCCTGGATCTCAGCGGCCCTGCCCTGCCTGGATCTCAGCAGCCCTGCCCTGCCTGGATCTCAGCGGCCCTGTCCTGCCTGGATCTCAGCGGCCCTGCCCTGCCTGGATCTCAGCGGCCCTGCCCCTCCTGGATCTCAGCAGCCCTGCCCTGCCTGGATCTCAGTGGCCCTGCCCTGCCTGGATCTCAGCAGCCCTGCCCTGCCTGGATCTCAGCGGCCCTGTCCTGCCTGGATCTCAGCGGCCCTGCCCCGCCTGGATCTCAGTGATCCTCCCCTGCCTGGATCTCAGCGGCCCTGCCCCGCCTGGATCTCAGTGATCCTCCCCTGCCTGGATCTCAGGGGCCCTGCCCCACCTGGATCTCAGGGGCCTTGCCCCGCCTGGATCTCAGTGATCCTCCCCTGCCTGGATCTCAGTGGCCCTGCCCTGCCTGGATCTCAGTGATCCTCCCTTGCCTAGATCTCAGCATCCCTGCCCTGCCTGGATCTCAACAGCCCTGCCCTGCCTGGATCTCAGTGATCCTCCCCTGCCTGGATCTCAGCGGCCCTGCCCTGCCTGGATCTCAGCGGCCCTGCCCTGCCTGGATCTCAGCGACCCTGCCCTGCCTAGATCTCAGCAGCCCTGCCCCTCCTGGATCTCAGCCCCCCTGCCCCACCTGGATCTCAGTGATCCTCCCCTGCCTGGATCTCAGGGGCCCTGCCCTGCCTGGATCTCAGTGATCCTCCCCTGCCTGGATCTCAGCATCCCTGCCCTGCCTGGATCTCGCACTCTGGCCCCCAGCACGGGGGGTGTGTGGGGAGGTCCATTTCTGTGGTTTTGGGCCACCTGGTTTCTATTGCTCTGCTACAGTCACTTGCTGATAACACCCTCTGAGTTCATTCCCTGTCCGTGTTGCCACGTGTGCAAACCTCCCTCCGACCGCAGCGAATATGGCTCCCATTATCCCCATTAAACCCGTTCATTGACTTCAGCCCAGAATTCACAGAAAACAGTTTCAGATTCGACGGTGCTGGGATTATACGTGTTCAGCATTTCTGTGTGGAAATTCAAAAGGATTCAAAAGAGGGGGGGCGTCCAGACATCGGCCAGGCATGACAAGGTGTGTCTGGTTATTTTGGAGAACGACGTCGTAAAAACGTCCACGGTTCATTCACGTCGCGGCTCAATCCATTTTCATATTTTCTTCAATAAAAAAGATCCCCTAAGACGGATATTTCAAGGCCACGCATGTCGGCTCTGTCTCCCGGCCAAGAGCACGTGAATTTAAGAGGTGCCGAGTTGCATGGCTTGGGACCCTCCAAGTCTTAAGTCAAAAATCGCTTTTTTACCAAGTTCTGAGAACCGACATCGGGCGAAACACGTGGGAACTCTCACAGATCCACGTTCGAAGCACCCCAGGACCTTGGGAGCTCACGGTGGCAAATGCTTAAATTTTATAACAGGTATAAAATTGGTTTTTTATACTTTAATGTTATAACAAGGGGGCCACGGTTTCGACTCTCGTCATGACCCGATCTGGGTCTGCTGTATCCGGGCTGCTGAGATCAACAAGTCCGTAAAGAGGGGATTTTCCATCTTCCTCGGGTCTCCCCCCAGCCCGGCTGACACCTCTGGGTGGTCACCCCCTGTCGTGCTGAAAACAGGGGTTCAGGAAAGCGGCCGTTGGGGGCTTTAGAACGTTGCCAGCTTTTGAGTGAGGACACGCCTTTGCCTCTGAGACCCCTTGCAGGGAGAGGGTCCTACACATGCCCCAGGGAAGCGTGTGTTTCGTGAGCAGACGGCCACGTGATCGCTGAGGACCTGTGGCCGGTCACAGACTCCTCTGGAATCCTTCACCCATAAAATCCGAGTAGTGTTGACGGATTCCCGACACTGGCTTCCCTCCACTGCTGTGTGTGCACGAGGATATTTTTAATGAACTCACTCACCCTGTCAGCAGGTTTGCTCAGGGCCCGCATTCCGCAAATCTGGTGGGAAAGAGACCACGATCCTGCCCGGATTCACAGACGCCTTTCCTTTACAGAATGCACTTAAACAAATTTTTGTTTTTGAATGTTTATTTATTTTTGGAGGAGAGAGAGACAGAGCATGAGCCGGAGGGGGTTGGGGCAGGGGGCAGAGAGGGAGGGAGACACAGAATCCGAAGCAGGCTCCGGGCTCCGAGCCGTCAGCACAGAGCCTGATGCAGGGGTTGCACTCACGGACCGTGAGATCACGACCTGAGCCGAAGTCGGATGCTCCACCGACCGAGCCACCCAGGCGCCCCCACAGGCTTCTGTTTAGACCCTCTTGTGCCCATACCCCACAGACTTCAAACCTCTGGAGGGAGCACAGCCCGGCCCCCCTGGATCTCAGTGGTCCTGCCCCTCCCGGATGTTGGACTTCTGGTCTCCAGACCTGGGAAAGAATAAAACTCTGCTCTTACAAGCCCCCAATTTGGGGTCCTTTGTGACAGTTGCCCCAGAAATGAAGTCAGTGGCCCCTCAGGATGGTCTAAATGACAACAGTGATGGTTGTATAGTGAGGTTTGAGCCGTACCAGAGGAACAACGTTTCCCATACACTTTTAGGTTCTGTCCATGGGGACGGTGAATTAAACTGAGGAGACAAATTTCCAGGCGGAAAAATAAAAACAATTTATGCACGCAGTGTGCATAGGCACAGGAGAATGCAGTGAGGAGTTGTAGGGAGGGGAAAAAAAAACACTTTTTCATCTTAACTTCTCCGGGAGGGGGGTCCTATAATTGGGGGTGTAGACAGATCCACAAGAGAAACACAAAGAGAAGTGTATTAACATAGCATCATGCTTACACGCGGGAGGACCCAGAGATGAGTAACTCCAAGGGGCGGTTTGAATGGGCTTTTGTTTTTCAGGCTAAACGAAGAGAAAGGGGTTTGGGGTATGGTAAAGGAGGGCGTTTAGTAGAGTTTGTTACGCAGATTTAAGTCAGCACTACTCCACGTATAAGGGCTGTTCAGAGGGGCCCGTCTTCCGGGTGTGGGACAGGGACGCGTCCCTACAGTGGGCATTTCATTTATCAACGTGCATTTTCTTTTTTCCCCACTCCCATCAGATTGCTTTGTTACGGGCAGAATTACGTCTCTTTATCTGGCGGATGGCTCAGCATAGTTTCCGGACATCTGTCCCGACTGCCTTTAAGAGAAATGAGGGGCGCCTGGGTGGCGCAGTCGGTTAAGCGTCCGACTTCAGCCAGGTCACGATCTCGCGGTCCGTGAGTTCGAGCCCCGCGTCAGGCTCTGGGCTGATGGCTCGGAGCCTGGAGCCTGTTTCCGATTCTGTGTCTCCCTCTCTCTCTGCCCCCCCCCCCCCCCCCCGTTCATGCTCTGTCTCTCTCTGTCCCAAAAATAAATAAAAAACGTTGGAAAAAAAAAAAAAAGAGAAATGAGCGTCCGTGCAGCCTGACCCTTTGTCCCCGTCTGTCCCCTCCAGGCTTCAGGCTGGCGCTCACTTAAACCCCCAAGAGACCAGCGGCTGGAAGTCTGGCCTCCCCTCCCCCAGGCTCTGGAGCCAAAGGTCACTGACCCTGCCTTCCTGCAGATACTCCAGACGTCCTGCCTTCTGGTTTCTGCCCGTAAGGAAGCGATCTGATGGCAGTGAGAAAAAAAAAATATATATATATACCTGAAAGTAGGCAAATCATCCTCCAAATTAAAAAATCAACAATCCTGCCCTTAACAAAATGATCTGGTATCACTGTGTGTGTGCCAACTCAACTCATCTCCCAAATTAAAAAAAATTGAAAAAAAAAACAAAAAAACATCGTTTTGCCCGCAACAGAATGATCTGGTCCCGTTGATCTGTCACTTAAAGAAACGCATTTCTGCCGGTTACAAAATGCCGTATTCTCCCCCAACACTGTCTCTAAAGCAACTGCTGGGGGTGGGGGTGGGGGGCAGAACTCCGTGGGTGGGACCTTCCCTAGTATTTAGGGTATTTTACAGTCTTGTGGAAGATGTGTGGGGAGATGTGTGCCTTCTGGCAGAGGCAGCCTGTCTCCTGGTCACCCCTGCGCCCCCTCCTGTCAACATGTGCGCAACGCAGGCAACAGTCCAGGCCCTCCCGGTTCTGGGGCCTCACTCCTGAGCGTGGTTTAATCCTCACATCTGTGTGTAGACCCTCCTTCTATTTTCCTCTTCCTCTCCCCGCATTCCCTGCCATCGGTGATTCTCAGCGGCCCCCCCCACCCAATCCCCACCCCCACCCTGAGTTTGCAGCTTGTCCAACGCAGACGCCTCAGTGGGAATTCTCACTGGGATGTGACAGGTCTTTAACAATATCCAGAAGCTGGTTCCAGCCCCAAGTCGGGCTCTGGGAGGGCAGCTGGGAGCCTGGAGCTGCTTCGGATTCTGTGTCTCCCTCCCTCTCTGCCCCTCCCCCGCTTGTGCTCGCTCTCTGTCTCTCTCTCTCTGTCTCTCTCTGTCTCTCTCTCAAAAAATGAATAAATGTAAAAAAAAATTAAAACATCGAGGACCCAAATTCACCTGTTCGACCGCCATGGAGATGTCTGATCCTGTCTTGGGATTTTCCACTTTTCCCTACGGAAAATATCTCTCTCCCACTGCAATTTCTTTTCCTTCTCAGCTGCTTAATTTTATGATCTACTAAATGCTACCTGTTCTTAATGTTTTCATCTCCTTTTTCTTTCTTCTTCTTCATCTTTTCTTCTCCCGAAATTGGTAGAAAGAAGTGATTTTTGGGTATCGATTCTGGGTTTGGTGCTTGTAGGATGCACTCCCTCAGTCATCGGAGTATCTTGACATGATTTCGGAATTTTCCTGAGAAGCGTTGACTCACCGCCTCCTAATTCCTTTTCTCCTTGTTCAGTACTCCTGTCCTCAGCTTTCTTTCTATTTCTTCTCCTGTTGATTTTTGTCATATTGACGATTTTCTCCCCTCCTTCTCTCTTTTGTCTCTAGCAGTCTTTCCAGGGAGCTTATCGATTCTGTGAGTTTTCCGGAAGGACCCAATTTTAGTTTGGGTCGTCTATTTTTGTCTTTTATTTGTATTTATTTAAAAATTTTTTAAAATATTTATTATTTATTTTTGAGACACAGAGAGAGAGAGCACGAGCAGGGGAGGGGCAGAGAGAGAGAGAAAAAGGGAGACACAGAATCTCTAGCAGGTTTCAGGCTCCCAGCTGTCAGCACAGAGCCCCACGCGGGGCTCGAACTCATGAACCGTGAGATGGTGACCTGAGCCAAAGTCGGAGGCTTAACCGACTGAGCCACCCAGGTGCCCCATGGGACTCTGTACTTTCTGCTAGATTTTTCTCTAACCCTAAAATTACTCAAAACATCCAGTCTATTTGTTTAAAAACAACTGGCTGTCTTAGGTTATGTATGGTAACCACCTTGGAGAACTTTTTTTCCATTGTAATTTCTTTATCTCATGAACGTAAATGTGTATTTTCAAATGTCCCTGCGTGTGGGACTTCTGGTTCTGTTTTTTTCTTCGCGATGTCTTGTGTAACCTGATTGTTTACAGAGCATATACTTTATTCGATTGTTGCCTTTTTAGGCCGATGGGCATTCATTGGATGAGTCCGTGTATGGTTTTAGGGGAGGGTAGACTTTCCTTTCTGCCCCATCGGTTTCCAAACGTGGATCCAGGAAATACACAGGCCGCGGGCCAGGTTCCTTGCACAAACGGTGAACACGTTTATTTGTGGTTCCGATCACAACGTAGGGGGAAGATACAACATCTGAAAAAGCAGTGAGATTTGGGAATTTAAATACCCTGTGAATACAGGATGGAGAAAGGTGTTTGGGAGGACACCAGGTGATTTTAGGGAAGACACATTTCCCGTTGGAAGAAAAGACAGGAGGTGTGGTGGTTTGTGACAGAGTCTGTGTGGCTGTGGGGTGGACATCCGTGGCCAGATGGCCACGTCCCTGGGTGATGACGCCTTGGAAGGGTATTGATGACAATCAGTTTCCTTTTGGGGGAACAGTAGGCAGGTAAGCTCAGAGACAAAGCAAGCCTGTCCTACACCTGCTGATTGGCAACTGCCCGCAGCTTGAAGTCATCGATAGGCACTGAAGATGCACCCCAGACGCACGTGGATGGAGATACAGGCGGGCAGGTCCAGCGAGGGTCAGCCTAGAGCCGTGTGCAAAGAATAGCAGGAAACATCTTCATAAGGGTAAACGTGACGTCCTCAGGTTCTGTGCCGACCCAGGAAGATCTGGCATTTGAAAGGTGAGGACGCGGCTCTGGGGTCTCTAATGGGTGTGCAGACGGGAAGGCTGTTTGCTATTGACCCCAGCCTCAGGCTGCCCAGGGTGGGGGGGTCCCTGTGCAGAGACCCTCGTGGTCAGAACAGAGGTCCACGATGCTGTGCGTGGCACGGTTCTCATTTTAAATTGTAATTGTGGGAACGCCTCCTGGCCCCACAGCACTGGCGGTGATTGGGATGTTGAAGAAGCACTTTGAGTGAATGCTGAGTCCACACAGAGGTAGAGACAGAAAGCAGGGAGTGTGCTTTAAAAATGCCTTTTTTTTTTTTGAAATCATGTGTAACGTTCAGAAAAGTTGTAAGAATAACTTAAGAACTCACACCCATTACTCACTCAGATTTACCAATTTGTTTGCATTTTGTCATAGTGTGTGTGTGTGTGTGTGTGTGCACGTTCTGGTGTGTGTGCATGTGTTGCTATGCGTTTGTGTGGGTAATGCATTTCAGCCCCCAGAGGGGGAAATCACTGGGCAGCAAAAAACTTTACCCTTTTTAAGTATCATGCACATTTGTACATATATTATATAAACATATAGTATATACAAGGTAGGGGATGAGGAAAAACGTGAACAGGCCCTCTCTGAGGAAGGATAATGAAAGAAAAAACAAGTTCTGTATGGAATGTGAGAAGATATTTGCAAACGACATACCTGATAAAAAGTTAGTATCCAAACCCTATAAGGAACTTAATAAATTCAACACCCAGGAAAGAAATACCCCAGTGAAGAAATGGGCAACACACATGAACAGACACTTTTCCAAAGAACACACACCAAGTTGCCAAGAGAGCAGATCTTAAATGTGCTCATCACAAAAGTAAAAAAAAAAAAAAAAAAGAAACAGGTCATTATGGGAGGTGATGGGTTTGTTCAGCAACCTCCTGGTCGTCACCATTTGGCAGGAGACCAACGCCCCTGATCATCACGTCGCACACCTTACAGTCACACAAAGTCACCTGTCAATTACATGTCAATAAAACGGGAAGGATATAATATTCTAAGAACGTTCTCTATGACCTGGCGTCTATCGTCCCCTTGCCCTCCAGGATTGCAGGCTCCATTTCTCAATCCGTTTCTTTTCCTTCATTCTGTCGGAATCCTGTATTCCTCTTTGCTTTTCCTGACCCTGGGGTTTTACTTATCTACTTCAAAAGTGATTTTGCTGTGGGAAGGGCACCTCACATGAGATCTACCCTCCGAAGAAACTGGGGACGCTGCCTGCTGCACGGCAGCTGTCTGGAACCTGCTCATCTTGCGTAATTGAAACTCTACACTCATTGATCAGTATCTTCACGTTTCCCCCTCCGCCCAGCTCCCGCAGCCGCGACTCCACTCTGATTCTATGAATTTGGCTGTTTCAGAAACCGCCTACGAGTGGAATCACACGGGGTTTTCAGAGAAGACAGGCAGGTGGCCAAGAGGTACCCCCCAAAAACACTCCCCGCCACTCCCCACGAGAGGAAGGGGCATCGAGCCCCCAGGGCGGGACCACATGTGTCCAGGAGGATGCCTACCGGCTCTTACACACGTTACAGGATTTATAATATAATATGTACTTTCCTAAATGTTTATATTTATATAAGAATAGACAACAGATGGCAAGAAGGTGGAGAAAGTGGAGGCCTTGTAGTGGTAATCAAGTGTGCTGCAGCCACGTGGAAAATAGCTTAGAAATTCCTCCAAAAATAACGAGTAAATAAAATAAATAAATGAAATGGAACGGAATAGAATAGAATAAAACAAAACAAATAAAATAAAACAAAACAAAATAAATCAAAAAATAAAATAAAAACAAAATGAAATAAAACAAAACAAAATAAAACACAAAACAGAATAAAATAAAGCAAAAAACAAAACAAAATGGAACAAAATAAGACAAAACAAAATAAAACAAAACAAAATCAAACAAAACAAAAAAAAATAAAACAAAACAATAAAAATAAAATAAAACAAAATAAAATAAAACAAGACAAAATAAAATAAAACAAAACAACACAAAATGAGACAAAACAAAATCAAACAAAATCAAACAAGACAAAATAAAACAAAACAAAATAAAACACAAAACAGAATAAAATAAAACAAAAAACAAAATAAAACAAAAAATAAAACGGAACAAAATAAGACAAAACAAAATAAAACAAAACAAAATAAAACAAAACAAAATAAATAAAATAAAACAAAACAATAAAAAAGTAAAATAAAACAAAACAAAATAAAACAAGACAAAATAAAATAAAACAAAACAACACAAAATGAGACAAAACAAAATCAAACAAAATCAAACAAAACAAAACAAAACAAAATGAAATAAAACAGAACAAAGTAAAACAAAACAAAATAAAACAAAGCTAAACTAAATAAAATAAAACAAAACAAAACAATAAAAACAAAATAAAAGAAAACAAAATAGGACAAAATAAAATAAAACAAAACAACACAGCACAAGACAAAACAAAAAACAAAACAAAAAATAACATACTGCAATATTAAAATATGAGCAAGTAATCCCCCTCCTGGGTATTTACCTGAAAGAAAAATCGGGATCAGAGTGTCCGAGACATTTTCACACCCATGGTCCCCGGGACATTATTCATCGTCGTGACAGTGTGGAACATGTGTGTGTGGCCAGGGGGATGGTCCAAGACGAGGTGGTACAGGCCTACAGCACAATATTCCTCAGGCTTTCTTTGATGTGTATTTACAAATCTATTTTTATTTCAAAATAAAGAACCACTTAAAAATTGGGAATAAGTAAAAGGATTAGAATTTTTAAAAATTATTTTTATTTTTATTTTTGAGAGACAGAGACAGAGTGTGAGCGGGGGCGGGGGGGAGGGTGGGGGGGGCAGAGAGAGAGGGAGACACAGAATCCGAAGCAGCTCCAGGCTCCGAACCGTCAGCCCAGAGCTCCAGTCGGGGCTGGAACTCACAAGCCGTGGATGCTCGACCGACGGAGCCCCCCAGGCGCCCTCGTCAGTTTTCACGAAGACGGAGATCCTGGCTGGACCTAGAGGAGACAGTAAGTGACAGAGGCCAGGCTCAGAAGGACACAGTCACCGCGCTGACATTTTTGTAAACCACTCACACCTCGTTTTGTACGTTGTGCCCTTTCTCTGCTGTGGTGTTTATAAGCAGGCGGTTTCCCGTTTCCAATCAAGCACGCGCACTCAGCCCTGAACATACAGGAGCTGGTTTTTTCTTTTCTGTCCCCGCAGTGGAAATGAAACACACGCACTTCTTCCCTTGTCACCTGAACAAAGTGCAAGTTGTGTATTGGGGAAATGGAAAGGTATAGGAAGAAAGAAAGAAAGAACGAAAGAATGAAAGAAAGAAAGAAAGGAAGAAAGAAAGAAAGAAAGAAAGAAAGAAAAGAAGGAAAGAAAGAAAGAAAGAAAGAAAGAAAGAAAGAAAGAAAGAAAGAAAACAGAAAAAGAAAGGAAGGAAGGGAGGAAAGAGAGAGAGAAAGAAAGAAAGAGAAAGAAAGAAAAGAAAAAAGAAAGAAAGAGAGAAAGAAAGAAAAGAAAAAAAGAAAGAAAGAAAGAGAGAAAGAAAGAAAGAAAAGAAGGAAAGGAAGAAAGAAAGAAAGAAAGAAGAAAGAAAGAAAGAAAAAAGAAAAGAGAAAAAGAAAGGAAAGAAGGGAGGGAGGAAAGAAAGAGAAAGAAAGAAAGAGAAAGAAAGAAAAGAAAAAAAGAAAGAAAGAGAAAGAAAGAAAGAAAAGAATGAAAGAAAGAAAGAAAGAAAAGAAGGAAAGGAAGAAAGAAAGAAAGAAAGAAAGAAGAAAGAAAGAAAGAAAAAAGAAAAGAGAAAAAGAAATGAAGGAAGGGAGGGAGGAAAGAAAGAAAGAAAGAGAAAGAAAGAAAAGAAAAAAAGAAAGAGAAAGAAAAAAAAGAAAGAGAGAAAGAAAGAAAGAAAGAAAAGAACGAAAGAGAGAAAGAAAGAAAGAAAGAAAGAAAAGAAGGAAAGGAAGAAAGAAAGAAAAAAGAAAGAAAGATAGAAAAAAGAAAAGAGAAAAAGAAAGGAAGGAAGGGAGGGAGGAAAGAAAGAGAGAAAGAAAGAAAGAGAAAGAAAGAAAAGAAAAAAAGAAAGAAAGAGAGAAAGAAAGAAAGAAAGAAAGAAAAGAAGGAAAGGAAGAAAGAAAGAAAGAAAGAAGAAAGAAAGAAAGAAAAAAGAAAAGAGAAAAAGAAAGGAAGGAAGGAAGGGAGGAAAGAAAGAGAGAAACAAAGAAAGAGAAAGAAAGAAAAGAAAAAAAGAAAGAGAAAGAGAAAAGAAAAAAAGAAAGAGAGAGAAAGAAAGAAAGAAAGAAAGAAAGAAAAAGAAAGAAAGAAAGAAAAAGAAAAAAGAAAAGAGAAAGAAAGGAAGGAGGGAAGGAAGGGAGGGAGGGGGGAGGAGGGAAGGAAGGCTTCCTTCCTTCGGGGTCGACCAGCTGTCTCCAGCTTCGCCAGCATGTTGTCTCTGTGCGGTTGGAAGGAACGTGCACCATGATTGGGCCACTAGTGGACGGCCGTCCGGGGCGGGGCCTGGAGGGTGGGCTTCCGTTGCTGGATTCACCCCAGTGGTGGACCCGCCCCTGTCACCTTACAGACTCAGAAACCTGACGTCACCCCAATTCCCACCGCCAAGCTATTCCTTAAGGCTCGACGGACATTAGCCCAACTCACACACGCCTGAAGTGGACAGCCTCATGGGAATCGACTGCCTTACGGACACAGATGGGTCACCGTGGCACGGAAGGGTTTTCTCCGTCCCGACGCCAAGTGGCAGAGGAACCCCAGCCACGGTCAGAGTGACCCGGCCGCTTTGGCCTCAAGGTTATCTTTCCCACGATTAATGTTGTCAAGTAGGAAAAACCTTTCCTCTATCCTTTTATGTTCTGTTCTGAGAGCAAGCAAATTAAACCGACAAAGGCCAGGTTGTCTTTCCCTCTATTAATATTGTCGGGTAGGAGAAAACTTTTCGTCTACCCTCTTAGGTTCTGTCCATGAGGCACGCAAATTAAAATGACAAAAGACAGATTATCTTTCCCACTATTAATAATGTCAAGTAGGGAAAACTTTTCCTCTATCCTTTTATGTTCTATTCTGAGCACAAGCAAATTAAACGGACAAAACCCAGATTGTCTTTGCCTCTATTAATATTGTCATGTAGGAAAAACTTTTCCTCTATCCTTTCATATTGTGCCCATGGGGCATGCAAGTTAAACCGACAAATGCCACGTTGTCTTTCTGTCTATTAATATTGTCAGGTAGGAGAAAACTTTTCCTCTAGCCTCTTATATTCTGCGCATGAGGCGTGCAAATTAAACTGACAAAAACCAGATTGCTAAGAGGATAACATAGATTTAGTTACACACACAGGCACAAGAGTTCACAGAGAAATCTGATTTGAGGAGGCAGTTAGAATTTTGGGTTTATATACCATTTGAATGTAGAATGAGGAAGGGCAGAGGGCATCTAGGAGAAAAAAAAGATTGCTCACAAGGGGGACAGGGAGGGCAGTTATGGAAAAGCAAGTGGCTACTTGCAAAGATGAGTGGGCCCTTCGGGGACGGTCTCATCCTCAACGACTCGCTGGCCTCCCCAGGGACGGACGTGCCCCAACCACCCAGCAGGCAGAGCCCAGCACCTGCGGACCCCATTCCCGCCCCCACAGCCCACGATCCGGGGACCACAGCCGGGCTGGAGAGGACCCCGCAGGTGCAGCCATGTGGGGCGTTCCTGAGCTGGGCCCTGCCTCCTCCCCTCTCTCATTCTCCCGGCCTGGCCTGAGTCCCTGTTTCCTGACCCCACTCGAGGCCCCAGCGGGGGAGGCGAGGGGCCTTCTGGTCCCAGATGTGGGGCTCCGAGCCCACCCTCCTCCTTCAGCCCTGACCCCGAGGGCTCCTGCGAGCACACTCATTGTTTTCTTAGCCCTCTGGCCCCCGGGGGGGGGGGGGGGGCGGCCACAGCTGCGAGACCTTTCCGGTCTGCTGCACCGAGTTAGCAACGCTCACTTTCCGGAAATTTTAATGCACTTGTAACGCATTTAAAGTTAAATTAAAAATAATTTTGAAAAAGTATTTATTCATTTTTGTCAGGCAGACAGAGAGAGAGACAGCGGGCTGAGCAGGGGAGGGGCAGAGAGAGGGAGACACGGAATCCGAAACAGGCTCCAGGCTCCGAGCTGTCGGCCCAGAGCCCGATGCGGAGCCCGAACTCATTAACCGTGAGATCGTGACCGGAGCTGAAGTCGAGGGTTGGACGCCGATCTGACCGAGCCGTCCAGGTGCCCCTGTTGTGCACTTGGAGTTGGCCGCGCACAGCTTGCACCGACGAGGCCCATTCGTGGTGCCTCGAAGGAAGAAGGTGTCTTCAGCCCCCAAATGTGGAACCTGACTTGCTCGCCCCGTGCTTCCTGATGGACGGGCTGCCTGGCCCAAGATCACCCCGGGGCGGGTTACAAACGCAGGTCTCTGAAAACACCCACTCGGACACGACAAAACCCCGCAGACCTTACTCTGAGCATTTAAAAATGGGAACAGGGGCGCCCGGGGGGTGGGGGGGGGGCTCCGTCGGTGAAGCGTCCGTCCGACTTGGGCTCAGGTCCTGATCTCACAGTTCGTGGGTTCAACCCCTGCATCAGGCTCTGTGCTGATGGCTCGGAGCCTGGAGCCCGCTTCGGATCCGGTGTCTCCCCCTCTCGGCCCCTCCCCTGCTCTCTCTCTCTCTCTCTCAAAAATAAACAGTAACAAAATAAAAAGTAAATAAACATGGGTCCACAAATAAGACTTAAGGGACCCACCGCTGGAGGGGGCGGGACGCTAACAGGTGCTGTGGTTTGGGCAGGGTCCCGCCTCCACTTTTCCCGCCGGACACAGTCGCGCCTGTCTCCTGGTGTCACATGTGACGGCCGCCGCGTGACGGGATGGGAGACGCACATCCTCTCCGGGCAGGGACGCCCTGGGCACCTTCGAGGCTTTTGTCCCCACAGACCATTGGGTCGTGTTCAGCGCCTGCCGTCGGGCAGATTCCATTTTCTATCTCCAAGCCTGTGTATCCCGGAAGGCTGCCCGGAGGGAGAGGCGTGAGCCCTCTCCTGTTTATGTGGGACTGAAACCTGCCTGTTTAACGGCCACGAGACGCTCACGCCTGTGGCTTCACTGTGACTCGTCCCGAGGGACACGGGTCACACCCGGTTCGGCCACCCGGGCCACGCTCCCCACGTGCCACTGGGTGGCAGTACGTGTCCAAGAATCGCCTTGTTCCCGTGACAGACCCAGCAGGCCCTGAGAGCCACAGGCTGCCCCGTCCGTGGCCGCGGAGCTCACACCCCGGACTCAGCGGCGTGGACAAGGACCACGGAGGAGGGGACGCCTGATGGCCCATCGATCCCACACGAACGCGCAGCTCCTTTCGAGGCAGAGCCCACGTCAGGGCGTCACGTCCTGGACACGAACACCGCGGGGACAGCAGGCTGCAGCCCCCAGGTCCCCGGTGCCTGGCGGGCATCCCGGTCACTTCCGTGCCATCATAGGGGACGCAGGTTGCAGTCAGGCAGTTGGCTGTGAGGACATTTGCTGCCACTGCCCGTGTCCCCAGTGACCTGTCCCCACCCCCTCCCCCGCAAGCCCTTCCTTTTGCAAAAACTGTGCACCCGTGTTTGCAAAAACTGTGCACTGGTGTTTGCAAAACCGTGCACTCGTATTTGCAAAAACTGTGCAGTCTTGTTTGCAAAAACCGTGCACGCGTCTTTGCAAAACTGTGCACTCGTGTTTGCAAAAACCGTGCACTCATGTTTGCAAAAACTGTGCACTCGTGTTTGCAAAACTGTGCACCCGTGCTTGCAAAAACTGTGCACTGGTGTTTGCAAAACTGTGCATTTGCATTTGCAAAAACTGTGCAGTCTTGTTTGCAAAAACCGTGCACTCGTGTTTGCAAAACTGTGCATGCGTGTTTGCAAAAACCGTGCACTCGTGTTTGCAAAACTGTGCATGCGTGTTTGCAAAAACCGTGCACTCGTGTTTGCAAAACCGCGCACTCGTGTTTGCAAAACTGTGCACTCGTGTTTGCAAAACTGTGCACGCGTGTTTGCAAAAACCGTGCACGCGTGGGCCATTGAGCCTCAGAGCCACAAGGGGACGTCTGAGGTTCGGAAACCAGGAGCCTGACATCATTCGCCCCAACGCAGCAGCTTGTCCTACACACGCCAAGGCTACAGGCGGGGTTGACGGTCATAGGGCTTCGCGACACGTTTGCTCCGGCTAAGAGGCGTCACGTCCCCGTGCCTTCGCTGCAGGGACGCGGGCAAGTTTCCCGTCTGAGCAGGTGCGGGGGGGACACATTGGGTGCTCCGCGAGGCCACGTGGGCTGCAGGTGCGGGGGCCGCGGCAGGATGGGGGGGGGCGGGAGCTCAGGTCACGGCCGTCCGGCTGCCGACGGTGACGCGGGGACCATTTTTCTCCAGATAATAGGGCTTTGTGCAAACTCGAAACAGAGCGAGCTGGACCCTGCGAGAGGGGCGACGTGAGGCCAGGTTTTGCAGGGAAACAATGCCCGACTTCAAGACTCCCGCGTAAACGCTTCGAAAGGCCTACTTCTCACAGGAAAAGGGATGGTTTGGATTATTCGTAAGTAAGATTTTATAGCATCCCGAGGGCAGCAGGACTGTTGGGGCCGTTCATTCGATCGTGAGCGATGTTACCGGGAAACTCAATGACAAATAAAAGAACCAAGTGGGTGCATTAAAAAAAAAACAAAAAAAAAAAACTTTCTTTCTTTTTTTTTTAAAATTTTTTTTTTTTTCAACTTTTATTTATTTTTGGGACAGAGAGAGACAGAGCATGAACGGGGGAGGGACAGAGAGAGAGGGAGACACAGAACGGAAACAGGCTCCAGGCTCCGAGCCATCAGCCCAGAGCCTGACGCGGGGCTCGAACTCACGGACCGTGAGATCGTGACCTGGCTGAAGTCGGACGCTTAACCGACTGCGCCACCCAGGCGCCCCAGTCTTTCTTTTTTTTTTAAATTGTGGCAAAATATATACGACGTAAAACTTGGCATCTTTTAAACGCTGGGTCCTGTGCCATCAGGTCCGTTCGCATCGTCGTGTATCCAGTCCTATCGTGCGTGAATATTTCCATCCTCCCAAACTGAACCTCCGTACTCAATCTTTGCAACTTGCAATTTTCAACGTCTGCATTTTTAAAAGCTTCAAAAATTAAAACAAAATTTTTAAAGTGTTTTTTCCATTGAACAATTTTTTTTATTTAAGGAAAGATTGCTTAATGTTCATTTATTTTTGAGAGAGACACAGAGTGAGCAGAGGAGGGGCAGAAAGAGAGGGAGACACAGAATCTGAAACGGGCTCCAGGTTCTGAGCTGTCAGCACGGAGCCCGACGCGGGGCTCGAACTCACGGACCGCGAGATCATGACCTGAGCCGAAGTCGGATGCTTCGCCTGCCCCCCACCCCCCCGCCATTAAACAATTAAAAAAAAATTTTTTTTTTTGAAATCATGACGGCATAGATTCAGGAAGGAAAATCTCCAGCGGGGTCCGAACGGTTGGTTTCTCTGTAAAAAATGTTGAGGTTAAAACTCTAGTTGAAAACGCGTCTGCAACAAGTCGTGAAAGATTCGGGGAGGCCTGGAGGGTCCACACGGAGCTGGGAGTCTGCAGTCGTTGGTCACCCCGCTGTTGGGAATCAGGTTATGTCGGTGGCTTGAGGTTTCTGATCGCCCCAAACACAGGCTCCCCCTTCCTGCGTCTGGCTTGGCAGTCTGTGTGGCCGAGATGTGTGCTGTGTTGTCTCTGGTCCTTCCTGCTCCGGGGGACGTGGGGGGACAGGGCAAAGGGACAGGGACAGGGGCACAGCAGGCAGACAGCACCCTCAGCTCTCAGGCCAGGCTGCAGGTGGGGGTCACCTGGGGACACTGCAAACGTGCCCGCGGGCGGCCGAGAGGGACGCGCATGTGGGGCTGGGGCAGGACTGTCCATGCGTTGATTTTCAGAGTGCACGACTTAGGCAGCTGTGACGGGGATGATGGGCAGGCTACGAGCACGTCAAGAGGGCAGGACCCGGGGCCCCTGGAGTCCCAGCTCCTGCACCCAGGAAAAGGCAAGGCGGGCGTCAGGGTTGGGGGGGAGTGTGGCTCGATTCATCGTCCGTGAGCACAACATCCACCCTGACCGTTGGCCCCACCGACTTCCTCCTCCAGGGGCTTGGAAAGGGAACACTCATCCACAGCCGGCCGGGGCGGCTGTCTGTCCTCCCTCCCTGCTCCTGGAGCCACACTAGCCCTTTTAGGGGCCCCCGCCCTCCCCCCCGGAGCCAGCACAAACCCCCACTGTTGCCGCATTCTGTGCCCAGAACTTGACCAGCCAGGACCCGCCTTCGCGGCCGCACCAAGCTTCATAATTCATAACTTGACCACCGAGGTGAGAAG
This sequence comes from Neofelis nebulosa, assembly GCF_028018385.1. Taxonomy (NCBI): domain Eukaryota; kingdom Metazoa; phylum Chordata; class Mammalia; order Carnivora; family Felidae; genus Neofelis; species Neofelis nebulosa. Next base: position 893,712 of record NC_080800.1, on the reverse strand, counting down.
CCACGGAAGGTGTGCGCTAAATAGATTATTGTTGGGGGGGGGGAGGTAACTAAAGGAAGTATTCTATGGTGAACTTAAAAAAAAAAAAAAGCCAAGGTTGGAGGATATGGGTAACAAGGAAGCTTTCTTTCCCGAGGCTTTGCTCAGACTTGACTCGGACACAAATCCCGCTAGATGGGGCCGCGGTCTGTTAAGTGGGCAATCTCTCCACCCCCCGCCCCGCCCCGCCCCGGGCATGGGGATCGCACTGGAGGGACGGGAATGATTTCCCAGGTGGGGACCAGGAGGCGGACGTGGGATCCCGACACGCTCTGGTGCAGACCCCAGCCTCATGGGGGTGTTTTCTCTGTGCAGAGGCCACGTCTGGGGCCCAGGACAGAGAGACATGGCTGTCTCCTGGGGCTGTGCATGCCCCAGGACTATCCGGGGCACAGAGGGATCGCCCACAGGCCCCAAAATTTTGCGGGAGCCGGGAGAGCGGGGCGGGTCTGGCCTTCTGCTCTCACGCCAGAGAATGGTCTGGAAGGGCGGGACTCAGCTGGCGGACGATCGGGCTCCCAGAACACACTTGGCAAAACCTGGAGACAGGTTTGGTTGTCATGGCTGGTGACGGGAGGATCCTCCCTGTGTGTGGTGGGTGGAGACCAGAGACGCTGCTCAGGGCCCTGCAGTGCACAGGACGCCCCACGTCAGACTCATCCAGACCCCATGTCAGCCGGGCTGAGGCTGAGAAGCCCTGACGTATCATGAGAGACTGTTTACCATCTGTTTATCCATCTGTCCATCCATCCATCCATCAATCCATCCATCCATCCATCATATCTATTAATCAATCAGTCAATCTACTCATCCACTCATCTATCCATCCATCCATCCATCCATTCATCATGTATCTATATCTACCTATCTATCTTAGATCGATATATGTATCTATGTATCCATCCATCCATCCATCATATTTATCAATCAGTCAATCAATCAATGAATCAGTCAACCTTCCCATCCACTCATCTATCCATCCATCATATGTATGTATCTATCCATCCATCCACCCATCCATCCGTCCACCCATCCATCCATCCATCCTATCTATCACCTCTCATCTCCATCCATCCATCCATCCATCCATCCATCCATCCAACCATCCATCCATCCATCCATCCATCCATCCATCATATCAATGAATGAATGAATCAATCAATCCATTCATCCACCCATCCATCTATCCATCCATCCATCCATCCATCCATCCATCCATCATGTCTATCAATCAATCAATCAATCAATCAATCAATCAATCAATCTACCCACCCACTCATCTATCCATCCATTCATCCATTCATCCATCATATGTATCTGTCTATCTATCTATCCATCCACCCATCCATCCATCCATCATAGCTATCACCTCTCATCTCCATCCATCCATCCATCCATCCATCCATCCATCCAACCATGCATCCATCATATCAATGAATGAATGAATCAATCAATCTATGTATCCACCCATCCATTCATCAATCCATTCATCCATCCAACCATCCATCCATCCATCCATCATCTCTCTCTCTCTCTCCATCCATCCATCCATCCATCCATCCATTCTATCTATCATCTATGTGTGATGCATTTATAATTCTATGAGTCTGTATATCTATCTATGTATGTACATATGTGTTTGCACCTATCATCTATCTACCCGTCTACCTGCCTAGCTAGACAGTGGCTCAAAATTGGGGAGGACTCTACCCGCAGGGAAGGTTGGACAACGTCTGGAGATATTTTCTGTTGTCCCAGCTGGAGATGGGACCATCCTTCTGGCATCTGGAGGGTGGAGACCAGATTCCACTCAACATCCTGCCATAACCACGACTCCCCCAAGTGTTCAACCCCAAATGCCAACATTGGGAATGGGGAGCCATACTGCCCCAGGCTACTTGGGTTTGATCGCGTCTGAGCAGTAACCACTCACATGCAAGGGGGAGTTTGTCTCTGCGTGGCCGTGGCTGTGACAGTCAATCTTCAAGGGGTTTCTGTCTAAGACACAACCCTCCCGATTACCAGTAGGATCCAGGTTTCTTTCCCTTAACTAACCGTGATTGTCACGTCCACGTGGATTCTGCGTGCCGTACGTGTCCCGATGGCCACATGGATCCCTGTAAAGCATCACGTCACTGGCCCTGCCCTGTCATGTAGCACTCAGTGCAGACGGAAAGGACGACAGGTACGCGTAGGTTCAAAATGAAAGAAAACGCTCCCCTCCCCCACAGAACTTGGAAGAAAACTGGCCATTTGCATGGCAGCAAGAGAGACATGAACCCCAATGTGTAAGAAAGGAGACTTTGTGGCGGCTGGAATCAAACAGGTGAGCCTGAGCAAGGAGATGGCGAGGCCGATACTCACGTGCCTGGGGCCCCGAGGTCCAGGGGGGTGCCCCAGGTCAGCACGAGGCAAGGTTGCCCCCCTTCCTCCAGCCTGGGGAAGGAGCATTTGGATGCAGAAACCCCACAAGACTTGCTGAATGGTGTCGTTCAAGGTGAGCCCTCCAGTGAATTCTCTCCTGAAACGGCTCAGGCGGTAACCACGTGGGCACAGGGACTTCCTGGGACCAGGAAGCAAAGACAAAAAGGAAAAGCGGTGGGGAATCCGTGGATGTTGCAGTGAGGCTGGGAAGGGTGTGGGAGCCTCGGGGAGAGGAAACTATGTGTGCTGAGTGTCCTGAGGATGTCCGCGTCCTGACCCCTGCGTGGTGGACAGACAACAGTGTCCCCAAAGAGTCCACATCTCGATCCCCCCATGGCGGACAGAGAATAAAATTAGTGGAAGACTAATTTCCTGTGTCTCCAATATATTTATGATATTTAAAAATGGGGGAAGTTCCTGTGCTTTTGGTAAAAATCCTCCCTGTACCTGTTCATCTCTGTCACTCATTGGGTTCAGGGGTGATGGGTCCCCAGCATCCAGCCAGTCCTGCAACGATGGGGTGTCCTGTGGGCTGGCCACCTGGTCCTGCGTGGGTCAGTGGCTCTCTGGCCCATCCAGACCGGGCACGGGATCACTTTTTCTGAAGTTTTTGGGGTTAGGAGACTTGCACCGTCTGTGTGACGTGGGCCTTGGGCCCCAGATTCCGGTGGTCCCACACCAGGGCGGCCAATTAGCACCAACACTGGCTTCACTGACATGTCCCTTTGGGTTTTCTGTGAGTTGGAACCATAGGTGGGTGCTGATTCCCCAGGTGACTTGGCAAGGTTTGCTCGAGTGGCTTTTAAGGCACGTTCGTAACTCTCAAATACATAAGTGTGGATTAAGTAGCCCACGGAAGAAAACGGCTCCCTGGATATGGCCACACATCCCTGAGCTCAGCCAATTTGTCATGTTGTTCGTCAGAGGTCCAGAGCATGTATACGACTATCCTCGATTCAGGGCATGCTCGAAACTTTGGAAAATCTGATTTACTGGTGGATGTGTTCCTCTTCTCAGGGCCTTCACAGATATGTGATGATGGTCCATGAAGGAGGGCCTTGGAAACCGGTGTGAAATTCCAAAATTAAACTAAAAACTAAAAAAAAAAAACAACAACAACAAAAACAACAACAACAAAACCCAAAAACAAAAACAAACAACAGCAAAAACCCATAAAGAACCAAAGAAAGTGTGCATATTAAATGTACAAACAGAACATATAAACATACTCAGATCCCATTTCTGAATGTTGAGATTTGAACTCTGAGGTTATTCCTCCCACCTCCTGGTGAGACTCTGCAAACTGGAAGAACGACCCATGGTACGGACCTCAGCCACAGAGTGCGGGGTCCCCTGCTTTGCAGGACCTTCCAGAAGCAGTTAGAGATGTTCGCTTTCCTGAAAACGCCTGATGTCCTCCAGGAACACGTGGTTGCACTTTGTCGTTTGTCGAAAGGCAGGTGCTGGGCAGTCCAGCCCCTCTCGAGTGGAGTCTGTTTCATTTCCTCCTGCACACTCACACGTGCACGCATGGAAACTTCTGGAGCCACGGCTCCAGCAGAGGCGGACAACATCAGTTCAGCCCCACGGGGGGAGGTATCTACTGGCACTGGGGAGTTCGCAGGCACATTTGTACCGCTCTCACGGCAGCCGAGACGTGACTGAACTTCTCGGGGAAACAGGCAAAATGTCCTGCTGTGCTGCTCCCAGAAGCCGCCATAACCCAACCCTACAGGGCTTGGGTTTAGGAAATGCAACCCGCCCTCAGCATGCACGTCCGGCCAGCATCACGGGGCCTCCGACCAGGTCTTCCGGGATAGCTGGAGGCACCTGTCAGCCCTGAAGCCATGGTTTACAGCAGACACGACGGATGCTAATTCAATTAGAGGCATTTCCCACAGCCCTGGGGTCACTTGTCAATGATGGATCAATAGTCTTCTCTCTTACAAACCCAGATTTTCCACCAAAAGGAGTCAGGGAATTCTGGCACCTGAGGAACGTTTGAACAACTGGAAGGCACATGTTGGTGGCGAGGGACCATCTCTCCAAAATGCATGCCCACTGGGACCTGGGAATGGGGTCTTACTGGGAAATGGTATTTGCACATGTGGGTAAGTGAAGGATCTGAGATGAGCTCATCCTGGATCAGGTGGCCCTAATTCCAATGGTGGGTGTCCTTGGGACAGACAGAAGGGGAAACATAGACACAGGAGAAGCCACATGGAGACAGAGGCTGAGACACGAAGCACGTGGCCACAGGTCCAGGGACGCCTGGAGCCCCAGAAGCTGGAAGAGGCAGGAAGGAGCCTCCCTTGGGCCTCAGGAGGGAGCACAGCTCTGTCCCATCTGGATCTCAGCTGCCCTCCCCCTCCTATATCTCAGTGGCCCTGCCCTGCCTCGATCTCAGTGGACCTGCCCTGCCTGAATCTCAGCAGCCCTGCCCCTCCTGGATTTTAGTGGCCCTGCCCCTCCTGGGTCTCAGGGGTCCTGCCCCTCCTGGATCTCAGTGGCTCTGCCCTGCCTGGATCTCAGTGGCCCTTCCCTGCCTGGATCTCAGTGGCCCTGCCCTGCCTGGATCTCAGTGGCCCTGCCCTGCCTGGATCTCAGCGGCCCTACCCTGCCTGGATCTCAGCGGCCCTACCTTTCCTGGATCTCAGCGGCCCTGCCCTGCCTGGATGTCAGTGGCCCTGCCCTGCCTGGATGTCAGTGGCCCTGCCCTGCCTGGATCTCAGTGGTCCTGCCCTGCCTGGATCTCAGCGGCCCTGCCTTTCCTGGATCTCAGTGGCCCTGCCCTGCCTGATCTCAGGGGTCGTGTCCTGCCTGGATTTCAGCGGCCCTGCCCTGCCTGGATCCCAGCAGCTCTGCCCCTCCTGGATCTCAGCGGCCCTGCCCCTCCTGGATCTCAGTGGCCCTGCCCTGCCTGGATCTCAGTGGTCCTGCCCTGCCTGGATCTCAGTGGCCCTGCCTTTCCTGGATCTCAGTGGCCCTGCCCTGCCTGATCTCAGGGGTCGTGTCCTGCCTGGATTTCAGCGGCCCTGCCCTGCCTGGATCCCAGCAGCTCTGCCCCTCCTGGATCTCAGCGGCCCTGCCCCTCCTGGATCTCAGTGGCCCTGCCCTGCCTGGATCTCAGTGGTCCTGCCCTGCCTGGATCTCAGTGGCCCTGCCTTTCCTGGATCTCAGTGGCCCTGCCCTGCCTGATCTCAGGGGTCGTGTCCTGCCTGGATTTCAGCGGCCCTGCCCTGCCTGGATCCCAGCGGCCCTGCCCCTCCTGGATCTCAGGGGCCCTGCCCTGCCTGAATCTCAGTGGTCCTGTTCCTCCTGGATCTCAGAGGCCTTGCCCTGCCCGGATCTCAGCGGCCCTGCCCTGCCTGGATCCCAGCGGCCCTGCCCCTCCTGGATCTCAGTGGCCCTGCCCTGCCTGGATCTCAGTGGCCCTTCCCTACCTGGATCTCAGGGGTCCTGCTCCTCCTGGATCTCAGTGGCCCTGCCCTGCCTGATCTCAGGGGTCGTGTCCTGCCTGGATCTCAGCGGCTGTGCCCTGCTTGGATCAGGGGTCCTGCCCCCACTGGATCTCGGAGTTCCTGTCTCCAGAGCTGGGAGAGCGTGAATTGCTGTGCGTTTAAGCCCTGAGTTGGGGTCATTTCTTACAGCCGCCCCATAGCAAAGACACACAAAAAATACGAGAAGGTAGTTGTTTGGGTTTGACATCCACACAGCCATTTCCCCATCGACAAGGCTGATATTTAATGATATTCGAGGGGCTTTGGTGATTCAGGGCAATTTTCCCAGTGGAGATGTTGCAGACCGTTGGGGGCCTCTGTCTTCTCTGCCCAGACGTGCCCCTCCTTCGCGGACACGAAGAGGAAATCCCAACAAGCTCACGGACGCACAGGACGTGGGTCTGCCCTACGGACAGAACACGGAAACACGGAGGCGGGAATCCCGACGTTTAAGGAAAGCTGTGCTCTGCGCTGACGTCTGGGGTAACGCGGACAAAGCAAGTGGGCCACCCATCGTGCAGAGAACGGCTTCCCCACCGCCCTCCCCGGACGGGGCCCCGTGCGTGGACGCTTGCGGACAGTGCGCGTGCTGGGCAGGAAGCTTCCGTTGCTTCCGTTCAGAGCCAGAGTCCCGGAGGGAGGGGACTCAGCGTCGGAGAGGGGACGCAGCGACGGGGAGGGGACGCAGCGTCGGGGTCCGGACGCAGCGTCGGGGAGGGGGCGCAGCGTCGGGGAGGGGGCGCAGCGTCGGGAACGGGACGCAGCGTCCGGGAGGGGACGCAGCGTCGGGGTCCGGATGCAGCGTTGGGGAGGGGGCGCAGCGTCGGGGAGGGGGCGCAGCGTCGGGAACGGGACGCAGCGACGGGGAGGGGACGCAGCGTTGGGGTCCGGACGCAGCGTCGGGGAGGGGGCGCAGCGTCGGGGAGGGGGCGCAGCGTCCGGGAGGGGCGCAGCGACGGGGAGGGGACGCAGCGTCGGGGAGGGGGCGCAGCGTCGGGGACGGGGCGCAGCGTCGGGGTCCGGGCGCAGCGTCGGGGAGGGGGCGCAGCGTCGGGGACGGGGCGCAGCGTCGGGGACGGGGCGCAGCGTCGGGGAGGGGGCGCAGCGTCGGGGAGGGGGCGCAGCGTCGGGGTCCGGGCGCAGCGTCGGGGAGGGGGCGCAGCGTCGGGGACGGGGCGCAGCGTCCGGGAGGGGGCGCAGCGTCGGGGAGGGGGCGCAGCGTCGGGGTCCGGGCGCAGCGTCGGGGAGGGGGCGCAGCGTCGGGGACGGGGCGCAGCGTCGGGGAGGGGGCGCAGCGTCGGGGTCCGGACGCAGCGTCGGGGAGGGGGCGCAGCGTCGGGGTCCGGACGCAGCGTCGGGGAGGGGACGCAGCGTCCGGGAGGGGGCGCAGCGTCCGGGAGGGGGCGCAGCGTCGGGGAGGGGGCGCAGCGTCGGGGACGGGGCGCAGCGTCCGGGAGGGGGCGCAGCGTCGGGGACGGGGCGCAGCGTCCGGGAGGGGGCGCAGCGTCCGGGAGGGGGCGCAGCGTCGGGGAGGGGGCGCAGCGTCGGGGAGGGGGCGCAGCGTCGGGGAGGGGGCGCAGCGTCGGGGAGGGGGCGCAGCGTCGGGGAGGGGGCGCAGCGTCGGGGTCCGGACGCAGCGTCGGGGAGGGGACGCAGCGTCGGGGAGGGGGCGCAGCGTCGGGGAGGGGGCGCAGCGTCGGGGACGGGGCGCAGCGTCGGGGACGGGGCGCAGCGTCGGGGACGGGGCGCAGCGTCGGGGAGGGGGCGCAGCGTCCGGGAGGGGGCGCAGCGTCGGGGAGGGGGCGCAGCGTCGGGGAGGGGGCGCAGCGTCGGGGAGGGGGCGCAGCGTCGGGGAGGGGGCGCAGCGTCGGGGAGGGGGCGCAGCGTCGGGGAGGGGGCGCAGCGTCGGGGAGGGGGCGCAGCGTCGGGGAGGGGAACCTGGGGACCGGCTGAGGCCAAAGAGCCGGGCGGCCGTCCTGGCCCGGGCGGGCAGCGTGTGCCCTCCCGCTACTCGGCTTGTTCAGGAAATCAGCCCCAGACGTTCCAAGGCTGCGGCCCGGGCTGGGGGCAGAGGCCGGGGGGCGCAGGGCCCCCGCGCCTTCCCCCAGAGCTCCACATGAAAGTGCCGCCGATTGGGGCCGTACGTCACGCGGCCGTGACACAAACATGTCCAGGGTCCGTCCGCGCGCCCTGTGTTCGATTAGCACCTCATCAGGGCCCCCGGCTGCGCCAACAGATGCCCGCGGGGCCCGGGGCGGGGCTGGCCGCGCGGGGCGCACGCTGGATCCCATTACCGGCACATGCGGTTTAGTAGGTTGAGAGCGGCCTGGGCCGGAACGGGGTCATCTGTCAGCCGGGCCCAGAAACAAAGCCCGTCGGGGACACACAGCTGGGGAGGAAGGTTCCAGAAAGGCCGGCGGGTGTGGCCGGAGAGGCGCGAGGAGCCCGGGAAGGCGGGTGAGCCGGGCCGAGACAGTGGCCGCCGTGTGCGCGTGGCCGATGGCCCCTGCGCGGGATTGTCACCGAGTGTCTACTCGCTCACGTCTGCTCTGGGCGTGTCTGCAGGAGTTTGGCCGAGGCGGACGGGCCTCCCCGCTGCGGGTGGGCCTTGCCTTACCCGGCGACGGCCTGCACGGAAGCAGATTCACTGCAAGGGACAGTTACTCAGTGTCCCTGCCCGCTGGCCCTGCAGCTGGGACGTCAGCGTCCTCCCGCTCCCGGGCGGGGACTCAGCCATCGGCGGACCTGGACGTGCGGTGGCCCCACAGCGGGGCGAGGGCTTCGCGGTGTGTGACGTCACGGGCACTCCGACTTCGGTAAACACGAGATGAGCACACCTGCGTCTACACCTGCCCCTGCGTCTACACGTGCGTCTACACCTCCTTCTGTATGTGCATACGGATCGGTTACCTACTGGCTCCACGTGTCTGTAGGTCCCAGGCTCACACGGGGTGTTGCTTCAGGGCCAGTCGGGAGGGTGTGGACAGGTGTGTGCATGGGTCGGCCACGGTGCTGGGCGGGCAGCGGCACGGGTCGGGGCAGACGCCCCTGGTGGGCACATGGGGGGTCCGCCTGGGACCCCCCCAGATTTCCTGCACAAGAGGAAACCCGGGGCCGGAGCCCAGGGTGGGGTGGGCGACGTCGGGGGGAGTCTGACGGAGGGTTTGGAAGCAGAGGTGCCCCTGGGGCGCCTGGGTGGCTCAGTCGGTTAAGCAGCCAAGTTCGGCTCAGGTCATGATCTCGCGGTCCGTGAGCTCGAGCCCCGCGTCGGGCTCTGTGCTGACAGCTCAGAGCCTGGAGCCTGTTTCGGATTCTGTGTCTCCCTTTCTCTCTGACCCTCCCCCGTTCATGCTCTGTCTCTCTCTGTCTCAAAAATAAATGTTAAAAAAATTTAAAAAAAAGATATTAAAAAAAAAAAAGGCAGAGGTGCCCCGCGAGAAGGCCCATGGCCTTCCAGCCACAAGGGCCACGGAGACCTGTCTTGCGGGCCGCGTGAGCCTCTTCGGATGCCACGGGCCAGACGGATGCAGGACTGGTTTGCACACAAGCGGGTTTCTGGTTTTGCCCGAGACAGAGTGGTGCCCCGAGCGAGGGGCGTGGGGGATTTTCTCAGGAGCTCGGCGTCTCCCCGGGATCTGGGTGGGGTGGGGGGTGTGAGCCCACGGCTGCCACCGTGGCTGGGAGTTTCTAGATCGGCGTCAGTGAGACACAGTGACAAGGGGCATCGATTGGAAGCGTGTGGAAACCAAGCCCGTGTTAACCTCTGCTCCCCGGAGCTTCCCTGCGAGAGACCCTGAAGGTTCAGACGCCGCTGTGCAGGGGTGAGGCTTTGCAGGTGGGTGGTCCCCATCTTTTCTGTACTGGGTCTGCCTGGGGCATTTGCTTGTCCGTCCACCAGGAGGATAGCAGAGCACGCGTGTCTTTGGGGACACTATTCTGTCTCCCACGGAAGCCGTGTCCTCCCACGTCTGCGAATAGAACCCAGGCAGCCCGTGTCCCGCCCCTGCAGCCGCGTGGCCCCCTGTGCGTGTCTCGTGGGGTCCCAGGATTCTCCCGTCCCGTGCACTTCGAAGGAAGGAGATCCTACCCGCCTCCCCGGTGCATGCGGGCAGCTTCCCTGGGCTCCGTCCCGGCCTCCTCCGGGAGGCTTTTCCCTCGCAGACGCGGCCCACGGAGGGAGCACCGGAGCGAGGGCGGGGGCCACGGCCACCCCAGGCGGTCCCAGCCCCTTTGCAAGAACAAACACAAGGGGAGCCTCCCCACATGTGGTTCTGCCCAGGACGCACATCAAAGCACCCTTCCCACGTCCTACAGGCGAATTCCAATGACTAACACGTTTAGAGGCCGTATCCCGGTTAATCCCCAGGAGCGTGAGCGGGTAATTCCGTATTTATGACGCACAGGTAATTTCTGGTCTTACCTTCAAAAGGAATCCCAGACTCCGAGACAGGACGGAGTCGCTGACTCCTTCCAGGTAAAACGTTCTTCCGGCACCTCATGGCGTGGACTTTGAAGGCTCAGGAGGACGGTGTGCGTGTGGCCAGCGTCCCTCACACACACAGGGATGGCAGGTGGGGCTCCCCGACGACACACGGGATCCAGGCCACGTTCCCGCCCTCCGTGCCTGACCTCCCCGCCGGCCTCGGTGCACCCGTCCTGAGCATGGTCTGTTCCGGAGACCCGCGCCCTCAACCAGCCGGGACTCAGGACTCTGAACGCCTGTGTGACTTTCCTATATATCTAAGACTGACAACAGCGATTTTGTTTTTAAAGTTTGAACTTGGGGCGCCTCGGGGGGCTGGTTGCCTAAGCATCTGGCTCTTTCTGTAAAATTATGTTTTAATGTTCATTTATTTCGAGAGAGACACAGACATACACAGAGCGAGCAGGGGAGGCACAGACAGACCTCTTTATCCATCCATCCATCCATCCATCCATCCGATTCAGACAATCTCAATCAGACTCCCCACTGTCAGCGCAGAGCCCGATGTGGGGCTTGAACTCACAAACTCTGAGCGGAAATCAGCAGTCGCATGCTGAGGCGCCCCAAGTGTCCAACTGTTGATTTCGGCTCAGGTCATGATCTTGCGGTTTAGGAGACTGAGCCCGCGCTGAGTTTCACACTAACAGTGCAGACCCTGCTTGGGATTCTCTCTCTCTCTCTCTCTGTCCCTCTCCCTGCTCATGTTCTGTCTGTGTCTCTCTCTAAACAAACAAATAAATAAATAAATAAATAAATAAATAAATAAACATTAAAAAAATGTTTGACGTCCAATGGCGCGCCCATTCACATATTATGGACATGCATTTTGTATGGTGTGTGTGACACATTAATCCAATGGACACACGTGTGTATATGTGGGCTGCTTAACCGATTGGGTAGACGGAGTAAAGCAGGTGTCTAGTCTGAGGTGGGTGGGCCGCGTCTAGTCAGTCGAAGGTCCGCATAACTCCAACACGTGGCAGAAAGGAGGGCTTATTCTCTCTGGCCTGACTGCTTCACTGGGAACGTCGGCTTTCTCTGATCACAGGACACGGGATTCGCAGCCTCCTTGATCCTGTGACCCAGTTCCTTGGGAAAAACCATGCCCCGTGTACGATGTTCTGTTTGTCTGGAGAGCCGGGAACCATACCACATATACGGATGCTGTAAAACTAAACTTTATGACACGTGTACGAAGATGTCTGTGCACATACATGTGAAGCTTAGACAGAAGGCCTCGTATATCCACATATATGCATGTGCATATGTGTATGCCCTCGTGTGCCTACGTGTACACGTCATGCTTTAGAATGTGCATGAGCTACGAAGGATATGCTACATGTGTCCGTCATCTGTCATCTGCCCGTCACCCGTTATCTATCATCTACTATCTATGCATCCATTATATCCATCATGTATCTATGTGTAATCCACTATCTATCCATCCATAAGTCATATCCATTATCTATCTATGACTCTTTCTATCCATCCATCCATCCATCCATCCATCCATCCATCATATGTATCTATCTATCAATCTATCTATCCATCTATCTACCTACCTGCCTTCCTACCTACCTACTTATCCATCCATTCTATCTATCTAACTATCTATCTATCTATCTATCTATCTATCTATCTTTCTATCTATCATCATATCTATCCATCCATCATATCTATCATCCATCGATCCATCCATCGATCCGTTGATCCATCCATCCATCCATCCATCCATCCACCTACCCATATATCTTATCTATCTATCTATCTATCTATCTATCTATCTATCTTCTATGTATCATCTATCTACCATTGGTCTTATGTATCCATCCATCCAACCATCCATCATATCTATCTATCTATCTATCTATCTATCTATCTATCCATCTATCATATCTATCCATCCATCCATCCATCCATCCACCTACCCATATATCTTGTCTATCTATCTATCTATCTATCTATCTATCTATCTATCTTCTATGTCTCTATCATCTGTCTATCATTGGTCTTATCTATCCATCCATCCAACCATCCATCATATCTATCTATCTATCTATCTATCTATCTATCTATCTATCTATCTTTCCATCCATCCATTCATCCATCTATCCATCCATCCACCCATATGTCATGTCTATCTGTCTATCTATCTATCTATCATCTATCCATCCATTATATCCATCATCTATGTATAATCCATTATCTATCCATCCACAAATCATATCCATTATTCTATCTATGACTCTATCCATCCATGCATCCATCCATCCATCCATCCATCCATCATATGTATCTGTCTATCAATCTATCTATCCATCTATCTACCTACCTGCCTTCCTACCTACCTACTTATCCAGCCAGCCATCCATTCTATCTATCTATCTATCTATCTATCTATCTATCTATCATCATATCTATCCATCCATCATATCTATCATCCATCGATCCATCCATCGATCCGTTGATCCATCCATCCATCCATCCATCCATCCATCCATCCATCCACCTACCCATATATCTTGTCTATCTATCTATCTATCTATCTATCTATCTATCTATCTATGTATCTACCTATCTTCTATCTATCATCTATCATCATTGGTCTTATGTATCCATCCATCCAACCATCCATCATATCTATCTATCTATCTATCTATCTATCTTCTATGTCTCTATCATCTGTCTATCATTGGTCTTATCTATCCATCCATCCAACCATCCATCATATCTATCTATCATCTATCCATCCATTATATCCATCATCTATGTATAATCCATTATCTATCCATCCACAAATCATATCCATTATTCTATCTATGACTCTTTCTATCCATCCATCATCCATCCATCCATCCATCCATCATATGTATCTATCTATCTATCTATCTATCCATCTATCTACCTACCTGCGTTCCTACCTACCTACCTATCCATCTATCCATCCATCCATGCATCCATTCACCCATCCATCATATCTATCTATCTATCTATCTATCTATCTATCTATCTCTGTTTCTATCTCTCTACGTATGTATCATCTATCTATTCATCCATGCACTCACTTCCCAAAGGCTTAAATAAATCCCCAAGTGACAGAACCACGGTCCACACCTGCCACCTGGACCCGTGTTAGGCGTGTGTCCAGTCTGACCCTTGAGGAAATCTGCAACCCCCCTTTGAAACCCCATCCACAAAGGACCCTGTGTCCTCGGCCATCTGGACCACCGGCCTTTCCCACATCCGTGTGGCTTTCTGCCGAGAGTCGTTTGCCCACCACACACACACCTTGTAGATTTCAGTGGGGCGGGGGAGGGGGCCCGTGAACAGCTGGCCTGGGCAACAGTCCTGATATTTTCATTACCTTTTAAAACGCAAAGACCCGCATGTGATATATAATGTGAGACGGGAACGGTGTTTGTCCCCCCCTTTCTTCCAGGGGTCACACACTCCTCATTGACAGACGTCACCGCACAGAGGAAACACGGGGCCCGCGTGTGGCTGGTCCGTTTCAACCCTCCTCCGCCCTGTGCTCGCCACATGTGTGGGGCGCTGGGCAGCCCCCGCGTCTGTCTGCGGGGGAGATGGTTCCCCCGGGGCCAGCGGTCAAGTGCTCATGGCTTGAAGTCGGTCCACCGTGGGCGGGAAAGTCCAGCCTTCCTCCTGGCCCGTTCCAAGCAGAGGACATATCAGCTTCCTTTCCTCTGTCCGTCTGAACTCGGGAGTTTTGACAGCAAAGGCACCAAAGAAGATCAAATGAAAGCAAAGCCCTGCCCCCTCTGTCTTCCCGAACCCCGAACACTCAGTCGCCTGCAGCTCGTAAAATGATGCTGGTCAGAGACACGGTCTGTTCCGTCCATGCCCGCCCCCCCCCCCGTCTGGGAAGGCTGACCCCAGGGGGGACCCCGAGGATCGTGTCCTGTGCTCACAGTGCGGTTACCTCCTCCCCCCGTCACTCGGGATGGCGTTCTGGTGTGGCTTCCCGGGGCTCAGACGGTCCTGTGTCCCCACCCCGCGCACGGAGTCCCCAGCGGCCGCTGGCCTGTGCGTCCTTGAGGCACCAGCTGCTGACGTACACAGCTCTCCTCTTGCAGGACAGGAGGGAACCCGCGGGGAAGCGTGGAGCCTTCTGGAGACTCTCTCTGGCTGTGGTTGGCCCTGGGGGACACAGAGGGGCTTCTCAGGTCACAGTGGATACGGTGGGTGCTGCACCGTTCCCCCCGAGTGGCCACGACCTGATCCCCACGTGGCGGATGGAATGACGTCCCCAGACATGTCCCCTTGTAACGGACACAAGAATGTCCCCAGAGATGCACGTCTTGATCCCTATAACTTCTGTGTGGCCTCATGCAGCACAAGGGACTGGTCACCTGTGGAACGCACGTTGTCCCTGTGGGTTCATTGTGTCTGCAGCCTGTTTTGTAGCCGAGCTCAACACCACCGGGATCCCCTGTGACCTGTCATTGAGGGTTGGGACAAGCGGGGACCCAGTCGCGGGGCCTGGAGGCCGGGAGGGGTGGGTTTGCTGAGTGCTGGGCTTCGCTCTGAGCAGGGCATCTGCCCCTGCACGGAGCCTTCTGCTTTTCTGCCTTTCCTGCCAATGCACGGGACTGATGGGGACAAGCCCAATCCTGTGTTTGCATCTCCAGGAGGTCCTGCCCCAGCTGGCGGTCCACCGCGCTCCTGACTGTCCTGGGGAGTGAGCCTGGGTCCTTGGTGACCGTCCCCCAAGGGCTCCAGGACGCAGGAATCGAAGGCCAGACAGAGAAGCCCGAACCCCCCAGCAGAGGGCATCACACGAACATACATGCGGCATCTGACGGACCCACAGAGCCGGGAACACGCAGCCGCATCCCGCGTCCCCCTCTGGCCGCAGGGACGGGGCTGGGCTCTCACTACTGACATAGGAAAGTGGGAACATTTCCCTGTCCCCGGCCTTCAAAGCCTGGCAGGTCACCACTTTCCTGAGGTTCCTGACATTGTGTATCCCAGACCCATCCCAGCCTGTTCAATTTGTCCTCACGGGGCCATTCTGAACCAGGTCAGAGCTCCTGGGGGCGGGATGTCCCGTTTGGGGGACAACAGGGTTCCCCGGAGGCGGGTCTGAGAAGGCTCAGCTTTGAAACCTGGAAAGCCGCACAGGCACGGAATTTGCTCAGACCTTGTGCACCTGGGCATCATATTGTTTTCACAACGATGGCGAGGATGATGCAGGGAAACTTTCTGTCTCCAAAACCAGTCCTGTTGATGTGGAACATTCCGTGCACTCCTTCTGGTCCCCCGGGGCTAAGGATATAATTCCTATCAGGCACCTGATGGTTTCTCCCATCTCACGGTTCACCCATCCTACCAATTCAGAAGAAAAGGCTCCTTAGAAAACGTGGCACAGATAATACGCCCATGTGGACAAGAAAAAAAAATAAACCCCAAAATACACCGTACTTCATCAACTCGGGGAAGTGTCTTCTTTTTCTAACAGTGTGCTGGAAATAAGGAGTAAAGAGAGACAGAAGGTGAAGAAAGAAAGAAAGAAAAAAAGAAGGAGAAAAGGAAGACAAAAAGGAAGAAAGAAAGAAACAGGGAGGAAGGAAGGAGAGAGAAAGAAAGAAAGAGAAAGAAAAGAGAAAGAAAAAGAAAAAAGATGGAAAGGGAGAAGAAAGAAAGAAAGAAAGAAAGAAAACAGGGAGGAAGGAAGGAGAGACAAAGAAAGAAAGAGAAAGAAAAGAGAAAGAAAGAA
This sequence comes from Neofelis nebulosa, assembly GCF_028018385.1. NCBI lineage: Eukaryota > Metazoa > Chordata > Mammalia > Carnivora > Felidae > Neofelis > Neofelis nebulosa. The sequence goes on along the minus strand of NC_080800.1, from coordinate 877,529 downwards.
AAAAACATGGAAAGGGAGAAAGAAAGAAAGAAAGAAAGAAATGGAGGAAGGAAGAGAGAAAGAAAGAGAAAGAAAGAAGGAAGGAAAAGAAAGAGGAAAGGAGAAAGAAAGAAAAGAGAAAAGAGAAAGAAAAAAAGAAAGAGGGAAGGAGGAAGGAAGGAGAGAAAAAGAGAGAAAGAAAGAAAGGAGAAAGAGAAAGAAAGAAAGAAAAAAAAGAGAGAAAGAAAGGAAGAGGGAGGGAGGGAGGAAGGAAAGAGACAGAGAAAGAAAGAAAGAGAAAAGAGAAAGATAGGAAGAGAAAGAAAGAAAGAAAGAAAGAAAGAAAGAAAGAAAGAAGGGACAGAGGGAGGAAGGAAGCATAGAGAGACAGAAAGAAAGGGAAAGAAAGAAAAGAAAGAAAAAAAAGGAAAGGAAAGGAAAAAGAAAATAAAGAAAAGGGAGGAAAGAAAAATAAAGACACGAAAGGAAAGAGAAGGAAAGAAAAGCCAGGACGAGACTCAGCGCTCAGCGGGAACAACGGTGAAGGGAAGTCATAAAAGCCAAGTTGTAAAACAGGAGGCCTTTTATCAAGGCATCCAACGGAATCTGAGAAAATGTTATTAAGGAAATACGAAAATGAAAAATCATACCAGATGCTCCCGGGCTCATAAGCCGGAGAAGTAAATGTGAGATTGGATCCAGGAAGGGAATTGCAAAAAAAAAAAAAAAAAAAAAAAAAAAGAAGGAAGAAAGAAAGCAAGAAAGAAAGAGAAGGAAAAAAGAAAGAAAAAGAAACAGAAAGAAAAAGAGAAAGAGAAAGAAAGAAACAAAGAAAGAAAGAGAAAGAAAGAAGGAAAGAAAGGAAGGAAGGAAGAAAGAAAGAAGGAAAAAAAGAAAGAAAGAAAAAGAAACAGAAAGAAAGGGAAAGAGAAGGAAAGAAAGAAAAAGAAACAGAAAGAAAGGGAAAGAGAAGGAAAGAAAGAAAGAAGGAAAGGTAGAAAGAAGGAAGGAAAGAAAGAAAGACAAAGAAACAGAAAGAACGCAAGAGAAAGAACGAAGGGGAAAACCGGAAACACCACCTCGCCTTGCAACAGGCCTTCAAGGATCCGCAGGCCCTTTCGCCGCCACGTGGCCCGGCGCGCCCCTCCCGCGCGGTGCCCGCGTCCTTGAGCGCACGGGACCCGGGACCCGGTGCGCACCGGCCATCTGCGGCCCCCGCCTCCGCGACGCGCCCTGCCCCCACCCGCGCACCAGTCGCGCCACAGTTTCCAAGAACGCTTGGTCAGCGTCGCCGCGAGAGCCGCGCAGAGCAACCTGCCGCCTGCGTGGGACTTGGGTAAGTGGGGGGAGAAGCACGCGTCCCGCGTCCCTGACGCGGCCGACTTCATTCCCAGCTGGCCTGGTAGCTATTTAGGGAAGTCAAAGACGGGTCCTGAAGGGACACGGCTCCGTTGCCCATTGTGGGGACCCCGTTTAGCAAATTCTCTTCGCATCCAATGGCGGCAAACCTCAACCTCCGCTAGACGGAGGCCCAGGACGACCCGACGAAGACACCCATTGGGTCCTGGGGTTGGAGTTTACTCTGGGACCACTCGGAGAAGCCGTGTCCATGGGGTCCACTTGAGGCGGGAGAAGCCAGGAAGCTCTGCCCTCTCAGCCTAGAATAACTCACCCCGACTTCCAGTCTCCCAGGGATGTTTTGTTCCCAAGGGAAGGACAGTAACCCATTGCTGCCACATCCATACGGCCCCCATCGTGACCTGCTCGTTTCTGTCCCCTGCCGTCTTTTTCTGGGGCCTAGCACAAGCCGTCCCCGACTGCTTACCCAGAGGACATCTTGATGCATCTGGGTCAAGGTTGCTGCACAAGGTGGGTGTGAGCTCCTCTCTGCAAAGCCCCTCCCCGCCCCACCCTGCACAACAATGTTGCCTCAACGCATTTCTTCCCCGTTGATGCCGCAGGCGAGGAGACACGTGGAAGGAACCACAGTCCTGGTCGCGGCCGGGTGGACGCGCCTCTGAGTGGACAAGGCAGAAATCGTGACAGATGAACACCACGGGGCTTTGAATATTCATACCATGCAGGGGGCAGGGTCTTGGTCACCGGGGGAGAAGGAAAAACCACACCACACGTACCGATGTGCTCACGGCCTTGTGAACGGGGACACAGACACACAGGGAATCGGGAACACCTACGCACGGATACACAAACACGTGTGCATTCCGCACTCGAGGCGGACATTGCATTTTGTTCTTTTTTTTTCCCCCTGGGTGCAAACGACTGGATTGCAGAGTGAAATCAGCTGGTTAGAACCCCGTGGGTCTCACAACAGCAAAGTGTATACTTTGTGTCTCTTTGTAAAACCTCTAGACTAAATTACTCAGCCATTTCTCCCTCCTGGAATCCCCGGCCCCTGTCTTCCTGTTTCCCTCACTGGCAAAAGAATGCCAAAGGGCTCGAACATCTTCATGCAGAGCAAACTTATGGGGGCACCTGGGGGGCTCAGTCGGTTAAGCGTCCGACTTCGGCTCAGGTCATGATCTCACGGTCCGTGAGTTCGAGCCCACGTCTGGCTCTGTCCGGACAGCTTGGAGCCTGGAGCCTGCTTCGGATTCTGTGTCTCCCTCTCTCTCTGCCCCTCCCCTGCTCACGCTCTCTCTCTCTCAAAAAAAAAAAAAATATTAAAAATGTTTTTTTAAATAAAATAATAACATTAATAAAAAGCAAATTTACATTCTGGATTTGTAGGATTGAGCAATCTCCAGCCACAAGTGCATGATGGGGCTCTGACCGTGCATTTCTGGGATCTCCAAGCTCACATGCACACTTTGCAATGCTTTTTTATTTACTTATTTTTATTTATTTTTTGAGAGAGAGAGACAAAGGGTGAGCAGGGGAGGGGCAGAGAGAGGGAGACACAGAATCTGAAGCAGGTTCCAGGATCTGAGCTGTCAGCATACAGCCCGACGTGGGGCTCAAACTCACAATCTGTGAGATCATGACCCGAGCTGAAGTTGGGCGCTCAACCGCCTGAGCCAACCAAGTGCCACGCATTGCAGTGAATGGAAGTCTGACATCCAGGAAGGGCAGGGCCACTGAGACCCAGGCAGGGAAGGGCCTCTGAGATCCAGGCAGGACAGGGCTGCTGAGATCCAGGCAGGGCAGGGCCACTGAGATTCAGGCAGGGCAGGGCCGCTGAGATCCAGGAGGAGCAGGACCACTGAGATCCAGGCAGGGCAGGGCCGCTGAGATCCAGGCAGGGCAGGGCCGCTGAGATCCAGGCAGGGGAGGGCCACTGAGATCCAGGAGGGACAGGGCCGCTGAGATCCAGGAGGAGCAGGACCACTGAGATCCAGGCAGGGCAGGGCCGCTGAGATCCAGGCAGGGCAGGGCCGCTGAGATCCAGGCAGGGGAGGGCCACTGAGATCCAGGAGGGACAAGACAGCTGAGATCCAAGAGGGGCAGGGCTTCTGAGACCCAGGAGGGGCAGGGCTGCTGAGATCCAGGAGGGGCAGGACCACTGAGATCCAGGCAGGGCAGGGCCACTGAGATCCAGGAGGGACAGGACCCCTGAGATCCAGGCAGGGCAGGGCCACTGAGAACCAGGCAGGGCAAGGCCGCTGAGATCCAGGAGGGACAGGACCCCTGAGATCCAGGAGGGACAAGACAGCTGAGATCCAGGAGGGGCAGGGCTTCTGAGACCCAGGAGGGGCAGGGCTGCTGAGATCCAGGAGGGGCAGGACCACTGAGATCCAGGCAGGGCAGGGCCCCTGAGACCCAGGAGGAGCAGGACCACTGAGGTCTAGGCAGGGCTGGGCCACTGAGACCCAGGCAGGGCAGGGCTGCTGAGAACCAGGCAGGGCAGGGCCACTGAGATCCAGGCAGGACAGGGCTGCTGAGATCCAGGCAGGGCAGGGCCGCTGAGACCCAGGCAGGGAAGGGCCACTGAGACCCAGGAGGGGCAGGACCCCTGAGATCCAGGCAGGGCAGGGCCCCTGAGATCCAGGCAGGGCAAGGCTGCTGAGATCCAGGAGGGGCAGGACCCCTGAGATCCAGGCAGGGCAGGGTTGCTGAGATCCAGGCCAGGCAGGGCCACTGAGATCCAGGCAGGGCAGGGCCCCTGAGATCCAGGCAGGGCAGGGCTGCTGAGATCCAGGCAGGGCAGGGCCGCTGAGACCCAGGCAGGGAAGGGCCACTGAGACCCAGGAGGGGCAGGACCCCTGAGATCCAGGCAGGGCAGGGTTGCTGAGATCCAGGCCAGGCAGGGCCACTGAGATCCAGGCAGGGCAGGGCCCCTGAGATCCAGGCAGGACAGGGCTGCTGAGATCCAGGCAGGGCAGGGCCGCTGAGACCCAGGCAGGGAAGTGCCACTGAGACCCAGGAGGGGCAGGACCCCTGAGATCCAGGCAGGGCAGGGTTGCTGAGATCCAGGCCAGGCAGGGCCACTGAGATCCAGGCCAGGCAGGGCCACTGAGATCCAGGCAGGGCAGGGCCCCTGAGATCCAGGCAGGGCAGGGCTGCTGAGATCCAGGAGGGACAGGACCACTGAGATCCAGGCAGGGCTGGGCCACTGAGATCCAGGCAGGGCAGGGCCGCTGAGATCCAGGCAGGGCAGGGCCGCTGAGAACCAGGCAGGGCTGGGCCACTGAGATCCAGGCAGGGCAGGGCCGCTGAGATCCAGGCAGGGCAGGGCCGCTGAGAACCAGGCAGGGCAGGGCCACTGAGATCCAGGGAGAGCAGGGCTGCTGAGATCCAGGCAGGGAAGGGCCACTGAGACCCAGGAGGGGCAGGACCACTGAGATCCAGGAGGGACAAGACAGCTGAGATCCAGGAGGGGCAGGGCTGCTGAGATACAGGCAGGGCAGGGCCACTGAGATCCAGGCAGGGCAGGGGTGCTGAGATACAGGCAGGGCTGTGGCCCCTCCTGAGGCTCCAGGGGAGGGTCCTTCCTGCCTCTTCCAGCTTCTGGGGCTCCACGCGTCCCTGGGCTTGTGGCCGTGTCCCTCCCGTCTCCGCCTCTATGTTTAAGGGCCCATGGCCATGGGTCGTGTTCCCTCCAGATTCCCCCAAGATGGCATCCCAATCGGATTCTACCTAAACCTGCCCAAACGCCAGCTGACGGCCACACAGAGTCAAAGTGTGAACGTGGAGGTCATGTTTCTCACCTCCACAGTTCTGTTACAGAAGTGGCTAATTTTGCAAAATCTGTAGCATTTATGTTTATTAGTGAAGCAACATTGTTTCCATTGGTTTCACGTTAATGCTGTTTGCCTCCCTGTATTTTAATTAACGGTCACCCTGTTGGCGGAGGGACTCTTTGGGGTTGTAACGGTCCCCAAAAGCAGGGATGGAGATTAAGAAAGCGACCCTGAACGTTTGCTACGTCTCGGGAGTTCTGCGATCAGAGATTAGGGCTAGACTGTGTGTGGCATTCAATGTCGTTTCAGACAGTCTCTGGTGCAGCTGTCGTTCCAGTCAGCTTTTGGTTACATTTCGGTTCCTCAAACCAGGGTTTGGTTACATTTCAGTTCCTCAAAGATCCTTCAACGCAACGTTTCCCGTGTGGACGTCTCAGGACACCCCGTCCCACACACCCCTCCTCCTCCCGTACCCACAGCACTGAACGCAGGAACCTTCTCTCTCTGCCCAACCCCCGTGGTTTCTAATTCTAATTCAAGCTCGATTTCAAAGCCTGTGCAGACCTCGTGGCTCATCACAAACCCCCCCCCCCCCGCAACCAGCCCCAGAGGCTGCACACACACACACACACACTCACACACACACACACACACACACACGCACGTTCAGCAACTGAAGCAGAGTCTGAGGCCAACAGGTGGAAACCCCTCGTCAACGCCCGTCCGTGTCTCCGGCCCGATGCCCGCGTTGGAATCCCAGGCACAGAGTCCGCACCAACGCGGGCACACATTCTCCAGGAAGGACTCGCCTTTCCCTCCCGGCCGAGGGGCTGGGGCGGGGCCGGCTGGCCATCCCTGGACTTCCCTCTCTCTCCCTCTTCCTCTGTCTCTCTCCCCATCCTGTTCTTTAATCCCAGTCCCTGCTTGTTCAGTGTCAAATTGAAATATCGTGAACAGATGTAAAAACACATGTGAGTTTCTGCGCACAAGCTGTGTGAGCCTTTGTTTCATCGGCTGATGATGTGCAGCCTAAAGGGGGTCTTTTTAAAATTTCATCACTATTCAAAAGGATAATTAATACGTACCCCCAGGCTTTGATTATGCTGTGCACAGTAAGTAATGCGGCTGCAGAGATAATGAGGGCTCATCAGGCGGGGGGAATGTGCCGGAGAAAGGCAGGCCCGGCCTCCGTCAGAAATGGAAGACGCATCCAAGGTACCATGTAGGTGGCTTGATCTAATTTTAATTTGTAACACAATACAATAGATAAGATCGTTTGTTTGTAACCAGCGTGGGCATTTTGTTTACACGCAACCCCAGTCACGTTTGGCAGATGGGCTTTTTAAAGGCTTAACTGAAGTTTTCTGATTTCACCTCTAGCCTACTCTCCATCCTGGAGAAGAAAATAGCACACGCGGACCGGTGTGCACATGCACCCATATGCACACAGCAGGGGGCACACGCACACATATACACACAGCAGGGGGCACGCACAGACATATGCATGCAGCAGGGGGCACGCACAGACATGCACGCAGCAGGGAGCACACCCACACATATGCACACAGCAGGGGGCACGCACAGACATATGCACACAGCAGGGAGCACACGCACACATATGCACACAGCACGGGGCACGCACAGACATGCACGCAGCAGGGAGCACACGCACACATATGCACACAGCAGGGGGCACATGCACACATATGCACACAGCATGGGGCACGCACAGACATATGCACACAGCAGGGAGCACACGCACACATATGCACACAGCAGGGGGCACTCACAGACATGCACACAGCAGGGAGCACACGCACACATGCACACAGCAGGGGGCACATGCACACATATGCACACAGCAGGGGGCACACGCACACATATGCACGCAGCAGGGGGCACACCCACACATGCACGCAGCAGGGGGCACACGCACACATATGCACGCAGCAGGGGGCACACCCACACATATGCACACAGCAGGGGGCACGCACAGACATATGCACACAGCAGGGGGCACACTCACACATGTGCACACAGTAGGGGGCACACGCACACATATGCACACTGCAGCGGGCACGCACAGACATATGCACGCAGCAGGGGGCACACGCACACATATGCACACATCGGTGTGCACACGCACACAGCAGCACACACTCGTGTGCATATGCACAAACATGCACACTGGCACACACACACACCAGCATGTACATGCACACACCAGCTCACACAGATGCATACACCAGTGTGCACGTAGCACTGTGCACATGCACACCTGTGCACACTCACACACACACATGCCAGCATGCACACACATTTGCAGAAACCAGTGTGTATATGCACACATTAGCACACACACCCGTGGGCACACCAGCACACACACCAGCGTGCACACACATGTACACTTCAGCAAACACACGCACACACTGTCTATATGCATACACGTACACACCAGCATGCATAGACAGTATGACACACCTTTGCACACACCAGTGCATATACACACACGCGCATGTGCACGCACATATAAGCACACACTAGTGCACACACGCACGTACCAGCACTCACACGCCAGTGTGCACACACACAAGGATTCAACAGCACACACACCCATGCATCCATCGGTGCGTGTGCACGTTTCCACACACCCGTGAACACACACACACACCAGCATGCACATGTACACTCGTCTGCACACCCCTGTGCACATGCATACACCCACACATGCCTCTTTCCAGGGGCCCCGCGCAGCGTCTCAACTCTCTGGGCTCCTCCTCTGCCGACATCACTGTCCTGGTATCTGTCCTGCAGCAGGTCAACGCGGGGAGCCCTCTCGGGGCTCTAGGTGCCCCGGCCTCTGCCCTCTGCTCCCCAGGACACCCTGTCAGCCTCCCAGCCAGGGCGCGAACACAGCCCTACGGAGAGGTTTGCATAGGCAGTTCCTCTGCGTGCACCTAGAGTCGGGTTTACTTCCCACGAAGGGAATTGAGGCTTTTGCTTCCTAGGCAGACCTCCCGGCACGAACCCGTGGCCCCCGGGGTCCTGGTTGCAGGACCTGAACAGGGAACGTGGTCTCCGAGGGCAAAGAGGGTGTGGGTGGAGTCCTATGCGGTGCCTCTGGGCAGGTGGACGACCCTTGACCTCCCCTCGCTGTGTGCGTGAGGCACCGTGGCTCCTGCCAGCAAGCCCGGGTGCCTGGGGACCCTGACCGCGGCCCTCCTGTAGCCTGCAGGGAGCCCCCGTGCCCAGAATCTGCCGGCCCTGGCTGCACCCTGACCGCCTCCAGCTGCACGATCCAGACGAGCTTCTCCTCAACACCCATGGGGTGGGTGTCCTCATTTCTGCAGGGACGGGGGCCTCATCTACCTGCCGGGCTCAGGGTAAGGAGGATGTCGATGGTGGTTGAAAGGGATCTCAACGCTTCTGCAGCAGAGACGGACACACTGATGTCCCCCTTACGTTAGGCTGGGTCACGCCAGCTCAGCGTGAGTCCAGGTGAGTGGCTCGGTCGGTGCACTGACTCTGATTTTAAAAGCTGAAACGCGGGGCACGTGGGTGGCTCAGTCAGTTCAGCGCCCAACTTTGGCTCAGGTCACGATCTCACGGTGCATGACTTCAACCCCTGCATCAGGCTCTGCGCTGACAGCTCGGAGCCCGGAGCCTGCTGCGGATTCTGTGTCTCCCTCTCTCTCTGCCCCTCCCCTGCTCCTGCTCTGTCCCTCTGTCAAAAAGAAACCTTAAAAACATAAATAAAAGCCGAAATGCACCCCCCACGCAGAGGACAGCCCCTCTGGGCTGCGAAACAAAGACCTTGGGCCACGTCACCAACTCGTGTCCTTGCCGCTGGTTGCTGTGGTCGAAATCTATGCTCAGACCTCTTATTGGAACCCCGGTGTGTGACATGCCAGGAAGCCAGGGCTGGGTCCCTGGGAAGTTTCACATCTTCGTGGATCGAAAAAAAGCCTCATGTTTTCTGGAGCCTTCTCGTGGGTTTTTTCCCTTGTTTTTGTTCTCGGCTCACACATTCTGAGTCCGGCCGCGTCTCTCACGGCTTAAGCGCTTAACACAGATGGAACCAAGAGGCCGATTCAGGCATTGTTTTGGAACCTCGTGTTGATTCGTTTATGCAACGGATTCAACGCTCTTTATCCGACGTATCCTATAAGCAAGAGTTACCGAACCTTAATTTGGGTAGACCGGCCGCGGCCACGCTTCCCGTGTTTACTGAACGGGCAGGAGGCGTTGGGATTTTGCTGGACACGCTCCAGCCGGAGATTTATGTCACAGGACGCTCTTAGAGCATCTCCGACCCCGTGGGCACTGCTCCCTGGGCCGCGAACACGTGGGCGGCCATGTGGCCGAAGTTACTTTCTCTGCAAACAAGCAAACACAGAACGAAACAGAAACGGCTTCCCAAAGGCTCTGAGACCACCCGCTTCAAACAGCATCTCCAGGGGCGCCTGGGTGGCGCAGTCGGTTAAGCGTCCGACTTCAGCCAGGTCACGATCTCGCGGTCTGTGAGTTCGAGCCCCGCGTCAGGCTCTGGGCTGATGGCTCGGAGCTTGGAGCCTGTTTCCAATTCTGTGTGTCTCCCTCTCTCTCTGCCCCTTCCCCGTTCATGCTCTGTCTCTCTCTGTCCCAAAAATAAATAAAAACCGTTGAAAAAAAAAAACAAACAAAAAAAAAAAAAAAAAAAAAAAAAAAAACAGCATCTCCATCAAAGACCCAGCCCTGGGGGCTCCAGGCAAGACGTCTGTGAAGGAGGGAATCGTGTCTCCCCTGACCTTCGTATCTTGAGCTCTGGGCCTCAGGAACACTGGATGGGACGGGAGTTGGCAATGCGGTGTTGGTAGATGTATTAGTGAGGGGAGCGCGTCGCTGAAGAGGGTGAGCCCCAACCGGATGATACTGTGTCCTTGTAACAAGGGGAAGCCTGGATGCAACCTGCAACGGGGAAAATGTGCCACCCACAGTGACAAGCAGAGGGTCAGGGGGAGGGGCCCGGAAACAACCTCCCCTGCAGCCTCTGAGGGAGTGTGGTCCTGCCCCCCCTGGATCTCAGCGACCCTGCCCCTCCTGGGTCTCAGTGTCCCTGCCCTGCCTGGATCTCAGTGGTCCTGCCCCTCCTGGATCTCAAGGGTCTTGCCCTGCCCGGATCTCAGTGGCCCTGCCCTGGATCTCAGGGGCCCTGCCCTGCCTGGATCTCAGGGGCCCTGCCCTGCCTGGATCTCAGCGGCCCTGCCTCTCCTGGATCTCAGTGGCCCTGTCTCAGCTGGATCTCTGCACCCCTGCCCCTCCTGGATCTCAGCGGCCCTGCCCTGCCTGGATCTCAGTGGCCCTGCCCTGCCTGGATCTCAGTGGTCCTGTCCTGCCTGGATCTCAGCAACCCTGCCCTGCCTGGATCTCAGTGGCCCTGCCCTGCCTGGGTCTCAGCGACATGACCTCGGGTCCGGAGACCTCCCTCCTGGTGAGCCCCTGGGCCTGGTGTGGAGGGAGGGGGGGGCCTGGTGTGGAGGGAAGGGGTCCCTGGTCCCCGATGGGCCCCTGGGCCTGGTGTGGAGGGAGAGGGCCCTTGTCCCTGATGGTCCCCTGGCCCAGGAGTTGTCCTGCAAAAGTACAGCAACACCAGGTCATAATAAGCTGCGACTCAAATGGGGCGTCTCTCACCTGCCAACAGCATGCCGTGAAATTTTAGAGGGACCAGTGGGGAGAATCCACACCGCATTTGCAGGTATGTCCTGCCTCCCCTCAGTTTCACCAACAAGGAGACAGGCCCAGACCCGCACACCACCTGCCTGGGTCACACGGGGGAAAAACAGGGACGGTTACCTTCCTGCTGTGTAGGCTTAAAAACGACACATACCGTTAAACCACAAGGAGGTAATTACTTGCAATGAATAGACCTCACTTCATTGTAAGCCGGGCCCAAGGCCGGCCAGGATGTTTCTTTCACCGTCATTTCCAGAACCTTCCCTTATAGAAAACATAGAGGGAAAAACTGGATATAATAGGCTGATAACTGTGGCAGAGAGAAACAGGTAATTGAATTCCTATAAAGAGAAATCCACTGTTGTTATTTCCGACAGCCTCCTAATTTGGGTCCAAGAAATTAGCCGTAGGGAGTTAATTGCAGGGATGCCTGGAACTTTGCTGGATTCATACTTCTGATCACATGCTTTTGTCCGGGGTATGTAGGAACTCACTGTGAACCTTCAAAGGATGTATTGTCATGTGGTCCCTCCACACCAGGGCCAGGGGACCATCAGGGACAAGGGCCCTCTCCCTCCACACCAGGCCCAGGGGCCCATCGGGGACCAGGGACCCCTTCCCTCCACACCAGGCCCCCCCCTCCCTCCACACCAGGCCCAGGGGCTCATCGGGGACCAGGGACCCCTTCCCTCCACACCAGGCCCCCCCCTCCCTCCACACCAGGCCCAGGGGCCCATCGGGGACCAGGCTCCCCCTCCCTCCACACCAGGCCCAGGGGCCCATCGGGGACCAGGGACCCCTTCCCTCCACACCAGGCCCCCCCCTCCCTCCACACCAGGCCCAGGGGCTCATCGGGGACCAGGGACCCCTTCCCTCCACACCAGGCCCCCCCCTCCCTCCCCACCAGGCCCAGGGGCCCATCGGGGACCAGGCTCCCCCTCCCTCCACACCAGGCCCAGGGGCCCATCGGGGACCAGGGACCCGTTCCCTCCACACCAGGCCCCCCCCCTCCCTCCACACCAGGCCCAGGGGCTCATCGGGGACCAGGGACCCCTTCCCTCCACACCAGGCCCCCCCCTCCCTCCCCACCAGGCCCAGGGGCCCATCGGGGACCAGGCTCCCCCTCCCTCCACACCAGGCCCAGGGGCCCATCGGGGACCAGGGACCCGTTCCCTCCACACCAGGCCCCCCCCTCGCTCCACACCAGGCCCAGGGGCCCATCGGGGTCCAGGGACCCCCTCCCTCCACACCAGGACCCCCCTCCCTCCACACCAGGCCCAGGGGCCCATCGGGGACCAGGGACCCGTTCCCTCCACACCAGGCCCCCCCCTCCCTCCACACCAGGCCCAGGGGCCCATCGGGGACCAGGGAACCCCTCCCTCCACACCAGGACCCCCCTCCCTCCACACCAGGCCCAGGGGCCCATCGGGGACCAGGGACCCGTTCCCTCCACACCAGGCCCCCCCCTCCCTCCACACCAGGCCCAGGGGCTCATCGGGAACCAGGGACCCCTTCCCTCCACACCAGGCCCAGGGGCCCATCGGGGACCAGGGACCCGTTCCCTCCACACCAGGTCCCCCCCCTCCCTCCCCACCAGGCCCAGGGCCCATCGGGGATCAGGCTCCCCCTCCCTCCACACCAGGCCCAGGGGCCCATCGGGGACCAGGGACCCGTTCCCTCCACACCAGGCCCCCCCCTCCCTCCACACCAGGCCCAGGGGCTCATCGGGGAGCAGGGACCCGTTCCCTCCACACCAGGCCCCCCCCCTCCCTCCCCACCAGGCCCAGGGGCCCATCGGGGACCAGGCTCCCCCTCCCTCCACACCAGGCCCAGGGGCCCATCGGGGACCAGGGACCCGTTCCCTCCACACCAGGCCCCCCCCTCGCTCCACACCAGGCCCAGGGGCTCATCGGGGACCAGGGACCCCTTCCCTCCACACCAGGCCCCCCCCTCCCTCCAAACCAGGCCCAGGGGACCATCAGGGACCAGGCCCCCCCCCTCCCTCCCCACCAGGTCCAGGGGACCATCAGGGACCAGGACCCCCCTCCCTCCACACCAGGCCCAGGGGCCCATCGGGGACCAGGCCCCCCCCTCCCTCCACACCAGGCCCAGGGGCCCATCGCGGACCAGGGACCCCTCCCTCCACACCAGGCCCAGGGGCCCATCGGGGACCAGGCTCCCCCTCCCTCCACACCAGGCCCAGGGGCCCATCGGGGCCCGGGACCCCCTCCCTCCACACCAGGCCCAGGGGCCCATCGGGGACCAGGCTCCCCCTCCCTCCACACCAGGCCCAGGGGCTCATCGGGGACCAGGGACCCCTTCCCTCCACACCAGGCCCCCCCCTCCCTCCCCACCAGGCCCAGGGGCCCATCGGGGACCAGGCTCCCCCTCCCTCCACACCAGGCCCAGGGGCCCATCGGGACCAGGGACCCGTTCCCTCCACACCAGGCCCCCCCCTCCCTCCACACCAGGCCCAGGGGCTCATCGGAGACCAGGGACCCCTTCCCTCCACACCAGGCCCCCCCCTCCCTCCAAACCAGGCCCAGGGGACCATCAGGGACCAGGCCCCCCCCTCCCTCCCCACCAGGTCCAGGGGACCATCAGGGACCAGGACCCCCCTCCCTCCACACCAGGCCCAGGGGCCCATCGGGGACCAGGGACCCGTTCCCTCCACACCAGGCCCCCCCCTCCCTCCCCACCAGGCCCAGGGGCCCATCGGGGACCAGGCTCCCCCTCCCTCCACACCAGGCCCAGGGGCCCATCGGGGAACAGGGACCCGTTCCCTCCACACCAGGCCCCCCCCTCCCTCCCCACCAGGCCCAGGGGCCCATCGGGGACCAGGCTCCCCCTCCCTCCACACCAGGCCCAGGGGCCCATCGGGGACCAGGGCCCCCCTCCCTCCACACCAGGCCCAGGGGCCCATCGGGGACCAGGGACCCCCTCCTGCCACACCAGGACCCCCCTCCCTCCACACCAGGCCCCCCCCTCCCTCCACACCAGGCCCAGGGGCTCATCGGGGACCAGGGACCCCTTCCCTCCACACCAGGCCCCCCCCTCCCTCCCCACCAGGCCCAGGGGCCCATCGGGGACCAGGCTCCCCCTCCCTCCACACCAGGCCCAGGGGCCCATCGGGGACCAGGGCCCCCCTCCCTCCACACCAGGCCCAGGGGCCCATCGGGGACCAGGGCCCCCTCCCTCCACACCAGGCCCAGGGGCCCATCGGGGACCAGGCTCCCCCTCCCTCCCCACCAGGCCCAGGGGCCCATCGGGGACCAGGCTCCCCCTCCCTCCACACCAGGCCCAGGGGCCCATCGGGGCCAGGGACCCCCTCCCTCCACACCAGGCCCAGGGGCCCATCGGGGACCAGGGCCCCCTCCCTCCACACCAGGCCCAGGGGCCCATCGGGGACCAGGCTCCCCCTCCCTCCCCACCAGGCCCAGGGGCCCATCGGGGACCAGGCTCCCCCTCCCTCCCCACCAGGCCCAGGGGCCCATCGGGGCCCGGGACCCCCTCCCTCCACACCAGGCCCAGGGGCCCATCGGGGACCAGGCCCCCCCCTCCCTCCACACCAGGCCCAGGGGCCCATCGGGGACCAGGGCCCCCCTCCCTCCACACCAGGCCCAGGGGCCCATCGGGGACCAGGCTCCCCCTCCCTCCACACCAGGCCCAGGGGCCCATCGGGGACCAGGCTCCCCCTCCCTCCACACAGGCCCAGGGGCCCATCGGGGACCAGGCTCCCCCTCCCTCCACACCAGGCCCAGGGGCCCATTGGGGCCAGGGACCCCCTCCCTCCACACCAGGCCCAGGGGCCCATCGGGGACCAGGCCCCCCCCCTCCCTCCACACCAGGCCCAGGGGCCCATCGGGGCCAGGGACCCCCTCCCTCCACACCAGGCCCAGGGGCCCATCGGGGACCAGGCCCCCCCCCTCCCTCCACACCAGGCCCAGGGGCCCATCGGGGACCAGGGCCCCCCTCCCTCCACACCAGGCCCAGGGGCCCATCGGGGACCAGGGACCCGTTCCCTCCACACCAGGCCCCCCCCCTCCCTCCCCACCAGGCCCAGGGGCTCATCGGGAACCAGGGACCCCTTCCCTCCACACCAGGCCCAGGGGCCCATCGGGGACCAGGGACCCGTTCCCTCCACACCAGGTCCCCCCCTCCCTCCCCACCAGGCCCAGGGCCCATCGGGGATCAGGCTCCCCCTCCCTCCACACCAGGCCCAGGGGCCCATCGGGGACCAGGGACCCGTTCCCTCCACACCAGGCCCCCCCCTCCCTCCACACCAGGCCCAGGGGCTCATCGGGGACCAGGGACCCCTTCCCTCCACACCAGGCCCCCCCCTCCCTCCACACCAGGCCCAGGGGACCATCAGGGACCAGGCCCCCCCCTCCCTCCCCACCAGGTCCAGGGGACCATCAGGGACCAGGACCCCCCTCCCTCCACACCAGGCCCAGGGGCCCATCGCGGACCAGGGACCCCTTCCCTCCACACCAGGACCCCCCCTCCCTCCACACCAGGCCCAGGGGCCCATCGGGGACCAGGGACCCCTTCCCTCCACACCAGGACCCCCCCTCCCTCCACACCAGGCCCAGGGGCCCATCGGGGTCCAGGGACCCCCTCCCTCCACACCAGGACCCCCCTCCCTCCACACCAGGCCCAGGGGCCCATCGGGGACCAGGGACCCGTTCCCTCCACACCAGGCCCCCCCCTCCCTCCACACCAGGCCCAGGGGCCCATCGGGGACCAGGGAACCCCTCCCTCCACACCAGGACCCCCCTCCCTCCACACCAGGCCCAGGGGCCCATCGGGGACCAGGGACCCGTTCCCTCCACACCAGGCCCCCCCCTCCCTCCACACCAGGCCCAGGGGCTCATCGGGAACCAGGGACCCCTTCCCTCCACACCAGGCCCAGGGGCCCATCGGGGACCAGGGACCCGTTCCCTCCACACCAGGTCCCCCCCTCCCTCCCCACCAGGCCCAGGGCCCATCGGGGATCAGGCTCCCCCTCCCTCCACACCAGGCCCAGGGGCCCATCGGGGACCAGGGACCCGTTCCCTCCACACCAGGCCCCCCCCTCCCTCCACACCAGGCCCAGGGGCTCATCGGGGAGCAGGGACCCGTTCCCTCCACACCAGGCCCCCCCCCTCCCTCCCCACCAGGCCCAGGGGCCCATCGGGGACCAGGCTCCCCCTCCCTCCACACCAGGCCCAGGGGCCCATCGGGGACCAGGGACCCGTTCCCTCCACACCAGGCCCCCCCCTCGCTCCACACCAGGCCCAGGGGCTCATCGGGGACCAGGGACCCCTTCCCTCCACACCAGGCCCCCCCCTCCCTCCAAACCAGGCCCAGGGGACCATCAGGGACCAGGCCCCCCCCTCCCTCCCCACCAGGTCCAGGGGACCATCAGGGACCAGGACCCCCCTCCCTCCACACCAGGCCCAGGGGCCCATCGGGGACCAGGCCCCCCCCTCCCTCCACACCAGGCCCAGGGGCCCATCGCGGACCAGGGACCCCTCCCTCCACACCAGGCCCAGGGGCCCATCGGGGACCAGGCTCCCCCTCCCTCCACACCAGGCCCAGGGGCCCATCGGGGCCCGGGACCCCCTCCCTCCACACCAGGCCCAGGGGCCCATCGGGGACCAGGCTCCCCCTCCCTCCACACCAGGCCCAGGGGCTCATCGGGGACCAGGGACCCCTTCCCTCCACACCAGGCCCCCCCCCTCCCTCCCCACCAGGCCCAGGGGCCCATCGGGGACCAGGCTCCCCCTCCCTCCACACCAGGCCCAGGGGCCCATCGGGACCAGGGACCCGTTCCCTCCACACCAGGCCCCCCCCCTCCCTCCACACCAGGCCCAGGGGCTCATCGGAGACCAGGGACCCCTTCCCTCCACACCAGGCCCCCCCCTCCCTCCAAACCAGGCCCAGGGGACCATCAGGGACCAGGCCCCCCCCTCCCTCCCCACCAGGTCCAGGGGACCATCAGGGACCAGGACCCCCCTCCCTCCACACCAGGCCCAGGGGCCCATCGGGGACCAGGGACCCGTTCCCTCCACACCAGGCCCCCCCCTCCCTCCCCACCAGGCCCAGGGGCCCATCGGGGACCAGGCTCCCCCTCCCTCCACACCAGGCCCAGGGGCCCATCGGGGAACAGGGACCCGTTCCCTCCACACCAGGCCCCCCCCTCCCTCCCCACCAGGCCCAGGGGCCCATCGGGGACCAGGCTCCCCCTCCCTCCACACCAGGCCCAGGGGCCCATCGGGGACCAGGGCCCCCCTCCCTCCACACCAGGCCCAGGGGCCCATCGGGGACCAGGGACCCCCTCCTGCCACACCAGGACCCCCCTCCCTCCACACCAGGCCCCCCCCTCCCTCCACACCAGGCCCAGGGGCTCATCGGGGACCAGGGACCCCTTCCCTCCACACCAGGCCCCCCCCTCCCTCCCCACCAGGCCCAGGGGCCCATCGGGGACCAGGCTCCCCCTCCCTCCACACCAGGCCCAGGGGCCCATCGGGGACCAGGGCCCCCCTCCCTCCACACCAGGCCCAGGGGCCCATCGGGGACCAGGGCCCCCTCCCTCCACACCAGGCCCAGGGGCCCATCGGGGACCAGGCTCCCCCTCCCTCCCCACCAGGCCCAGGGGCCCATCGGGGACCAGGCTCCCCCTCCCTCCACACCAGGCCCAGGGGCCCATCGGGGCCAGGGACCCCCTCCCTCCACACCAGGCCCAGGGGCCCATCGGGGACCAGGGCCCCCTCCCTCCACACCAGGCCCAGGGGCCCATCGGGGACCAGGCTCCCCCTCCCTCCCCACCAGGCCCAGGGGCCCATCGGGGACCAGGCTCCCCCTCCCTCCCCACCAGGCCCAGGGGCCCATCGGGGCCCGGGACCCCCTCCCTCCACACCAGGCCCAGGGGCCCATCGGGGACCAGGCCCCCCCCTCCCTCCACACCAGGCCCAGGGGCCCATCGGGGACCAGGGCCCCCCTCCCTCCACACCAGGCCCAGGGGCCCATCGGGGACCAGGCTCCCCCTCCCTCCACACCAGGCCCAGGGGCCCATCGGGGACCAGGCTCCCCCTCCCTCCACACAGGCCCAGGGGCCCATCGGGGACCAGGCTCCCCCTCCCTCCACACCAGGCCCAGGGGCCCATTGGGGCCAGGGACCCCCTCCCTCCACACCAGGCCCAGGGGCCCATCGGGGACCAGGCCCCCCCCTCCCTCCACACCAGGCCCAGGGGCCCATCGGGGCCAGGGACCCCCTCCCTCCACACCAGGCCCAGGGGCCCATCGGGGACCAGGCCCCCCCCCTCCCTCCACACCAGGCCCAGGGGCCCATCGGGGACCAGGGCCCCCCTCCCTCCACACCAGGCCCAGGGGCCCATCGGGGACCAGGGACCCGTTCCCTCCACACCAGGCCCCCCCCTCCCTCCCCACCAGGCCCAGGGGCTCATCGGGAACCAGGGACCCCTTCCCTCCACACCAGGCCCAGGGGCCCATCGGGGACCAGGGACCCGTTCCCTCCACACCAGGTCCCCCCCTCCCTCCCCACCAGGCCCAGGGCCCATCGGGGATCAGGCTCCCCCTCCCTCCACACCAGGCCCAGGGGCCCATCGGGGACCAGGGACCCGTTCCCTCCACACCAGGCCCCCCCCTCCCTCCACACCAGGCCCAGGGGCTCATCGGGGACCAGGGACCCCTCCCTGCACACCAGGCCCAGGGGCCCATCGGGGACCAGGCCCCCCCCTCCCTCCACACCAGGCCCAGGTTTGTGTCAAGGGTCAGACACCTGCCTCTTTGCTCTCCTGATTCCAATTCTCCATTGACAAGCTCGCATCTCAGGAAATTAACTGCCTTCCTCTCATTCACCACCGTTTTTTCTACCCGACGCCCTTGGACATTGTGTCCGTAACCAGATACGATCAAAGTCAAATTGTGCCCTCAATCCTGCATCCACCGAGCCCAGACATTTGGTGTAGATCTGCCTTTTTGCTGTTCCGTGGTCATGGGTGTCAGACTTCCGATTTCCAATCTCAGGATGATCCTTTCAAACCTACATGTTCATCGTACATTTATGGGACTCCGGGGAACTGTACCTCGCTCAGATTTCGTTAGGAGGAAACCAGCAGAGGATAAAACCCCAGACTCCAGAGAGAAACAGCAGTCTTAACACTTTCCACGGGGTTTTCTCCAGAAAGCAGGATGTGTTTGCGATTAATGTTCTCAGATGCGTCGCCGATCAGCGCGTTATGCGTGGTGCCCATCACCGCCTACGGAAAGGGGACCCTCCGGCCAGTGGGTTCCCTGCGTCTCCCGGCTTCCCTGGCATCCTTCCCGGAAACAAGTGACCTGTCTCTTGTCTGCACAGCTCTCCGGCCGAGGCGCGGGGCCCTGAGGGGTCCCGCGTCCCCAGAAAGCACAGCTGGACAGCGGGAAGAAATGTGGCAGGAAGACAGCTGTGCTCTTAAGCCCAGAGCCCTGTGGTCCTCTCGCGGGGACCTGCACCCACCCTTCCTGATGAGAGCCGATGGCTGTTAGCGTAAACACCAGCACGGGTGGGGCTGGTCCTGCGTCTGGAGATGAGAACAAATGAGGCGAACCAATGATAATGTTGCTCACAGGGGCGGGGGGAGGGGGGTGTCTGGAGGGCTTCCCCCCTCCCCCTCCCCCTCCCCCATTATCTGTCTCTGCCCATCTTCTCCACCACCTGAATACGTTACATAGGCGTAACTTGTTTGTACAACAAATATATTACGCTGTATATACATGTATATAAATCGTGAGTGTATATGCATTTATACACACGTACATAAGTGTGTATACATAATATGTATGTGAATGTAAATTTGTATCTTGTATATGAGCACGCGAGTGCATGAAATACCTAAATGCATCTATACGTATATATAAAATATACAAAGTGTTCCTTTATGTACTAACATGTATATGAGATATCATGTTACACACATATGTGTGTTACATATGTCTATACAGCACAGCTGTAAAACGTCTTCTATACATACAGGCATGTAACACACGTACATCAGACTATATACACACAATATGCCTGTGTTGTATGTCTGTAGTATTAAAACATACATGTGACACATACACATAGAGCATCCTCTGTATAATATCATGTATGTATACACACTTCTCTCGTTTCTTTAAAAACACACATACAAACACAAGTTACATGCATACCTATATAAAACCATAAGAGTGCTTATACATGCCAATAAAGAACATATCTGCATATAAAACATAAATATCTCATTGTATTTCATTCTCTAGGCCAACAGACAATGTATATGGTAGATATACACACAGATATACAATGTGCACACACACCTCTCCGTGCACACACACATGCATATGCTATATACACGCATACAGATATACAATGTGCGCACACACCTCTCCGTGCACACACACAGTTGCATACGGTATATACACACATAAAAGTATACAATGTGCACACACACCTCTCCGTGCACACACACATGCATATATTATATACACACATAAAAGTATACAATGTGCACATACACCTCTCCGTGCACACACACAGTTGCATACGGTATATACACACATAAAAGTATACAATGTGCACACACACCTCTCCGTGCACACACACAGTTGCATATGGTATATACACACATAAAAGTATACAATGTGCACACACACCTCTCCATGCACACACACATGCATATATTATATACACACATACAGATATACAATGTGCACACACACTTCTCCGTGCACACACACATGCATATGCTATATACACACATACAGATATACAATGTGCACACACACCTCTCCGTGCACACACACATGCATATGCTATATACACACATACAGATATGCAATGTACACACACCTCTCCATGCACACACACAGATGAATTTGCCATATACACACATAAAAGTATACAATGTGCACACACACCTCTCCGTGCACACACACATGCATATATTATATACACACATAAAAGTATACAATGTGCACATACACCTCTCCGTGCACACACACAGTTGCATACGGTATATACACACATAAAAGTATACAATGTGCACACACACCTCTCCGTGCACACACACAGTTGCATATGGTATATACACACATAAAAGTATACAATGTGCACACACACCTCTCCATGCACACACACATGCATATATTATATACGCACATACAGATATACAATGTGCACACACACCTCTCCGTGCACACACACAGTTGCATACGGCATATACACACATAAAAGTATACAATGTGCACACACACCTCTCCGTGCACACACACACGCGTATGTTATATACGTACAGACAGATACGTATTGTGCACACACACCTCTCTACCTGTCTCTCTCTTTCTCGAAGGGAAGCAGCTCAATGCCATGCAGCCATCTGGTTCCAGCACAATGAGGCCGGCAGTTTGGTTTGTGCCCCGACAAGAGCCTGCATTTTCCTTCACTCGCTTTGTCCAGACAACGTGGTGCCCCCTCGTCCCCCGCCCCTCTCGTCCTCTCGGCCCCCTGCCCGCCCAGCCCACCCCTGGCCCCAGTGACGCAAGGCACAGCCAGACTGGCCCCGGCCACTGCCTGCAGCGATGCTGACCTGGGCCCATGGCCGCAGCAGCTCTGGGCCGCGGGCAGGAGGCCCTGCCGTGGGAAGCAATCATGCCAGATGGCGGCTGACAGGCTCATTCCCCACGCGAGGCCGCCTGGATCCCCGGGCAGTCTCTAGGCAAATTGTGTCCTCAAGCTCATTCTGGGCCCGTAACCAACTGTTGGCTCCCATCAGGAGAGATGGACGGGGCCCTCTGTCTCCGTGGCATGTGACACGATGGGAGGGAAGTCACCGCCTGCTGACAGGCCCTGCGATTTCTCCTTCCCGGCTGCGGGGATGAGGGAGGGGGGCTGCCCCGGGAGCCTGGCCGGGACGCAACCATGAGGGGTGGCTCCGAACCCCTCAGCCGCCCGCGGCCCGTGTGCAGTGAAGTCCCGCCCCGTTTGGATTCCTGACTGCAGGGATGTTCGAACCTCACCCTGCCCGACGCCCCTGCTGCCTGTCTTGGGCTCGTTTTTTTATTTTTTTCTTTTAAGTTTATGTATTTATTTTCAGAAAGAGAGACAGACTGCAAGCAGGGGAGGGGAAGAGAGAGGGAGACACAGAATCCGCAGCAGGCTCCAGGCTCCGGAGCTGTCAGTACAGAGCCTGATGCAGGGGTTGAACTCACGAACCGTGAAATCAGGACATGAGTCAAAACAAACAGTCAGATGCTTAACTGACTGAGTCCCCCAGGCACCCCCTTATGTTTGTGTTTGTCCAGAGTGTCCCCAGCTTGGCGAGACCCTCGTGTCCTGCACTGAGGAGGGACACCAATGCACAACGTGGTTGAGAAGCGTCTGTAACCGGCCCCGTGTGGGTCTGACTCTCCTGCTTCTGCAAAATGCCTCGGGGACACGGCCCCAGGAAGGGCCAACGAGCCACAGACGGGTCCCCGTTGGGGGGAAGGCCTTGACCCCATGAGGCCCCACCCCGAGCGTCACCATGGTGCCCAAAACACACACCTGCCAAGTGGTTCTGCCTCGGTTTTGGGGTCTTTACGTGAATACTCAAAAGCGTCTTTCTTCTGTGGTTACTTCTGTTTTACTCTGTTCTTTAAAAAGGAAACAACGGGGGGCCTGGGGGGGGGCTCAGTCGGTTGAGTGGCCGACTTCGGCTCAGGTCACGATCTCGTGATTCGTGGGTTCCAGCCCCGCGTCGGGCTCTGTGCCGACAGCTCAGAGCCTGGAGATGCTTTGGATTCTGTGTCTGCCTCTCTCTCTGCCCCTCCCCTGCTCACTCTCTGTCTCTCTCTCTCTGTCTTTCTCTCTCAAAAATAAATAGACATAGGAAGAAAAAAAAAATAAAACAAGTTGTTAACAAAATAAAATAAATACGGGACAACAAGGGACGTGTTTTTTTTTTCTCAATTCTCTTGACAGAATGCTTGGTCATTGGGGGATATTTAGAAAGGTTAGATAAGGCAACATTAATTAAATGATTATTCTGATGAATCAGGCATACCCACGGTGAACATTTCTGCGTGTGTTCTGTCGCTTTTCTCTGCCTTCACAACACTCTCCGTGCCGGGGTCTACGTGCACACATGTTGTACCGAGTTCAGTGGTCCCCAAAAAGTTATGTCCACGTCCTCAACTCCAAACCTGGGAAGGGGAACTTATCTGGACACAGCGTTTTTGCAGATGTGATTAAGATCGGAAATGACCTCGTGCTGGATGACAAGGGCTCTGAATCCAGGGACAGGTGTCCTTATAAGAGACAGAATAGGAGACACAGACACAGAGGAGAAGCCACGTGAAGCCGGAGGCAGACACGGGAGGGACGTGGCCATGAGCCCAGGGACGCCTGGAGCCCCAGAAGCTGGAAGAGGCAGGAAGGACTCTCCCTTGGAGCCTCTGGAGGGAGCACAGCCCTGCCCGCCCTGTATCTCGGCGGCCCTGCCCCTCCTGGATCCCAACACCCCTGCTCTGCTTGGATCTCAGCAGCCCTGCCCCCCCAGGATCTCAGTGGTCCTACCCTGCCTGGTTCTCAGGGGTCCTGCCCCTCCTGGATCTCAGGGGCCCTGCCCTGCCTGGATCTTACTGGTCCTGCCTCTCCTGGATCTCACCGGCCCTTCCCTGCCTGGATCTTAGTGACCCTGCCCTGCCTGGATCTCAGCGGCCCTGCTCTGCCTGGATCTCAGTGGTCCTGCCCTGCCTGGGTCTCAGTGGCCCTGTCCTGCCTGGATCTCAGTGGCCCTTCCCTACCTGGATCTCAGTGGCCCTGCCCTACATGGATCTCAGTGGCCCTGCCCTGCCTGGATCTCAGTGGCCCTGCCCTGCCTGATTCTCAGTGGCCCTGTCCTGCCTGGATCTCAGCGGCCCTGCCCTGCCTGGATTTCAGAGACCCTTCCCTACCTGGATCTCAGTGGCCCTGCCCCTCCTGGATATCAGTGGCCCTGACCTGCCTGGATCTCAGTGGCCCTGCCTCTCCTGGATCTCAGGGGCACTACCTTACCTGGATCTCAGCAGTCCTGCCCTGCCTGGATCTCAATGGTCTTGCCCTGCCTGGATCTCAGAGGTCCTGCCCCTCCTGGATCTCAGTAGTCCTACCCTGCCTGGATCTCAGTGGTCCTGCACTGCCTGGATCTCAGAGGTCCTGCCCCTCCTGGATCTCAGTGGTCCTGCACCCGCTGGATCTCAGATCAGACTCATTCGGTCCTCCCAGGACTCAGGCTCTTCCACTTTCAATGTCAGTCACCTGAGAGTCCAGAACGGCTGCTGTGGCTCCAGCCACTGCACCCAGCTTTCACATAGCAAGAAAGAGAAAGGACAGAGGCGGGTGCACAGGTCTGGTGGTCCTCAGGGGTGGGCTCTTCAGCCAGGACACTTCAGATAGGGTGGGACCCGGGGGGACTTTCTCAAGGCAGACATGTTCACAGTCCTCAGCCTTTATGAAGCGTCATGGTGTGCGAGTACGGGATGGGAAGATGAGAAGGTTAGTCTAGGAAGTGCTTCTCCATCCCTGATAGAGGCCACCGGACGTCCATCTGCCTGAGGCCTGCATTGGGGCCGCACGTTGTCCTCAGGGTACACCCCACGAATGGCACAGCCTGCTGGCCCCGTGAGGAGACCTCCCGGACGGACCCCAGTGGTGGGGTCGGCTGTGGTCGACGCTCTGGGGGCCTGTCCTGGGACAGGTGGGGTCTTTGTGAGGCAGAAGGAGGAAGGGGAGGAGAACGCAGGGTCAACCACAGCTCCTTGGTGAGTATCCTCCACAGACGGGTTCTGTTGGGCCACTGTGGTTCTGTGAGCCTGGCCTGGGGGAGACCCAGCAGCCGCTGAGAAGATGCCCAGGCTTCTAAGACCTGCTTCCAAGGGGTGTCTGCAGTCACCCATTCCACACGTCTGGCTGGCTGTCCGTCTCGGTCAGTCTAATCTATTATCTACCTATCGATCTATCTATCTAATCTCTGTCTATCCATTATCTGCCTATCTATCTATCTACCTATCTATCTATCATCTATCTATCTATCCATCCATACACCCACCCATCATATCTATGTATCTACCCATCTATCTATCCATATCTGTTTCTATCTTTCTATCTATCTATCTATCCATCACCCAACATATATTCTATCTATCCATCCATCCATCCATCCATCCACCCATCCATCCATCATATCTATCTATCTATCTATCTATCTATCTATCTATCTATATCTATCCATCCATCCATCCATCATATCTGTCTATCATCTGTCCTTTCATCATATCTATCTATCTACCCATCATACTTATCTATCTACTATCTATCTATGTATCTGTCTATCCACCCATCATCTATCTATCTATTATCTATCATCCATCCATCCATCATATCTATCTAACTTACCTATCTGCCTATCTATCATATCTATCTATCCATCTTATCTATCCATCCATCCCTATTTCTTTCTATCTATCTATCTATCTATCTATCTATCTATCTATCATCTGTCCATTCATCATATCTATCTTACCTATCTACCTATCCTATCTATCCATCTTATCTATCTATCCATCCATCCCTATTTCATTCTATCTATCTATCTATCTATCTATCTATCTATCCATCCATCATTATCTATCTATCTATCTATCTATCATCTATCTGTCATCTGTTATTTATCTATATCTATATCTATCTATCTATCTATCTATCATCTATCTATATATCTGTCATCTATTATTTATCTATATCTCTATCTATCAATCTATCCATCATATCTATCGATCTATCTATCTATCCATCTATCTATCCATCCATCATATCTATCTATCTATCTATCTATCTATCTATCATCTATTATCTATCTATATATCTGTCATCTATTATTTATCTATATCTATATCTATCTATCTATCTATCTATCTATCTATCTATTATCTATGTATCTATCATCATCCATCCATGCATTAATTATCTGGTGAACATGTTCTTGGACCAAGGACTCACATTTGGGCAGCTGCTTGGGCCGCCCGCGTGGGGCTAGTGGAAAGCTTCTGTTGGTTCGCACAGTTAAGATCCATCATGCATTTCAAAGTGTGGTTTGTGGCTCACATAAAAATATCTTTTTAGAAGGAAAAATATATCTTGGATGTCTTGGGAGTGACACTTTGTTGTCACGGAATAATGACTTCATAATCAAACCGGAGCCCTACCTCCTATCTTACGTGACCTGGGTCCCTTTAAAAATACATCTGCTGGGGCGCCTGGGTGGCGCAGTCGGTTAAGCGTCCGACTTCAGCCAGGTCACGATCTCGCGGTCCGTGAGTTCAAGCCCCGCGTCAGGCTCTGGGCTGGGCTGATGGCCCAGAGCCTGGAGCTCGTTTCCGATTCTGTGTCTCCCTCTCTCTCTGACCCTTCCCCGTTCATGCTATGTCTCTCTCTGTCCCAAAAATAAATTAAAAAGTTGAAAAAAAAAATTAAAAAAAAAAATACATCTGCAATGAAATTCAAAGCAGCCAAATATCCCCTGAAAAGCGCGGGAAGATTACTGTCTGCATTTAAGGCAGTTGAGTCATTAAAATCAGCAGCCTAGAATGTAAGGGCCAAATCTGGCCCCCGGCTTGCTTTTGCCAATAAAGTTTTATTGCAATGCGGAAATGTTCATTCTGTGTGTTTTGTCTGTGGTGGCTTGTGAGCTATCACGGGAGCATTCTGTATTTTCCCCAGACCCGGCATGGCCCAGAAAGCCTAAAATATCTAATATTTTATCCTATGCAAAAGCTGTGCCCAGCCGTGCAGTAAATCACCAGCGACAGTGTGGATGGTTTGCATTTAAGAGGAACTTCCTCGCAGAACAAAGGGTCATTAGCATGCTCTCCAAAGCTGTGTGCACTTGCGTGCAGTAATGGCTTTGAAATTCTTATGTCCCCAAGAAGCCAAGGAAGAAAAAAACTCAGAAATGTGATCAAAAAGAAAGCATTGCCTTTCTAACGAGCTCACAAAGATGAAAACACTCACATTTGGGGGGGAGAAAAAAAGCAAAAACGGACGGACTAAAATAACACCCAAGGTTTCCATGGCATTTCACCCTTCTGCTATTTTCTGCACAAATAACCTCTTAAATGATATGACTGCATTTGAACCGTTACCTCTGGAGTTTTAAAAGCAAGTCTGAAAGTTTGGTCTAGTTATCCTAAAAAAAAAAAAAAAGCCACGAAGAAGCAGAAGTCGCCTGTCTGAATCAGTCAAAATCCGGGACCATCTGTCCTGTTACAATTTATATCGGTATCAGCCATGAACTTCATAAGCAGCCCACACATGACACTCTGCTTTGACACAGGGTGACAAACACAGCCCAGACGCCTGTCCAGGCCATTGAAGTGTGTCCGGGCTGGATGTCCTCGGGGCCGCGAGGACGGTAGACGGTGGGCGGCCGCCTGATTAAGGTGCTGAGTGCAGGCATCGCGCTTCTCTGCTGGAATAATGGGAGGCCATTAAAAGCGGATAGAAGGAACCGGTCGTATAAATGGAATTCGATGCACGGTTCACTCAGCAAAGGCAGCATCGGTGATGCATATTTGTGTGGGCAAGAGGTGAGCGTGTGCGGAAGGCAGTGGAAGGCGGGCGGGGACGAAGGGGAGAAACCGGGAGGCCCAGGAAGTACAATTTCTGTACCTTCTTCCGTTTGCTTGGAACCCTGCTCTGTGGGAAGTATTTGCAGACTTTCGGGACGGATCACAGACTCACTTGAACACACACACACACACACACACACTCGGGGAACATTCCAGAGCACACGTCCCCCTGGCCCATTGTCGTTCCCCCAGCCAGTCCATGCCTCCACGTGGCTCCGGGATCTCAAGCCCAAACTCTCGTGATGCACGTCATCCAGGCGCCTAATTTATTTCTGTAATTATTGTGATCGTTCGGAGGAGATAAATTGAAATCTATTAGGACTTAATGTAAAAAGCTGTAATTAGTTTGCTTCGGAGACGGGCAGGAAGGCGCCAGCCCGCGTGCATCCCGGAGAATCCATTAAGCCAATTACGATGGGAGCTCGGCAGAAAGCAGCCGGCCGTCTGAAATATACCCACGGCTTTCGCCTCCCGTGCACACGCTGCTCACAGACCCATCCGTCACAGGCGTCATGAAGTTAATAAGCACATCAAGGCGGACACGGGGGGAGAATTCCTTCATCATCACCATTAACGCACGTGCTCAGCTCCGGATGGTGTTGGCTTTGGAGGGAGACCCAGGGACCAAAAAACAAACAACAGGAACCTGGTAACACAACAGCCCAGTGCGCCCGTGCTACCTCCTTGCCCGGCGTGCAAAGCGCTCCAGAGCCCCCCGTTCCCAGAAGTGCCCGCCGCTCCCCCCCCCCCCCCACCCCAGCGCCCCGTCCCGCTGCAATTAAAAAATATATATTGAAACAAGCCGGGAGCCGCGATCACCTGTTTCCTGTCAAATTAATTCAGCCGCTGGGGAGATGCGGTCTGTATCAGCAGCAGAAACGTGTCAGGGCTGTTCAGATCCCGCCACGGCGAGCCTCGGCTGCTTGTGATGGCTGTGATAATGACAACAAGAGAAGCCGTTGCAACAGATGTATCATAGATCTTCCCATAATTATCTGACCTGTTACACCGTGTCAGTCTCCCGCCAAACACGGTGTTTTTATGTCAGAAGCTGTGTGGGCATTTTCGGCTTTGATCACGCGGTATTTTGCAGATGTCAGCCCGGCTGTATTTTAATTGACTCTGGGGTAGGATTCAAACACGCACTTCCTGGCGCCTGATGAGGGTGACAAGCTGGCATTTACGAAAGTGAGGCCTCCTCGCGAGCCACGTGCTCCCCGCGTCTCCGAGGGGGTGACAAAACGATGTCGGGAAACCTCTGTGCGGAGCCCGGCTCCCCGTGGCCCCCGCCGTGGCCCCCAGGGACAGGCGGCACAGGGATCCCCGCGCGTGTCGGGGGGGAATGCGTGGAATCCGAGGCGTCCCCCCCTCCCCGGCCAGCATCACCACACGGGCTTGTTTCCCTGTGCGTCCCCCCCCCCACCCCGCCCCTCCGCCCCCCTCCAACCTCCTCCTGAGGCCCCGTCCGCGGATCGTGGGTCTTGTGCACATGACATGACAGGGCCCTCGATAATGAGGACCCAGGTTTGTGGATTTCGATGGAAGAAGCCCTCATCTCCCACGGCTCGGACATCTTTAAAAAAAAAAAAACCCTCCCGGTTGAAAATGCGCCGTGAGCCCTGACTGCAACATTTCAACGCAGAGGTCAATTTATTTGGTCTTGACTTTGCAGAGACGGGAAACGTCTGGCCTCCTGTCTGGGAGCTGCGCGCACGGCCTCGTTAACCCAGCCTGGCAGGGACAGGAGCTGTCTTCATCAAGCCCCTGACAGACACGGGGGGCCCCCCTCGCCCCCGCCTCCTCCAGGGACGCCTCTCCGGCATCACGGCCGGCTGGCCCGAGTCATTGCCCGCAAGGAGCCCCGTGCTCTGGCACAAGCCCACCGGGAAGAGGGATTCGCCGACAGGACGCCACGCGCGGGGGGCGTCGGGGGTTTTCGAGGGGACCCTCCATACGACCTCCCTCTGGGTCCCAGCTGGCAGACCTCCGGGGTCCCCGTCGACGGGGGGGGCGGACGTCCTGATGGGCCAACAGGCTCCAGGACGCCCAGGTTGCCGACTGTGTCCCTCGAGGCAGGCCTGAGCTCTCTGCCCCTGATACGGTGAGGACGTCCGGGCTTCCCGTGCAGACTCCCCAGACACACGGACGGGTCCAGAAGGACGGTGCTGGGAACGCAGCCGGCCGCCTCCCACGTTCACGACAAGCACCGTGCCGGGAACACCGTTGGCCGAGTTTTCTCTCGCACACCGAGCGTCTCCACCCGCTGGGGGTGGCCCTGCACGAACGGTCCTGGAGTCTGGACGTCGGGGATCAAGGCACCGCCTGGCTGGGGTTCTGGGGACGGCTCGCTTCCCGGCAGTGTCCTCACAAGGTAGAGAGAGCCAACCCTCTGCTGTCCTGTCTCTTCTCATAAGGACACGAACCCCACCGTGGGGACCTCACCTTCACAAGCTCCTCTGGCCCTAAGCACGTCCCAAAGGCCCGCCTCCTGGGACCATCCCGTTGTGGGTTCGGGTTTCAACGCAGATT